>NW_026526765.1:19346176-19946176 GCF_024362965.1 Panthera pardus
GAAATGTCCACTCTCACTCTTGTTTTTTAACATAGTACTCGAAGTCCTAGCCTCGTCAATAAGACGAGAAAAAGAAATAAAAGGCATGCAGATCCACAAGGAAGAAGTCAAACTTTCACTATACTCTATTTAGAAAACCCAAAACACTCCAGCAAAAAATTGCTAGAACTGATAACACAAATTCAGGAAAGTCACAGGATACAAAATCAATGTACAGAAATCTGTTGCATCTCTATACAACAATAATAAAGCAGCAGAAACAGAAATCAGGGAATCTATCCCATTCACAAATGCACCGAAAACTGTAAGATACTGAGGAATAAATCTAACAAAGAGGAGAAAGACCCGTACTCTGAAAACTATAGAACACTGATGAAAAAAATTGAAGAGGACACAAAGAAATGGAAAAACATTCCATGCTCATGGATTGGAAGAAAAAATATTGGTAAAATGTCTATACCATCCAAAGCAATCTAAATATTTAACACTATCCTTTCAAAAAAAACCAGTATTTTTTACAGTGCTAGAACAAACAATCCAAAAATTGGTATGGAACAACAAAAGACCTTGAATAGCCAAAGCAATCTTGAAAAAGAAAAGCAAAACTGGAAGCCTCACAATTCCAGACCTCAATCTATATTACAAAATTTTAGTCATCAATACAGTATGTTACTGGCACAAAAACAGACACATAGATCAGTGGAACAGAATAGAAAACCCAGAAATGGACCAGAACTCTATGGTCAACTAATCTTCAATGAAGCAAGAAAGAATAGCCAATGGAAACAAGACAATCTCTTCAACAAATGGTTTTGGGAAAACTAAACAGCAGCATGCAGAAGAATGAAACTGGACCACTTTCTTATACTATACACAAAAATAAATTCAAGATGGATGAAAGACCTAATGTGGGACAAGAAACCATTAAAATGTTAGAGGAGAACATAGCCAGCAACGTCTTTGGCTTCAACCATAGCGACTTCTTACTAGACACATTTCTAGAGGCAAGGGAAACAGAAACAAAAATGAACTATTGGGACGTCATCAAGATAAAAAGCTTCACAGTGAAGGAAACAATCAATTGAACAAAAAGGCAGCTTACAGAAAGGAGAATATATTTACAAATGACATTGGGGCGCCTGGGTGGCTCAGTCGGTTGAGCATCCGACTTCAGCTCAGGTCATGATCTCACAGTCCGTGAGTTCTAGCCCCGTGTCAGGCTCCATGCTGTCAGTTCAGAGCCTGGAGCCTGCTTCAGACTCTGCATCTCCCTCTCTCTCTGGCCCTCCCTTGCTCATGCTCTGTCTCTCTATATCAAAAAATGAATAAACATTAAAAAAGATTAAAAAAAATGACATATTTAGGTTTAAAGGGTTAGTATCCAAAATCTATAAAAAACTTATCCAACTCAACACCCCAAAACCAAATAATTCAGTTAAGAAATGGGCAGAAGACATGAATAGACATTTTTCCAAAGAAGACATCCAGGTGGCCAACAGACATATTAAAAGCTTCTCAACATCACTCATTTTCAGGGAAGTAGAAATCAAAACCACAATGAGATACCTCTTCACATCTGTCAGAATGGCTAAAAATAACAACATAGGAAACAACAGATGTTGACCAGGATGCGGAGTAAGGGAAACCCTCTTACACTGTTGGTGGGAATGAAAACTGGTGTAGCCACCCTGGAAAGCAGTATGGAGGGTCCTGAAAAAGTTACAAATAGAACTACCCTATGGTCCAGCAATTGCATGACTAGGTATTTACCCAAAAGATACAAAAATAATGATTGGATGTTTATACTGTAAATACTGATGTTTATATCAGCATGATCAACAATATCAAAATTGTGAAAAAAGCCCATATGTCCTTTGACTGATTAATGGATAAAGATTTATTACTCAGTCATCAAAAAGAGTGAAATCTTGTCATTTGCAATGACTTGGATGGACCTAGAGTGTATTATGCTGAGCCAAATCAGTTAGTTAGAGAAAGACAAATACCATATGATTTCACTCATATGTACAATTTAAAAAACAGAACAGATGAATATAAGGGAAGAGGGAAAAAAAAAGAGAGGGAAGCAAACCATAAGAGACTCTTAACTGGGGAACAAACTGAGGGTTGATGGAAGGAAGGTGCGGGGGCAGTAAATGGGTGATGGGTATTAAGGAGGGCCCCTGTTGTGTTGAGCACTGGGCATTATATTTAAGTGATGAATCACTAAATTCTACTCCTGACACTGATATTACACTTTATGTTAACTAACTGGAATTTAAATAAAAATTTGAAAAAAAAAAAAGAAAACATGCAGTCTTGAATAATTATATGTTAATGTTTAAATACTCATAATTCAAAATGCTCGTCTAAATTTGTTGCCTGAATTTGCCCCAAAACATTAATTAAATGCTTTAATGAAAATTTAAATAATATGAGTGGGCCACCCCAACAGATTTCGTTACTACTTAAAAAAATAGGATAATAAAATAGATAAATATACATTTAACAAGAATTATTATTGAGCTTATCTTTTTCATGTGTTCTTAGTTTCCTTTAAATGTCCTTCTAAGAGTTTTCTCAGTTCTGCTTCCTTCTGATTTCCCTTGTGATTCAATTTTATTTGATTAAGCAATAGTACTCATTTACCAAAAGATGCTAAAGAAGCATAATTTTCTTTTTCGTCCTCTCTTCCTTAGGCAATGTTTTAAGTTCTACAATCTCATTAACTGGAGTACCAAAACACATGAAACTTTTCAAGTAACTCCTTTAATAGTTATTAGAGGACATCATTTACCAAACAAATATGTGGACTGTTATTTTCAACAGCATATCAGATCTATTTATTTTGTTGTTGCAATTTAGTTTTGCAATTTGGTCTCTGGTTTATTGTCCCTGCCAAGCCCTATCCCTCTATTCTGTTCTGTTTCGTTAAGGCCCTCTTCTGTTAATGTTTCTTACAAGCCCAATTTATGAAACATACTTTAACTTTCAAGCAATGGATGACTCAATTCAATACCTTTCAAAATGTGAGTCAAACACAGGCCATAGAATTTGAATTATTTAATAAAAAATGATTAGATTGCTCTGTATCCCAGGGCATGATTGAGCATGTCTGTGATGAGTTTCAGTGCATGTAAAAACACCGTCAGTGCTTGTCATTTCTCTGATCTCTTGCAAAATGAACAATCCGCATCTGTGCCGATGGCTCTTTTCATTAGCCTCTCAGTGATCTGACTCTAATCACTCTTTTCGGCTGTGTAAATTATATTTACTATAGATAAAAGCTGACATTTTATAATGTCTGCCAATTATACTTCTGTAATTGCACTAAAGCAGCTTATGAAATCATTTCCCATATTTTTTCTGTATCTTCAATTCGCTTTTAAATCCCATTCTTTGGGCTTAAGCAGGAAAAAGTGGAAAAAATATGAAAGTGTATGATTATTTTCATGGAAAAATAAAGCCCTATAATTTTGTTAAAGCTATGTAACATTCAATATACATATTCACTGGGTCATGAAATTTGTTATGTCATGATAATATGAAAATTGCATCTGACGATATATGAGGACTCAATGGCTTTGATATTTGCATCTACTTGTACCTTTTCCTAGGCAACACATGTTTTAAGATCCAAGGTATCTGATTATTTTGTAATAATGTTGGACATATGTGAAACTCAAGAACATTTTGGAAAAGTAAGGGGGAATGTGGAAATTTTATTTTAAGTGTGTTAAAACTCAAACTCCCAAAGCAGTTTCACTGGTAAAGTTTTCAGTCATATTCTCATGGTCAAATATTATAATAACCCTCAATTGTATTCTCTCTTTCTCATCCAACATAATAGTTTTACTTTGGTATCAATAATGTTAATCCTAAATGTTCTATCATCAACCATAAGGTTCTCAGTCTGATCTCTTACACAAAACATCACTAACAGTAGTATTTTCAATCTATAACAGAAATAGTTCTTTAAAAATACTGTTAAGAGATTCAAATACTCTTTGTTAATGAAAGCATAGCATTCAGTATTTCCTTTTGACCTAGATTTATATCAGTTTATCACTTTTCAAAACAATACTCAAATGCAGTGCATCTCTATTCTCTAAATTAATTATTAGAGTTCAAGAATCCTCCACCAATAAATTGCCTTTGGTCCAAGCACTGAGATGTACAATATGCCAGGTTTTTCAAAGGATAACGTTAAAAGTAATATTCTGTGATATTCTGCTAAAAAATGGAGAGAAAATGGTTTTGAGTAGCCAAGGAGTGACAAAAATGGGTCAGAAAATGAAACTATTGATGAAAATGTGCAGATTAACAAAATCATTCATTTAAGTATGTCTCTTTGTATGCGAATGAGGACAGATTAACACCATGAAGTCAATAGACTTACCTTGCTGTGTATAGAATTTGTAGCTATTGCTTCAGATTTTGTGTATATACTCTGAGGCTTAGTGGCACCAGAGGATATATAAAAGCTATTATTTCAGGGGCTCCTGGGTGGCTCAGTCGGTTGAGCGTCGGACTTCAGCTCAGGTCACGATCTCGCGGTCCGTGAGTTCGAGCCCCGCGTCGGGCTCTGGGCTGATGGCTCGGAGCCTGGAGCCTGCTTCCGATTCTGTGTCTCCCTCTCTCTGCCCCTCCCCCGTTCATGCTCTGTCTCTCTCTGTCTCAAAAATAAATAAACGTAAAAAAAAAGCTATTATTTCAGAAAGATACAAAGCAGAAACATATTTAACAAGCTTCAAAAAAAGAAGAAAGCAGAAAAAAAGTAAATACGGAAAAAATTACATTAGTATGGCAAAGATGACTAGATAACACATACGTTGATCATAAGGAAACATTTATGCCATAAATTTGGAATGTATTTTGGGAAATCTTAAAGAAAAAATAATACTGCCAAATAACCTTAATATAAAATAAAACTTTAATAAACCAATAATTATAAATTGTATATGGTAGACAATAAAGGAAAAGCATTCAGTCTTTCACTGTAAAATGTGATATTAACTGTGAGTTTTTCATAGATATCCTTTATTGGGGAATTTATTTTCCATACCTAGTTTGTTGAGTATTTTTATGATGAGGATGTGCTACATTTTGTAATTCTTTTTTCTACATTTATTGAGATATCATGTAGCTTTGTCCTTTATTCTATTGATTATGGTGCATTGCATTCACTGATTTTCAATCCTTAAACTAACCTCAATTCTAGACATAATTCCCTCTTAGTCACCATTCATAATCTCTTTTATATATTGCTGGATTGCTGGATTCAGCTAGTATTCTTGTGTGTATTTTGTCCCTATTTATAAGACATATTGGTTCCTAGTTTAATTTTTTGGGCATGGCTTTCTCTGTGTATAGAATGTGTTGGGAAGTTTTTTTTTGCTTTTTTGTTTTGTTTTGTTTTGTTTTCCACTATATTCGTTGGAAGCATTTATGAAGAATTGGTATTATTTCTTCCTTAAATGTTTGGTAGAAATCACCAGGGAAATCATATAGGACTGAATATTCTTTGTGTTTTGTTTCTCTGTCGTTAATCTAATACCAATTAAATCCAGGCTATTTTCCAGGAGTTGTTCTTAAGGCAAGTCTCTGAGGTTTTGTTTGTTTGTTTGTTTGCTGAGCCCCAGAAGGGTTTAGCTATCTCCCCAGGGTTCTTTTTGGCGAACTGTCTCACCGACATGCGGCTACTCTTCCTTGTTACATCCCACCAAATTCTCCATTATTTTTGAGAGCATCCTTACGTTTGAGCTTCCCACACTCTGTGTAAAATAAAGCCAATTTCTTTGGAAAACTTTCAAAGCATTTTATGACCCGAGATATTCCCTGAGAAAAATCTCTGAGCCGTAGTTCTGGGGCCGAAGGCAGGGACAACGGCGTGCTTCTCTCTGAGTGGTCCTTCTGCTTTAAGAGAAGAACACTGTGCTTTGTTCAACTTCTGTTTCCCAGCATAGATACTCCACCTTACAGACAAGAAGTCCCCAGGATTCTTTACACTCAACAGCTGTGTCAGAAGAATGTGCACATGTATGTTTGTATATATTTTATCAAGACAGATAATAGATTAGATAGATAGATAGATAGATAGATAGATAGATGATAGATAGATGACAGACAGATGTTTTTACAGCTAAAAAAACTGTTTTTTTTTTAACAGCTAAACATTTTATATAGGAATCCCACTTCCAAAATAGTGATGCGAGGTGCTTTGTGGAATGAAAAAGCATAAATGGTCAAATTTCAATAAACAACCATTTAAAGTCTGAACATTGTCCTAAGGTCATATAGCAAATGAAGAATCATACGTTTTAGAAAATCCACTAAAACTTGGTAGGAATAGCAAGAGTTGGTGTCGTTTGAACCAGGCCTCCCTCACTCCCTGATCCACCCTCCCAAATTTAGCCTGACATTGAACCTCCACTCAGGCAGCTCAAGCCAGGAACACAGTGCTCTCTCTCCTCCTAATTGGATTTCTTATTAGATCTTTTTCCAAAATTCTTTTTGCTTCTATTTTTTTTAATTTAAAAATAATTCTATATTTATTTATTTTGGGGGGAGAGCACAAGTGGGGGTGGGGCAGGGAGAGGGAAACAGAGGATCTGAAGGAGGCTCTGTGCTGACAGGTTGATGGCAGTGAGCCCCATGTGGGGCTTGAACTCATGAACCATGAGATCATGATCTGAGCCAAAATTGGATGCTCAACCGACTGAGCCACCCAGATGCCCACTTTTTGCTTCTATTTCGATTAAAAATTAAATGTATTTTTTATGTTTTCTATATTTTAGCAACTATTTTATTTTTTTATATTTCACTTTGTGTGTTTTAAATTACATATATATATATATATACATATATATATATATATATACTTATAATACTGCATGTGTATGTACAATATTACCCTTTATATATTAAACTGCCTTTTCCAAGATCCCAGTTTTTTTTTGTTTTTTTTTTCAACGTTTTTTATTTATTTTTGGGACAGAGAGAGACAGAGCATGAACGGGGGAGGGGCAGAGAGAGAGGGAGACACAGAATCGGAAACAGGCTCCAGGCTCCGAGCCATCAGCCCAGAGCCTGACGCGGGGCTCGAACTCACGGGCCGCGAGATCGTGACCTGGCTGAAGTCGGACGCTTAACCGACTGCGCCACCCAGGCGCCCCCAAGATCCCAGTTTTAAGAAGTATTTTTATATTAGTAATTAATACATACAAAACTCTTTTCCATTAAGTCTGGCAAAATATGGTCAATATTCAGAAGTGAGTTTTGGCTATAATGATATATTATACCATGTTTAATACAATCCAATTAGATGTTATTTCACAACCTTTTCTGAAACTGACTTTCTATCACCTCCTATTCACTAAAATCACAGGTGATGAGTATGAAGTTCAACCTTTAGCAATGACTCTATGTTTGAATTGAACTAAGGTAATAGTGATATTTGCAAGTGCTATTCACTGAAAGTGCTATTAAATCTCCAAAATGTTCTTATTGATTTACCCATTACTGGCATTGTTGTTTCGAAAAGTCAATTCTTTGCTTGAAAAAGAGAAGAAAATTTTAGTCAGATATTTGATATATTTCACTCCCTCTTTTTTCCTAAAGTGTTGAGTGTTTTCAAATGCTATTCATTTGCATAAATAATTATTTTGAAAATATAGACATCAATTGTAAATAAAATTCTATGTGAAGCACTATATATTATACCATACAAAAAGGTTTTCAGACAAGACTTCTTTTCTGATGGATTTAAGGCTTTCACTACATTCATGTTATCAGACCATTTATAGATAAATGTCCCATAGTTGACAATTTTGAAAGGAAGAGAGGGCCAGCACATAGAATATTGTTGCTAATAATTATCTACTGTCTGCATCCTACTTTCAACAATATCCTCCCTCATCTCCTGTTGTCAAACTTCTATATTTGTTTGAAGGACAGTGCTATTGGCTGAATGTTTATGTCCCCATAAAATTCCTATGTTGCATTTATAATATCCGGTATGAGGATTTTCGGAGGTGGGGCTTTGTTTTAAAATTTTTCTTTTAATGTTTATTTATTTTTGAGACAGAGAGAGAAAGAGAAAAAGAGAGAGAGAGAGAGAGAGAGAGAGAGCAGAGGAGGAGCAGAGAGAGAGGAAGACACAGAATCCCAAGCAGGCTCCAGATTCCAAGCTGTCAGCACAGAGCCAGATGCGGGGCTCGAACCCATGAGCTCTGAGATCATGACCTGAGAGGAAGTCAGAAGTCCAACCAACAGAGCCACCCAGGCATCCCTTGGAGGTGGGGCTTTTAGGAATTAGTTAGATCATGAGGATGACACCCTACCGACGGAATTAAGGCCTTTATAATAATACACAGGAGAAAGACGATCTCACTCCCTGTCAGGATATAGCAACAAGATGCCCTCTGCAAGCCAGGAAAAGAGCTCTTATCGGATATGGAAGAGGTCAGCACTTCATTTGTGGACTCCCCCAGCTTTAAGAACTATGAAAAAAAATATCTATTTTTTTTTTGGCCATCCAGGTTATGGGCATTATATTCTAGCAGTAAGAGCAGATTAAGACAATTTAAATATAATATCACAAGAAGTCTTAACTTTCTCTTTCTCAAATCAATGATTATAATCTTTCTTCTTTGATATTTATTTGTAAACACGTCTCATTTCTCTTACTAGGTGGCAAATTATTTTATGTCAGGCAACTTTTTACTAATTTTCATTTCACTAGAGTCCTAAAATAATGTTGTTCACATATTATAGGCAATCAGTATTTGTTTAATTTAATTAGAATTAATTAATTCAATATGAACTGTTAACAGACAATATAACAAGCTTAGATTCCAGTTAGCCTTATTCTCTTTTTTATTCATTTTATTCTTTTATTTTTCCTTTCCAGTTAATTTTTTTTATATTTATGGAAAGTGGCATGGAAGAGATTAATAAAGAAATTATGCACATGGATTTGCTGCTATAAGCCTTCAAACATTTAAAGAGATACATGTTGAGGAAAATGTATGCCATACATATAAAAAATAAAGGTTATGGATTATATATCAGTATTAAATACATATGCATATGTGGAAGTAAAAATGCAAAATTTTAGATTCCTGGTCAGTGAATCGTCTCAAACTAGGAATAAATGTATGGGCAAGCAAAATGAAATGATGGAGTTATTTGGAAAGGATTTAATTGGAACAATGAATATTAGTATGGTGATCTTATTGGTCAATGTCAAAAATCACAGTACATGCATGAATTTTTCTTTTTCTTCCAGAAATCTACTCTACAGAAATATTCAAATTTATGCTTATATAACACCTCCTTCTAGACATGTCCTTGGATAATCCTCTTCCAACTTGACTTTGGGCTTGGCCGTATGACCTTGCTTATTGAACAGGTAAGGAAGGCAGAGAGATGTAAAATAATTATATATTGGGACATTTTCTGTCTTTCTGATGGAATGTCTCACCATATGAACTAGTCAAAGGCAGAATGGCTGAACAATGCAAGACCTGGAAAGTGGTTTCAGACATTCTAGTTAGCCCATCTTTTTTCAGCTGAGAACCCACATAGATGAGTCAGCCTGTACTAGGTCAACCAGTCCCAGCCTGGCCAACTCAGACTGGAAGAATGCCCAGCTAACACATAGAATTATGAGAACAAATGATTATTTTTGCTGGGGTGGAGGAGGCACTAAATTTTGCAGTGGTTTGTTAAAACTGATATTTATATCCCTCATCATTCTTCATTTTATTTTTCCCAACTTTATTCCATCCTGGTTGTTATTTTAGATGATGTGACACAGGCAGAATGAAGATTAAACCTGAATTCCGAGATCAGGCATTCCTGATATATGTTGGCTGGTGCCTAAATTAGTCACTTGGACTTGCTGACATAATTTAACTTAAACTGTTAGACCACTATTTCTTTATCTGTGAAAATACACTTAGCTATGAAACTCTTCACACCATGCCAAATTAAAAACATATATATATAAAAAAAAAAAATATATATATATATATATATATATATATATATATAAAATCAGATATATATATCTGATTATTTAAAATGTACTACATGTTGAAAGTAGTACTAGGAGTGAATATAAAAGACAGGAAGTATTTCAGCAGCAACAATCCTTAGGTGATAACAGGTATTGGTATTATTAATTCATATAGGATTGCTTCCATATTGAGAGCACGTTTCCTAATCTGTCAACCAATAGTTTGATATGTGTGCCATTATTCTAATGTATGGAGTTATAGTATCATATTTAAGGAGACAGCCATAACAGTGTATTAAAAAACTCGTTAAAATATATGATTTAGACATCTTTAAATTTTATGTTGAGACATCAATCAAATGACGGTTCCTTTGTAGAGTCTCCATTCCCAGGAAGATATTTTTATCAATGGCAACATTAGTTAGTACATGAGTATTACTAACAAAAACACTATTGCTAAAATTTTCTGGAGGAATAAATCCTTGATGTATCAGAAAAAGTTAAGCTACAAAAAACAAATGCCACTTTAGTTATTTTGAACAGAAAGAGATTTGATACAGGGAATTGAGTATTTATAAAAGTTGTTTTCATTTCTAGATATGTTATTTAGCTCTTTACTAAATGATTTGTGCTTTTAAAGCTGCTATCACATTTTATCTTTAGGAGAAAATACTATTTTACAATTTTTAACTATATGTATTTATGCTATAAGGTGTTCTTTTGTCTTTTTACTTGGGGGGTGAAGTTTTTATGTTATGTCTGTAACTTTTCATCACAATGGTGCTTTTTTTTTTTCTCTTGATATGTGTTGTTTTTTATTGTAAGCTTGGTTTACATGGAGTATTTTTTTGTTGCCTGTTGTTTGTTTTGATGGGGTCATTAGACAGTAATTTTTTTCTATACAGTATATTTAAATTTTATTTTTGCCCTTATAGAAGCATTTAACAACTCTGGACCATTTTATGTTAATTTCTCATCTTTTGCCTTTTGTACATGTGGGTGGAATAAATTTTGATTCACTACCTTTTGCACTGATATTCACTATATACAGATGGACAATACTCATTGTAAGCCGCTCTCTGGATAAATAAGGAATGAGTCTTTCCTTTCCCATGTAAAAATTGTTTAATATTTGGAGAAAACTCACCTCATTCCAAATACTTACTTTCCTAACCCTCTAATCATTTCTGGGGCAACATTGCTTCCAAATAGTCACTGTGAAAGAGCAGGTTTCAGAGAACAGAATGGGGAGCTGCTCTGTGCACCATCTGCAGAATGCCTTTTGATTGGGATGTTTACAGTTCTTTTAAAAATTAATTATCCTTCTCAACAAATTAGTTTATAGCAAGGACCTTAGTCACTTCTAGGAGGATATTGATAGTGGACCGGCATTTCAGTTTTATTAATTATAATCATTAAAACCTATGTGTACCTGGCCTAAAATGCATTTTTCTGATCAAACATAGTTTCATGTTTAATCAACATAGGTTATTAATGAGTTTATTGATTCATTTCAATGGGGACAGAGTTAAATTTAACTTTAGAATATCTCCTGAGAGAAAAGCATATGACTGTCTCTGACTACAAGCAAAACTTGGAAACTATAAGCCAATTCGGTCATAAGTTATTTTCTCTGGCAAACTTGAAAGCCTAAGACGTTTTAGGAAGACTTTCTGCCTCTTCAAGACTAGATATATGTGACATTATTTTTATATTACATATTTTATAAATTGTAATAATGATTTCAAACATTAAATAATAAATTTTCATAAACACAAACAATTATATTATAAATTACTACCTATAAAAATAAATTGGCTATCAACATAAAAATTAACAAGCATACTTGGCATATAGTCACTGGATGTTTGGGTATTTATTATCTACATAAGAGGTCAAGACCATATACACTAAAAGGTAGGAAAATACACTGTATCACCCCCTGGTGGCTCTGAATGATTTCAGTCAAGGGCGCCATCCCACCTGAGTGAATCATAGGTGGGGGTGTTATGATGAGAGATTAGTCAGTATGTCCAAAAAAGTCAAGGGGTCCTATATTCACATTCTTTCTGGGATTATGGAAGTTTGCAGTGGTGGTACCAATTCTGTCCTTCCATTAGCTCAATTGCTATTTAATAAATACTTTCTATGTGGTAAGAATCATACATGGAATAAGAGACATAGTAATGAATAGGACAGCTTCAGCATGAAGCTTATATTCTTGTGAAAGATATTTTGATTCTCTAACTGGGAGCACACTTCAGTGAGGATCAGGAAGGAGGTTGTGGATGCTGCTACAATTATAGCCAAATTCTTCAAGATGTGATGGTGGGACACTTGAAAGGACTCATAGGAAATCTACCTTTGCCCCTCAGGGCAGTTCTTTCCTCTCCATGGGACTGGTCACTAAGGAAAACAATCCCCTCCTTGAATTAAGCCACTCAGGACCTGTGTATCTACATTCATCTTATCTGTCCTCAGAGCCCCCAACAGATTTTCATCTTCACCTGTGAGATTGTAGAATGCTGTAGCCACAGCTATAGCTGTCTCTTGTTTCCATGTATTTGTCTAGCGAAGGCTAGATGGTGTTGCATATTTGAGTTAATTAGTCATAGGCAATGTTTCAGTCTCCATTCAGTTTGAGCTATGCCACTTAATGCCTAAAGTGACACTGGGAAAGTCATTTGAAAAGCATTTAGACAATAATGCCCATTGCAGGTTGGTGACGGTGTTTAAATAATTGCATGCATATAGAGTGCAATGTGCCTTGAAGTCAATGAGGACTTAAAAGTGACGTATGGATTAGTACCCATGGAGATAGAGACACAGATGAAAACTATCTGAATATAAATATCTGAATAAAGGTATTTTTTAGGATTATCTATATTTATGCTTGTTATTACTTCTCCATCAGAAATATTTCCCCAAATTTTATCTAGATATAATTTTCAAGTAATTGGCAGATATATATGGGAGTTATTCTGTGAGAAATCCACCCAGATGGACCTTGGGCTCAAAAAAATCAGTTGACCACTGCTGTTACCTGATTCTTGGTGGCAAACTAAATAGATGGACCAGTTGGTGATTAGATGCATAGTTATAATTACTGTACATGAGAACCATACCTTTCAAGATTCAATTATCTTACAGTTAAAAACGATAAGACAAACATAGATGTATACAATTTTTTTCCTAAAATATTTAACTTTAAATATTTTTAAATATAAAATTAATAGTGTTAGGAATTGAGAGGCTTTCTTAATTGGATTGCCTAAGGTCAGAGGCTAAAAAATAAGAACCAGAATATAATATAGTTGTTGTAAAGGTATTTTCTCCTTGAGATAGGGAAGGAGAAAATAAAGGAACTAAATAAAATACATGAAAATTAGTATCTGAATTTTCATCAGAGCTTAAGTGAGTTGAGCAACCATTGTACAAAACTACTTCACTTGTCCTACATTCATACAGAAAAAAAATTCTATATGAGCAAAGCATTAAGATTACTAATTTAAATATTTTTTTATAAAAACTTGGTAAAGGTTATGTTGTTAAACAGTTATCTTGTTACAAAGAATATACTGAAGGGAAATTTTATTTGTTCTTAAAGATTGATGGTCACATTATGAACATTATTTTACTCTAAAGTAGTAATTCCCCCAAAGGCTATTGAGGTTAATAGGCCTACTTATCCCCATTTGGATTCCTTAGTATTTGGACTTGTTTTCTATTGTCCTTAGGTCTCCTCCCTGGCTATTAGTTGACCAGCTGTCCCTTCTTGGTATCATCCATAACTTTGAGCCTCATGCCTCGTTCCCTGAAACTTCCAATTTGTTGTATCTGACTTACTGTGAGCGGAAAAACCAAACAAAGAGCTTGGTATAAACACAACTAAAGTAAAGTGACTTTTGAGGAGACATTTGAGAAACAGCACGGAGATTGTGTGAGCTTAAGAATGTGACTGTTTCAGGACTGATATTGGCTGCTCAGGGGCTTAATTCTGGAGAAGGAGGTGAGAAGGAGCTTGCTTTAAGGCTCTTGACCACATTCCGGATGGTAAACATCACGACATTATTTATTTCTATTTATCAGTTAACCTATTTGAAAGTATCAGTGTCTTTACTATGGCAAATACAAAAGAAAGGTGTACAGCATGTTCTAGAACTTGTTCTTGTGAAGCTTCCCTTCCTAACTGACATCTTATTATGTATTTATATTACTTGTGAATAAATAGTACCATTAATTACAAAAAAGTAATAGTGCTACACAGTTCTAAGAAATTCACATAAAGAGAAAATAGCTTATTTTGTAAGATCAACTTTCAGCCAGTTAAAAAAAAATCAGGTGTTTTTGTGAATAACAATTTTTTGTTCACGTTTATTTCTTTCTTCTGATACATTTTTAAACCTCAGATTCAATATAAATCCTTAGGAAAGATGTATGCTTGAACATAAGGAACGAGATCATTTTGTGTTACTTATAATGTATTTCACTCCTTTTACTTTTGATTAAGTAACAGAATATATATATCAGAAAATATCTGTAATTTTACCATGTTGGGAAAAGTTAAGCTATACAGTAAGTCTTTACATTTTCCCACATTTAACAAATGCCAAATAAAATATTGTTGAAATTTTTCTCAGTAATAGATTATAAGTGGCATGTTTGTGGACTGTCTACTTCTTGGTATTTGGGTTTTGTTCACTTTTTGTTGCCTCACACTCTTTTCAGGATTCAGTTCTATAAATGTCTGGTAATTCCATATATGAAAAAGACTTAAAATATGTATGCTCTGTTTATGAACATTGAAATTATCCTGTAATTTTTCCTGCTTGAAAGTGCTAACGTAAATATGAAAGTTGCAACTACGTAGAAACAATTTTATTCAAGTAGATTATACTTCTATACAAAATATTTCCTCACGTATGTTTTTTTCTACATCTTTTGACTCTAAGAAATTAACCTATGACTCAAATATGATTGCATTTCTTCATGTGATTTTGACAAAGGCTGTATTTTGGGGTCATACTCTTCCCACAAGCTAGAATTTGGTTTTGCTACACTTGTCTCCTTTCTTCCCATTGCATTCAGCACAATCCTAACACAACCAGCTGAAAGGAGCTGGATGACCAATGCTATTTTTGGTGCACATTTAGAGTGTATTCTTGAATAGGTAAAGTGGCTCTAAGATTGCAGATAAATTTTGCTAACTAAGAACCAAGAGAGAAGTACTGAAAAGCATGCTGCATAGTGACATGGTGCAGTGTGGGTCACTGTTGAGATTTCCCTTATTCTAATCCTTCTACCATTACACCCAGATGTTATGTTTTCTTCTAATCATTTTACTGTTTTAATCAGTCTCCTTATTGTATGCACTTTATTCTGCACTTGGTCCATTCTGCCTTTCCATCTAACGTTATCCTAAGGTAATGTAATTCATGTTCCACCCACAGACTGATGAATCTTCATAGATGTTTAGACCCTTGAAAACAGGGATGATTTCCTACCAGTCTTTCCATCTATCTGTCTTACTTTGACAGAATATACTACTTGCTCAGTAATAGTCATTAAACAAAAGGAATTGAAATCTAACTCACAAACTCTTTTCTTTCCCCCCACTTCAGACTTACACATTGAACTGTCTGTTGTGCACAAACTGTAAATGTTCACCTGACATTTCAGTCTCCATTTACTCAAATCACCTTGTCCTGTCCCACCTTTCAAATCACACTCTAAGTTTATTAGGCTTGCATTTCTTCTGTCAGTTAAATTTAACATCATCTACCCAATCCCCTTTCATCCTTTACCTACTTTCTGCACCTGATAAAACATTGACTCCTAGAAATTTTAATCTCCATATCTCAATTCTATCCCCTTTTCTACTCACTGCTCTATCATAAATCAGACCCTGACGTATTTCATATGAAATTATTTCTAAACAATGTTCCAGCCTTTAGTCCTATGCCATCTCAAAATTTCCCAGCACAAAACCATAACATATTGAGTATCAATCTCGCAGTGTTGTTCCTACTTTTAAAAATGTTTAAATAACTGACGGAAATAATTTGAATATTGTAGGGTGAATTGACTTTGTTCTCCAGGACCTGGTTAGTAGAAAAATGTTAAGTGTTGGCTCTGGGGTCAGGCTGCCTGGGTTTTCAGTCCACCTCTTCTGCCATCAGTTTTGTGATGTTGTACAATTTATGTGACTATTCTAAAACTTGTTTTCCCCATCTGTAAAACTGTTGTAATAGGATCCTCTCATATAGTTGTTTTGAGGATTTAATGAATGATCTATGTCAAGTGCTTAGAAGAGCTTCAACCACAGGAAAGCACTAAATGAATGTTAGCTCTTGTCATTTTCACTCTTTGATTAGGTGGCTTTCTTGGCCTTTGTAACTTTTATTCATCTTTAACAGCTCAGATATGTATGAGTTTCACAAAGACTAGAAACATTTGTATTCTATTATAATACACGTAACATCATATTTTAAAAATCTCTTTAAGCCTCTGTCAATCCCATTGGAGGCACAGGGAATAAATCTACTTAATCTCCATGTCTCTTACACCCAGAAGAATGTTAGTAAATTGCACTTTTTTTTTTCCTTTTGCTTGGTGCTTCCTAAACAGACTATTTCCTAGTCTTCAACAGTTTCAAGATAAAAATAGAGCCTGGAAAGAATCAGAAACATTTTGAAATTCTTTTCTCACTCTTAGAAAGTTCCATCCTCTTTCAAGTCATTTTGAAACAGGGGATATTACCTTTTCCTCTGAAAAATAGTTCTTTTAGATATTTTCTGGTGTCAGCCACTTTATCCATCTGTATCGTTATCTGGTGGCATTTTCAGTCACCACACTTACCCGAAACAGCAACTATTTTGCTGAAAACAATATTGCTGCAAATAAATTATGGAATCCACGCTGCAGTTTTTAATATTTGGTGCAGATAGTACTGATATTTCTCCCTAGAATAGTAACACTTAATCTCCTTGCCTTTTCAAGTAAATGACAGTGATATGAGCTGACTGATGATATTCTTGCTGTCTTTGATATGTTATTATAATTAACTATTAACTAATTAGCAACAGATTTGATACATATATCAAAGTTTTTGTATCTGTTTCTATTGAAACCATTGCTGATACTACTGCAGATGCTTTGAACTAATGAAGTTATAGAAATTCTAGAAAATTTCTTTTCACTGCTGTCTCCATGTGTGTGTATGTGTGTGTAACTGTGAACCACATGCCATCTTGCACATTATGAATCACTGAGGGCTGGGGAGAAAATAAAATGAGAGACATGAAGCGATGATGTAAAATGTTTATAATTTGGGGAGCCTGAGTGGCTCAATCAGTTAAGAATCTGACTCCGGATTTCAGCTCAGGTCATTTTCTCATAGTTCCTGAGTTCGAGCCCTGCATTGGGCTCTGGGTTGACAGCACGGATCCTGCTTGAGATTGTCTGTCTCCCTCTTTCTCTCTCTGCCCCTCCCTGGCTCGCTCTCTCTCTCTCTCTCTCTCAAAACAAAAAATAAACATTTTTAAAATGGTATTTAAAAATAAAATAAAATAAAATATTTATATTTACAGCATTGTCTATGTTCCTTAAGCCAAATTGAAATTCTTTACAAGTCTCCACAGTTCTTTATGCAAACACAGCATCCTTGGCTCAGCCACCTTTTTCACTCAGGTTGATAATGTATCTCAGGATAAAGAAAACCTTTGCTCAGATAAGAAGCACTAATAACTAATAAATCACAGGTAATTAAAACTACCATACTTGGATCCCAAGCTCAATATTTAGCTATAAATAGAATACGAGAAATTAATGACTTAGTGTACTAATTTTAGTCACAAACTATGGTCTTTATCATTTATGGAACATAAAGAATTAAAGAACAGGGGCACTTGGGTGTCTCAGTCGGTTTAGTGTCCAACTTCGGCTCAGGTCATGATCTCAGGGTTCGTGGGTTCGAGCCCCAAGTTGTGTTTTGTACTGACAGCTCAGAGCCTGGAGTCTGCTTCGGATTGTGTGTCTCCTTCTCTCTCTGCCCCTCCCCCGCTTGCGCTCTGTCTCTGTCTCTCAAAAATAAATAAACATAAAAAAATTTAAAAAAAGAAGTAAAGAACAAATCTGTACTGAATTCACTTATATTTTGGAAGAAAGCAAAGGGGTAAAATGTGGAAATAACAACTTAACATTGCCTATGATAAGAATCGAAACAATGAAAGCAGTAAATAATATAGAAATTGAGAGGAGGAACATTTCTGAGTGGTATTAGGTAGTGTGATGTGTTGCATTCATAAATTTAGGAAAATAAAGCAAAATACAGTTGTGTTGAGCCTATAAACTAATGCTATTTTATTCTGAGCAGTCCAATGCATTGTGAAAAATGACTCCAATTATTATAAATCAGAAACATCCATATTTGGACTGAGGAAGAAAATACTTGTACTTTCAAAGAAATATACATATTTTTAGTTAACAATCATATTATTCTAAATATTTTAGGGAAAAGTTCAGAATAAGTTAAAATTCACAAATTGTTTTTTGGTATAACAATTTTCAGATATATTCAAATACATTTTAATAGGAAGTGTTTCCAACTCATTCTAACTCAATAAGCTTTTCATTTGCAAAGAAATTTGAGTCCTTTCAACCTTGACTTAAACTGTAGATAAAATAGTTTTGTGCAACATAGAATAAAGGGCTTTTAAGAGATTTAGAAAATTTACAGATAGAAAATAGTTCATGCAAAGCAGTGTGATGAGATAAGTTGTAAAGAATTCAGAACCATACAGATTAATTTTCCTTTAAAATACAAATTGAATATGGAACTATGAGAGAAACAACTTGGGAGAATAAAAGTAGATCACAAAATATTTTAAAAAGTATTTTCAAATATTTCCCATGTATTATTTTCAGTAAGATAAGTTAAAAGAATCTGCCTAAACATGCACTTTGTTTTAATGTTTGTTAGTCACAATCAAATGATGAGCTTTTATGGTATAAATGTTTCTTAAGTAATTACAGTTGATTCTGAAAATTGTGCTATTGACTACAACTTACATAGGTATTCCCCACAAGACTTGACTATTTTCAAAGTACATACATGCAAAAACTAAGTGAAGATAGATTAAATACATTAGAAAGCAATATGCTAAGATGGTTTATTATGGGTTAGTAATATGGCATAGTGGCAACTCATTCTACTTGGTTCTGTTGACTATTTCTTCTTTTCTAAAGCCCCATCACCTCCTTAAAACATGCCCCTCCAATATATATAATATACTCAAATACTTTAATATCAGGGGAAACATACACTCCACCAGATGTACTATTTAGCTATGTTCAAACAACTGTACTTTACCTACTGCCATTGTCCACAAATATCTTCAAAGAGTAAGCCACACATTTTTTCCTTATTCCAGTTCAAATATACTTCTTCCATATACTCTCCTCCTAAATTTAAGTGTAAAAATAATTTCAAAAATAAGTCACTTATACAAAATGGTTGATAAATTCATTTACTACTATTGGCCACAATTTTATTCAAAGATACTCTCATCTGCACTTATCCCTAAGTGATGGTATTCCTTAAGTTTTACTTGAACTCTCTTCCATTTTCTACTCTACTCTTTCACAGAAATCTCATCCACTTTTACATCTTCAAAGGTCATCTTTGTAATATGATTTGTAAATCAGTGTTTCTTGACACTGTAAATATGACTTGTAAATCAGATTTTTCGCATATAACCAATTTAAAATGGGCACATACATTTTAGATATCTCCACAGGCATCTTGAAATAAAACCTAGTAAACCTGAATTCTCATCTCTTCATCTGGAAAAGTATTTGAGGCATCATTCATATTTCAACACCTAGCATAGAATCTGACACATTTTTACTTAACAATTATTAGCTGTAACACTTTATTCTAATTAATAATTGGGCATTTTACTATTAATCAATTAAATGTCTCTGTAGACAAATATTGTATTATAAACTTACTTATGTGTGTACATCTTATGTTAACTGCTCTTGCCACAAAAGGAAAAAACAATATACAAAGGAGGAAACTTTCACAGGTGATGAGTGAGTTTATAGTATTGATGGTAATGATGGTTTCACAGATGTATATTTAGCTCAGACACATCAACTAGTATATGTTAAATATCTACAGGTTTTATATGTCCGTCGTGCCTCAATAAATCACCCTTTTAAAAAGTTGTCTTCAGCTTCAGCTTACTTTCCCAATTATGGGAAGTATACTTTGAATAATTTTTTTAAAAATTAAATTTGATGGCATCTGGTCAGTGGGGGTTAGTTGCCCTTCTAGGGAAGCCTATGAAATATAACCAAATCTGCAGTTGTGAACATTAATGGGAATACACTCCAGAGTAAACTTTTGATTCCCTATATACATTACTTCATTGATTTGGGGGAAAAGTTTTAATTTAAATGTTTTATCTATCACCAACCATACTTTGTTCTGCTGTTGCTCAACATAAGTTCTTTAATATTGGATTATTAAAGGTTTAGGGACTATTTATAACATAGTATTTCTCTGGTAGACATTGTTGGTCAAAGCATGCTACAATATTAGATTTTTCTATGACATGTAAACATGGTGGCATAATGTGTCTTCTGTTTACATTTTGGCAAGTCATTTAAAAAGAGAAAAATTATGGTAATGTAATTAGGATAAATAATAAGCCAATGCTACTAGCTTCATGGCTATATAAAGAGAAGTGAATGAAGCATTTTCAATTAAGCTCATCATAGTGGTACTACTTAGACCTGTTTTTCCTCTGGCTATAGACATCAGCTTTATTTGTCTATTTAACTGATTTTATACAGATTTTTAAAAAATACTCATATCACCTTCCTAACATACCAATTAATGCATTAAGTATCAAATCATATGGATGAAAATAGGTTTTTCTATGCAAATTTTGTGACACACTTCTCTATAATTTTATTATATATGGCCTTACACCATATGTTAGAAAATAGATCCAAAATAACATGAAAGGAAGAAGTAGAGAGCAGAAAATAAAATACACATATCTCTAATTTATTCATAAAGTTTAGGAAAGCATTTTTAAAAATCCTGGAAAAATATGTGCTACTCTTTAGTCGGAAATTTGTCAGTGTGACATGTCAGTCTTGTCAGAAAATGCAAGTGAAATTTTCACTATCAACTGTAATACAGCTTTAATTTAGAAGACTTGAGTGGTGAGGTAGAGAAGGTTAACATGGGCCCAGTCCTCTCTCCAGCACTGAGGAAGGCATAAAGGAGTGTGTCTGTGTTAAGAGGAAATCTAACATTTTCACTAAGCTTGAATTCAAGTACAAGTAAAGAAAGAATAAAACAATCATGATCTACAAAATATCAGTGTAAAGTTTCACTTGTGAACTGTTTAAGGATTTAACAATTTAGTTTTATTTTGATTTTTGTTTTCAATTTTGCAATCAGAAAAATGGTTTGAAAAAAAAAAAAAAAGAAAAATGGTTTGACTGAATTAAATAGCAGGTCCCACTTACAAATTTCAAGATATTTAAGACACCTCTTTGAAAACTGATTTATACCATCCTACAGATTTGTTATTCATGGTTACTATTGCATGTTTACATAAGGCTTACTTATGTAATTTCTGCTAGGACTCATGTGAATAGTATCCATTCTAAACTTTCTTAATGATCTGTACATAGAAGTTTCTTAGCAGGCACTAACAACATTCCTTTTTGCCTTGAATTCTGAAAATATTCAGTATTGAACTATTTTTCTGGAAATTTAGTAGTTAATGAACTCAGATAATTATTTTAGAAGCCTTTCTTTAAAAAAAAGTCTGTAGTTGACTTAGTTTTTTTACTATGAACTATTTGTTATGCTATACTGTTTGCATTTGATCATTAACGTGTTGAGTACACTTTGAGATAGGTATTTTGTTTATCTAAAGACAAAGTATATGTAAATATGAAAGAATTGGAAAAGTGGATTTGAGATAGCCATGGATTTTTTTATGCAATAAATATTGGTGAACATATGAAGTAAATCAAGTGATTGATTGGTACTATACATTTCATCTATTGGAAATTGACTCTAAATTTTGTTCCAATGTTAAATAACTCAGTCACTCAGCTCCTTCTAAAAGAAACTCAAACAAGCACATAAACACAAAGAAAATAAAAATATACAAATATTAATGACTAAAACATCTGAACCAGAAAACTGTTTCAGCATTTCCACAAACATTATTACCTCCTTTATGCCTCGGACACATAGAAATACTAGATTACAAAATAATGGTTAAAAGAGAAACAAAACAAAAGGAATAAAATCTTTCTTTACAAATTAAAACATAAATTATAGATATGGAAGTGAGGTTGATTAGTTATTGATTAGAAACTGATTGGAAATTGCTGAGCCTATAGACTTATTTGTGAACTTAGAACAGCTGTTCAAAAGCTAAGTTACATTCTCATCATTTTATTGACTTTGATTTTTGAGAAATTCTTACTTTTTTTTCCCAAAGTGAACCCTACCCTTATATTTTATTAAGATAACAAACATCATAAATTAACTTAGCTGCTTACTTGGATTACAAAAGAAACATGACTCAATATGAAAGTAAGAAACTATCTACAAATCACTGTCAGTAACAAATTGCAATATACCATGCATACAGGAGTCATACAGAGCAAGAAACTCTCAAACAAAACAAAAATATCTTATACCTTGCAAATCCAATTTTTTCTTTAAAATCATTCATGAAAAGGATTCTCTCAAGTAAGAATTGACACCTCAATTAATCAAGCATTAGAAAGCTACATTATAGCTATTTACTATACAAAGACATCTTTTCTCCTCTTTTCCTTCTGAATGTCTGTCCCAGAATCACATAGACTCTTTTGCTTCTCTGACACTCCCCATTCCACCATTTCTTCAGGTCGTGAAAACTGAATTTGCTGAAGACCATAAATCTGTTGATATGATGTTGTAAAAATCACACATTTTGGGAGCACTTGGGTGACTCAGTCGTTAAGCATCTGACTTTGGCTCAGGTCATGATCTCACGGTTGGTGAGTTTGAGCCTGTGTCAGGTCAGCATGACTCCCACTTTGGGTGAGCTTGACTTGTGCTTCAGGTGAGCTGATGCCCCAATTCTGGTGAGCTCCAGCCCCACTTAAGGTAAAAACATGAGCCCTGGGTGAGCCCCACTTTGTTCTCTCTCTCTCCCTCTCTCTGCCCCTCGCTCACTTTTGCCCCTCCCCTAAAAAAACAAAAACAAAAACAAACAAACAAAAAAAAAAAAAAACACAATATATTTAGTTGCTGACCATCTGCGGTTATTAGGCCAGCTGGTAACTGGTTGGTAAATGCCTCCTCTGTAAGTTCTTCACTTAGTCCTTCTATAGCTGTGACTGTTCCCCCAATTCTTTTCTTTCCTTTCATAGCCTCTCTGAATTTCCGAATGTATAATTTTAGTGGTTCTACATAACTGTTGAAGCCTAAGGTAGACATGGAAAAGACAATATCTTCTCCACTGTCTTCCATTTTTCTTGATGACATCTTTCACTTGCTTCACCTATAATAAAGCTAATGAATTCATACATTCTTGAACACATTCTTGGGCATCTTTTCCAATCTTTCCCATTTGAGGTATGGCACTTTTCATCATCCTAGGTACATTTCCAATCGGAAAATATATGTGTTTCTCTTTGAAACTTTACTTTGAACCATTTATGTCTTCTTGATCATTCATGCTGTCTTCAGTATCATCATGAGGTAGTATAACATGACTTCCTCCAAAGCAGTGTATAGAATGGATAGTGGAGAAGCATCTATCACTCTATCACATTTATCACAGTAACACTGTCACCATCCATCCCCAGTGCAGCTCTGGTTGGTTCCAATTACCAATCGGCTATTTGGTTGGACAGAGAATGGCTGCTAAGGAACCAGTCCCAGTGTAGAGATGCCAAGTCTTTTTTTTTAATACACTATTTTTTTGAGGAGTAGTGAGAAGAGTAGTCTAAAAATATGAAGAACGATTCCAGATCGATGAACTATTTGATATATCATTGAAGATAAATTATTTAAAACAAAATAAATGAATAAGTAAGTTTATAATAAATAAACAAAAATAAATAAAAAGCAGTATTACTTCACTTCTGGAATGCCAAGTGGCTGTACCACGTTAACTCCCACCAGCAATGTGTGAGAGTTCTTCTTGTTCGAATCATTGCCAGCATTAGGTGTTGTCAGTGTTCTTGATTTTGGCCATTCTAAGAGTTGTGGAGTGGTATCTTATTGTTTAATTTTCATTTTTCTGATAATGTATGGGACAGGACATTTTTTATATGCTTATTTTCCATCTGTATACCTTCTTTGATGAGGTGTCACTTAAGATCTTTGCCCTATTTTTTAATCATATTGTTTATTTGCTGAAGTTTGAAAGTTAAGGATTCTATATGTTTTGGATAATAGTCTTTCTTAAGATGTGCATCTTGCAAATATTTTCTCCCATTCTGTGGCTTGCCTTCTTATTCTTAGGACATTGTCTTTCACAAAGTAGACCTTCCCTCCCACCTTGGAAATTTATTTATTTATTTATTTATTTATTTATTTATTTAGAGGAAAGCAGAAGGTGAGGGAGAGAGAATCTTAGGCTCCACACTTAGCATGAAGCCCAACACGGGGCTCAATCTCATGGCCATGAGATCATGACCTGAGCCGATATCAAGAGTTGGACACTTAACTGACTGAGTCACCCAGACACCGCAGAGTAAACATTTTTATGAATTTTAACAAAGCCCAGTGTATACATTATTTCTTTGATGGAGCATGCCATGAGTGTTATATCTAAAAAAATCATCATTTTACCCTAAGCCATCTAGATTTTGTTCTATATTATCTTCTAGGAGTTTTATAGTTTCATATTTTATAATTAGTCTGTGATTTATTAGTAATTTTTGAAGCGTTTAAAGCCTGTGTGTAGATTCAGTTTTTGCATGTGAATGCTCAGTTGTTCCAACATCATTTGTTGAAAAGACTATCTTTTCTCCATCGTATTGTCCTCCTTTCTTTATCAAAGATCACTTGACTGTATGTATGTGTATGTGTATTGACTGTATATATATTTATGTGCATTGCCCGTATGACTATGTATGTATGTATCTATTTCCTGGCACTCTATTCTGTTCTAATGATCTGTCTATTCTTTCACCAATATCACTCTTGTCTTGATTACTTAGCTTTATAGTAAGTCTTGATGGATAGTATCAATTTTCCAACTTTGTTTTTCTCCTTCAACTAAGCAAATTCTTGATGAAATATAACTTTATAAATTTATCTTATAAGAAAACTTCAAGAAAAATTAAGAATCATAATATGTGATCATTTTTGTGGAAGAAGCCAGCAAATACTCATCACGATAGTGATAAAGGACAGAAAACGACATTTTAGGACTTTTTTTTCTCAAGAATTTGAGAGGAAAACAATTGTAACAACAAAAACAACAAATTAAAGTCTCTCAGGGTAGGGGCACCTGGGTTTCTCAGTCAGTTAAGCGTCTGACCTGCTCAGGTCATGATCTCCCCGTACGTGAGTTCAAGCCATGGGTCAGGCGCTGTACTGACAGCTCAGAACCTGGAACCTGCTTCTAATTCCGTGTCTCCCTCTCTCTCTGCCTCTCCCCAATCACACCGTGTCTCTCTCTCTCTCTCTCTCTCTCAAAAGTAAAGAAACATAAAAAAAAATTAAAATCTCTTAGGGTAGTGTTGGGGAATTCTGCTATAAATATAATGAATGACTTAATAAAATAAAGGCAAAAATGCTCATAAGGATAGATAAAGTGTAGAATAAAGTTACCACAATAATGATGTACTTAGAAACAGGTGAAATGCATGGAAAATAATAGGAGTGACATGTAGAGGTCGCTTTTAGGCAACAGACTTGAGCCATGGAATGTTAAAAAGGGCCCACAGGACCACCTGGCTGCGTACTAACAGCCCATCAGGCGACCCACCTCAAAATATCCATAAGCCCTGACTAACCAATGGGCTATTTACAATCATGCACACAAACCAAAGAAGGGAAAATCCATTATGTCCCCAGCTGCCTCACCTTCTTCCTTTAAATAAAGCCCCCACCCACTGCCTTGTTGCAGACAATGACTCTGCTGTCTTGTCCACTGCTCCCTTCCAGTGTATCCACTAAACTTCTATCTCCTTTGTTTTGCCTCAGGTGAGTTCTTTCACCACCAGCGTGTGTCACTGGCTTCCACCAGATCAATGGTCACCCCACTTTTGGGGGCTCCCGTCCAATCCAGGAGACACCACATGACACATTTTAAAAACGGGAAAATGCAATGTAATGGCTTTAGGCCTTGTACAAATCAATATTTATCAGGTTTGTTGATTAGTAAAGATGAGGATTTGCAAGGACTCAGGATTAGGATCGGATCTTTTATGAGAAGAAATATATACATTTATTATAATCTCAACTATCTGGACATTTAGTCAGTCCCATTTTACTCCCATGCTGGACACAATTTTAGAGAAATTAAACTTTCTTTTAACACAATTATTGGAGGAAGGTATGGTTGTTCTTTGGGCGTCAGCTAAGGCAACAAGTGCCAAGATTCCTTTTAAGGACGATAATACAGTTTAGTCTGGGGTTGGTTGGTGTGTTTGCACTTTTTTGGCCCAGTTATGATATCCTGAAAAAGGCCAGGTAGCTTCTTGAACAGTTCATTAGGTCCACACCTCGATCACGTCCTTTATTGGGCTTTCATAGATAGGAACCCTAAGTATCAGCCCAGGGAACAAGCAGCACACAACCAGGGCAATCCCTATGCCCCAGGGTCCACCAAAATTATTCAAATAAGCCAACCCTCAGGGAACCTGGGAAAGCTGAGTAACAGGACTCTGCTTGATGCATACCAACTTTCAGTTACCCTCTCCAAAGGCACCTCCCTGTATGGTCCTGCCTGACAGCCTTTTTGTTTGGGGCTGCAATATAGAGTTCTGCCTTCTAGCTTTTCAAGTGCCATTGTGGTCTGTCCTGACAGCGAAAGAATCCTTAAATCTTATGAAACAAGGAAGAACACTTTGGACACATACCGAGTGCAGTGAGTGTCATGCTCTAAACTGAAAAACAAACAAAAAAGATCTAGTCCTAGTCCCATAGGTTAATAGGATACTTGGGTTGACTAGAAATTCAGAGTGACATAATATACACTCTTTAGAAAACAGTTATAGAGACAAAAGAGGACACATTATAATTAAATATCCATATGGTATTCATTATTTCAAAGGAAAAGGGAATTGGGGTTAAGATATGGGGTCGCTGGGGCGCCTGGGTGGCTTAGTTGGTAAAGTGTCTGACTTTGGCTCAGGTCATGATCATGCAGTTTGTGAGTTAGAGCCCTGCATCGGGCTCTGTGCTGACAGCTTGGAGCCTGGAGCCTGCTTCGGATTCTGTGTCTCCCTTTCTCTCTGCCCCTCCCCTGCTCATGCTCTGCCTCTGTCTTTCAAAAATAAATGTTTAAAAAAATTGGAGAAAAAAAAAAGAAATGGGGTCTCTCCTGGGCACCTGGGTGGCTCAGTCAGTTGGGCATCCAACTTCAGCTCAGGTCATGATCTCATGCTTCATGAGTTCAAGCCCTAAGGTGGGCTCTGTGCTGACAGCTTGGAGTCTGGAACCTGCTTCAGATTCCGTGTCTCCCTCTCTCTCTGCCCCTCCCCAACTTGTGCTCTGTTTCTCAAAAATGAATAAACATTAAAAAAAGAAGAAGAAGAAGAAGAAGAAGAAGAAGAAGAAGAAGGAGAAGAAGAAATGGGGTCTCTCCTGACTATGTTAATGAGGGTATAGCATTGGAGAGACCTAAAGACCTGACTGCTCTAATGACAATGATTGATTAGAGACCTCATTATATATTCTAAAGGTAATCTAAAATAAATCAGATTATTGGACTTCTAATTGGTCATAGAGCAATTTAGACTTTAGCATGGAAATGGCTTCAAATATTCTGAAATTCTATTTGAAAATTTATTTTTTCAATAACGTTCTGACCCACAGAAATGACAACCTTCTGCACAAGAATTATTAATATTCTTTCACATTGAACTTAAGACTTTGCCACCTCGTCTAATCCAAAAGTCTTCTTATATCTGTTCTACCATTTCAAAGATTTGGGTATTGGGGCGCCTGGGTGGCTCGGTCGGTTAAGCGTCCGACTTTGGCTCAGGTCACGATCTCGCGGTCCGTGAGTTCGAGCCCCGCGTCGGGCTCTGTGCTGACAGCTCAGAGCCTGGAGCCTGTTTCAGATTCTGTGTCTCCCTCTCTCTCTGCCCCTCTCCTGTTCATGCTTTGTCTCTCTCTGTCTCAAAAATAAATAAACGTTAAAAAAAATTTGAAAAAAAAAAAGATTTGGGTATTACTATCAAAGCATTCAAATAGTTTATTAGTTTATGTTTCTTGGTCATATATGCAATAATCTGCTACATAAATTAGTGTGACTTTTTTCTTTTTACTAGATTAATGAGTTTTATCATGTTTTACTTGAATCCACTCAGTAAAATAGAAACAAATACATCCACTTTATCATTAATGCCTATTTTTCAACAATGGCTTTCTTTGTTTTTCATTTCTTAGGTGTTTTCCATACATTTTTACATGTATTAATATTAATATAAATACTCCTTCTAGATCTTCTCATAAAATAGCAACAAGTGTTTTTGCGCTTATAAAATTGATTATTGTACAAGATTATGAATCAGCTATTGAATTCCCTTTTGAGTTCTTCCCTGACTTCAGAGTACATTTTTAAGATTGTAAATCAGTTGAAATTAGCTATGTAATATAAAAATAAAAAGTTGGTGTTTCTTTAGATATATTCCCCACTTTTAGTTTGACATAAAAGGTGGCTACCAAACAGAAATATATTACTTATATACGCTCCTCCTGCATTAGAAATACAGTCCCTTGCCCCCAAAAATAGACAAACATAAGACAGAATAGACATCCCATTCTGAAGATAAAATAATTCGTTCACAGAATAAACAATGCTTATTCTTGAGCCAGTCGTCTCTAATTATTTGAGAGTGCAGGCTTCTATAAGAATATCATCTTCACATAATGTAGAACATACGCTAAAAATGCTAGAGAATTCTGAAATCTGTTAACCTAACATTGAGTATTAGCTACCTGGGTGGTCTCTTTGCTCCGTGCAGTACACGTCATAATGTCTCAAGTGCTTTGAGTAATTTCTCTCACCCTGCATTCTCTGTCAATGGTCAAATTAGTTATTTTTTAAACTGAATCCAGTACTCTGTTAGATGCCATCTTTTTTTTTTCATCCATGTTGTTCATCTTTCTCTTTATTGTGGCTATTTTTACAGTCCATTTATTTCAACTACAATTTCGGGAATATTTGTCAATCTTCTCTTACTGTCTTTTGGTCACTGTCCACATCTTGCATTTACATGTATCCTGCTATTCTATTTTGTATAAGAGAACCATTGAGAATGCTGGTGGTATTGATGTCACACAGAGAAGTTTTTCTGTGTTATAATTTGAAGAGCTGAACTTTTCAGTGCAGTCAGTAAGTGAATTGGGTTTATACTGGATTGAGAAGGGAGATGTAAAATTTCAATAGAAAAAAAAACAGGATAATAAAAGCATAAGTTAATTGTTTGTAAAAGTCCAAGGAAGTAAATTTCAATATACAGATGAAGTAGGTAATTGCCTAGGAAAATATACTTTAGCAAAAACTGACCCCATCCAACGTAGAAAACTTAAAACAATTTCAACAGAAAACCTAGAAAGAATTATCAATCAATTATTTCTCTTAAAGCACTTCTATATTACATGGGTGTAGGTATATGCTTTCTAACTATGTATCAAAATTCAGATGTAATAACAAAAAAATATTCATAAGTTAGACAACCAAAAACTTCATATGGAAAACAAAAGTCATTAGCAAACCAAAAGATATAAAACAAACTGGGGAGAAAATGTTTGTGACATCTATTGCATATAAACGAATAATCCCCCTATATTTTTTTAAAGCTACCTCCTATTTATTTATACTTAATATCATTCATATATATAATATTTATTATTATATATAATCTCGTATTGGTCCTTTTCTCTAGAGAACCCTCACTAATATAATCCTTCCTAGATTTCTACAGGTGAAAAATATATTGAAATTTTGCTCAAAGGGCATATTTCCCAGTATAATTTTCACAACTTACCAAGGAGAGTCAAGGGATGTATGAAAAAAAAAAAATAGATATAGAACACAGCCCAAAGTCATGGTGTATGATGAAGTGGTAAATTACTCCCAGGGAGCAGAAGCGGGGCTTAATCAAGGGATACATCCTTTGGTGTAGGATACTTGGCAACGATTACCTAGTGGCATCAAAAAATTATTATGGAACAGTACTGCCATGTACCTACCATTCTCTTATGTTTCAAAGAGCAGTGTTTATTACAGCCGTTAACTACTGTTTGTTGGGGGTTGAGCATAATATCTTGCCCTTTTTAGTTTGAAATCTCCAAATCAGGAGAAGCTCTGCCTGGCGCTGATGTAGATGACACACAGAGCAATACTGATGAGCAGTGGATGAGATAATTGAGGTTTCTGGAAGAGGACTGAGACTATTTTGTGATGTGGGAGAGTCATGAATAATTTCAGCTGAGGTTTGACTATATGGCATATTAATGTCCCCAGTTTTTAACCCCTGCCTGTGATCACACCATTTGCCTTACAAACTTTCAGCGCCCTTCCACTTTGACTCTAGCCTGGTCTTATGACTTGTTCTGGGATGGACTATTGGCCAGATGTATAAAGGGCTTACACATTTCTGCTTTTGCCATTACTCTCTGCCATTGCTGTCAGATGGACTTTCTCAAGATATCCAAGTCATTCCAGGAAGGAGGAAGAGCAACACATGGAACAGAATCAAATTACCCCAATCGTCTGAGCCACCATCATCCTAGATTATTTGTCAGATAGCCAATTCTCAGATGTGATCAAATCAACCCAAGTTCAACAGAGGCATCTGGTTGACCTCCCTAGATATGTTCCTAATATATGCTTATTTTCTTACCTAACTGAGGTTTTGACACCACTAGTTTTTAATGAGCCATCATCATATATTTATGTACAGAACCACCTTATTCTTATATCAAAACAGAGTACATTATTTGAAAAGCTATTACCTAGTAATATTGTCATTATTCTAAGCTGGATATAAGTAGTTTGATTTTGAACTACTCTAGGTGTTCTATTTCATGTTAATTACCTTGTATCATATATTGACTTTAGAAAATAACCAATTTTAAGTGACTACTCATTTTTAGGTAGTATATCTTTTGAAATACAAGGGTACAAAATAATGAATTTTAAATAGAAAAGCTACCTAAGCGTAAAACCATTTTGCAAAATATTTATGTAGCCATACATACTTTTGTTTCCTAGAAAAGGTCATTTGACTACAAATATGATATTTTTGAAAGTGTGACTATGGTAAAACAAAATTTTAAACCGTTTATCACATAGTAATAAAAGTCCATATTTATCCTCATTCTCATTATCAGTTAATTCGGTCATGTCTGTGTAATTATTAAATCTGAATATGACCTTCTTGTCTTTCTGGCAATTAGCTTTTTTCTGCATATGTATGCAAAAGATATGGCATTTTTTTTAAATTTTACATTGAAAGGTGCATTACTTAAATGGAAATTCTATAATTTATATTTAGGGATATAAAGCTCATTTCCTCCGCATTTAATTAATGCATGTTGTTTTACATTAAGAGCACAGATTCATGACACAATTATTGCATGCTTTCTTTAGACTAAGCCCTATGCTAAGGATATAAGGATATATCTGATGAAGAATACAGTTTCTACCCATTTCTACTCAGATACACTATCCAACTGATGCAGGCCAAATGACAATTCTCCTGCCATCAGAAGTACCCACGAAGAAACACAAAAAGTGCTCTCACTTAAAGGGAGCCATGTCAAAATCTTTTTTTTTTTTTTTAACTTTTTTAACACTTATTTTTGAGAGACAAAGAGAGAGTGTGAGCAGGGGGGCGCGGGGGACAGAGAGAGAAGACACAGAATCTGAAGCAGGCTCCAGGCCCTTAGCAAGCTGTCAGCACAGAGCCCAGCCTGGGGCTCAAACCCATAAATCATGAGATCATGACCTGAGCTGAGGTCCGACGCTTAACTTACTGAACCACCCAGCCTTCCTGAACCATGTCAAACTGTAAGGAACTTCCTTTCAAAGTGCTGTCCCCAGATAAGAATGAGAATGGTTAGTTTCTACAGTTCACTAGCCACCAAGTAGTAGGGAGAGGCAATAGTGTCCTTTATTCTGACACCACAAACTTTTATCTGTGACTTTCTTTAGTATTAAATTAGGAAGCATATCCTCTATCCTCAGCTGTGTATTCTAGTTGCCAATTTTGGAATAATAAGAAACTCTACTCACCATTCACGATTATGTAAAACACTGAAATTTCAGGCTTTGTAAAATAAGTGGATGCTGGCCTTAGGTGTCTTTTTTTTAAATTTTGTTTGTTTTGTATTGTTTGGTGTGGTTGGTTTTTAATACAAAGAGATCCAACTAAAAAGAGATAAGAAACAATCATGTGTTAAAATGAAGTTATATATAAGTTATAAAGACAGCATATTAGTTTTCTATTGTTGCTGTTACAAATTACCACAAGTTTAGTGGCTTAAAACAATACAGACTTAATGTCTTCAATTCTATAAGTTAGAAGTCTAACACAGGTCTCATTGGGCTAAAATCAATGAGTAGGTGAGGCTGCATTCCTTTTTGGAGGCTTTAAGAGAGAATCCATTTGCTTGCGTTTCCAGTTTCTTGAGGTCACAACATTCATTCCTTGGCCCTTTCCTTCCATAGCTCCCTATGACCATAGCTATGACGATTGCTACCTCTGACCATAGCTAGGATTGATTGATTCTTTGCTTTTAAGAATTCATGAGATTATTTTAGGACCACTAGGAGAATCTAAGATAATTTTCTTATCTTGGTTTTAATCTTAATCATATATACTAAATCCCTTTTGACATGTCAAGGTAATATATTCACAGTTTCCTGGAATTAAGACATTGGGATTTTGAGGAACCAATATTTTGCCTACCACAGACCTGTTAAAGAAAGCAGTGAATGCGGTGCCTGGGTGGTTCAGTCAGTTGAGCCTCCGACTTAGGCTCAAGTCACGATCTCGCTGTTCATGAGTTTGAACCCAGCATCAGGCTCTGTGCTGACAGCTCAGAACCTGAAGTCTGCTTCAGATTGTGTATCTCCCTCTCTCTCTGCTCCTCTGCCCACGCTCTGTCTCTTTCTCTCTAAAATAAAAATAAACGTAAAAAAAAATTAAGAAAGCATTGGTGTATTCACCTAAAGCATCAAAATACACTACAGAACTGAAAGACAGAGAGAGAGAGAGAGAGAGAGAGAGAGAGAGAAAGGATCTTTCCCAGACATACTGCCTTAGGATCTTCAGTGCTGGGTCCTCCCATGTTCATTTTAAATATTTCTGCTAATTGACAGGCATGGGTACAAAAATATGATAATGTTTAAATAAAGACAGTATTTTAGGGGAAAATGCACAATAAATATATCTATCATATTATGCCACTTAAAATATTTTTCCACTCGAATTCAAAGTGCTATGAAAAATTGTATGATGTGGTCACACAAACATGCATAGATATATAACCCTAGACTTAACATGTGTGCATTCTCTTAAAAAAAAAGTCAATACCACTGCAAAAATGCAAATTTGTCATATGTTTGGAGATTTGCATATGTAGCATGAGCTGTTCTGGCAGTGTAAGAAAAACTTGGACTTGCCCGTGGGTGTAGAAGAAATGTTAATGGCATCTACTTCCAGATAACCATATCAGTGAGAATATGAGCAAAAGAACTTCAGTTTGTCACTGAAGTATAGAAGAGGGATTAGCTCTGAAGAAACGCATAATAATGATTGATGAGGGGGCGCCTGGGTGGCTCAGTCAGTTGAATGTCCGACTTCCGCTCAGGTCATGATCTCGCGGTCTGTGAGTTCGAGCCCCGTGTCGGGCTCTGTGCTGACAGCTCAGAGCCTGGAGCCTGTTTCGGATTCTGTGTCTCCCTCTCTCTCTGACCTTCCCCCGTTCATGCTCTGTCTCGCTCTGTCTCAAAAATGAATAAATGTTAAAAAAAATTAAAAAAAAATAATGATTGATGAGGATGATGGGGGCATAGGATAAAGTCTATCCCACTTCTATGCCATATAGATTGGTATTTAAGCCCCACAGAGAGAAGTGCTATGGGCAGAAGATAACAGATGTGAGGGACAGTATAGAAGCGGATGCTATCTTTTGGAAAATGGCTGAATTTAAACCTTAGCCTCAAAACCTTAACACAAGATATGTCACATAACCTTTAGTTTGTACTTCATTCCTCTCACCTGTAAATGACACAATAATTTTACCTGTTGGAATGAAAACTGCCAGCTAATGTGAAGCCTCAACAGGTAGATAAATTGGCTCTTCTTTCACCTTGAAGGGAAAAATAAGCTGAAAAAAAAAGTGTGTACAAGCAGCCAATTAAGAATCATCCCTGTGACACAAATATGACTGAGAGTATTTCTTTCCCATGTAAGTCAGATTGCCTCAGTGTAGCTGTCATTTTTTTCGGAAAGAAGAGAATAGAATGCAAAGTAAGGCAAGGAAAGGAATTACATTTTGGAGTTTTGTCTAGTACAGAATTCCAGTATGGTTACTGGCACATGGTACTTACTAGGAACAAGTAAATTAGAAACCTACTATTCTTCTAAGGGAATGTCAATGAAACTAGCTACTGGAACTAAAATATATCTTGACTATACAGGTTTTAACTGAACTCAAGTTCTCAAACTTGCATGCCTGGGAGGCTGTCTATGGAAGCCTCACATACCAGAGGCAGCCTTCTGCCTCAATATTCACTTTGTGTGGCCTGAGAGGAAAGGACAAGGGATGTCCAAGAAAGGTGAGCAAGGGGCTCCAAAAGGAAACAAATGAGAGAATTTTCTCAGAGAGCAAAGTTAGGTTGCAATCAAGGATCTTTTCAATGCCAGTTGGCAGGACTTTACCATTGCATTGGAGTTTCTCTCTACTTCATTTTCAAAATGAAGTTAGTTGCAATGATCTTGCTCCTACTCTACCATTGAGTATTGTATAAGTTGAGAACAAATTAATAGTCTTCTTCATTCCTATATTCTACATCATAGCTCCATTTAATTGAATACAGAAACTTGTTAGATATACCCTGAATCTTTATCAGAGAATGAAAATATTCTGTGTGCAGAAAAATGATGAAATTGGGATTTGATGAATAGAAGGGCAAACTGTAATAAGAGACTGGTGGCACAGAAAATAGACCATTTTCCCTGTGCTCATAAGGCTCCCTGTTTTCTGAGTCATTACCATGTGACAGAGTTAGAACTGGTGAAATTAGAGCAAAGTCTGGCTTATCATAACTTCCTGAATATGATTCTTTCACTTCCCAATCTGCTGATTGGATATTGATGTCCCCAGCAATATTGTCTTGAAATGGGAAGAACTTTTATCAGCCTGGTGTCCTGAATAGATTGGATGGAACTGAGTCCAAATCGGGAAGCCCTCATTTAGAATTCACATGAATAAGATTAATTCTATTGTGTTAAGTGAGCCACTAAGATTTGGGACCTTATCTATTATAGAAACTCATTATTATTTTACCTAATTATTCTGTTGTATGGAGCTGTTGAGAGAATCACGTGAGCTAATGTATTTAAATCCTCAGTTAATAGTGCTTACACTTTTACTAAAATGTGTGTGACATTTTACAACTTGGGACACCTGCAGTGCTACCTTGGTTTGTCAATGAAATGTGAATATTTCATTAAGAATCATATGCAATCTACAATTAATAAAATAAGGGAAAAGTTTTATTTAGTGAAATATATGAAGTCATGAATCTGGCAAGAATCGTTAAACATTAAATTGTGATGATGGCTAATGTTTAAACAATTTTAGAATTAACCCATTTATGTGACTTCTGGTTTCTGAGCATCTCTAAAACACCAGAACATAAAATTGAAAGGATTAATTCACAACTTTTAAAGTTTTCAATATTTTTAGTACAGAACCTTGTTTTATCCTATTCATGTAACGTTAGTATATCAGTGATTATCCACTGAACAGGAACATCTGATTTTCCAAATATATGAAAATAAGATTGTATTTTTCATGAGAAATTTTACATTATACATTAAAATGAGTATTTTAAATAAGAATATGTCTTCCCAAGTATTATTTAAACAGGTCAGCATAACTGTAGAAAAATAAATTTTATCAAGTATTGAGCAATTCTTCTTCATTTAATACTTGGTTGTCTTTTCTAACACTTCACAGGATATGCCATTGGTAGTTGGTACGTTAGCATGTTTAATCAAAAATCAGTGTAGTTTAGGTATACTAATATTAAGCTTGAGCAGAACACCTTGGAGTGAGCTTTACTGCTTAAACTGTGGACAGGTCACACATTCTTAGCATATTATAATGTTTCAAAAATAATTACATTTTCCTTGTCAGTTGGGTAAATAGAAAGATAAGATCTGTAACACACACAATTAAATTTAACCTTCTTAATGGAATATTAGTGATCTGGGATTTATTTTCAACATTTATTAAAAAGGTATTCCTTATAGGGGCGCCTGGGTGGCTCAGTCGGTTAAGCGTCCGACTTCAGCTCAGGTCACGATCTCGCGGTCCGTGAGTTCGGGCCCCGCGTCAGGCTCTGGGCTGATGGCTCAGAGCCTGGAGCCTGCTTCCGATCCTGTGTCTCCCTCTCTCTCTGCCCCTCCCCCGTTCATGCTCTGTCTCTGTCTCAAAAATATATAAACATTAAAAAAAAATTAAAAAAAAAAAGGTATTCCTTATATACATATTTGTATAAATTATTCAGTGTAGAAAACTGTGACCCAGTTCTGGAATTCTAGACATATATAACTTCATGCTTTTCAGATGGCCTCATGTAAATTTTCAAATGTCGACTCATACATGCCACATAAAAATGGGTATTCATTTTTCTTTAGTTTTCTCTATTGATTATTTATTTCATTCATCTTCCCATTCAGTAACTATTTACAAAGTATCTCTTTCCTGCAAAATATCTTTATCTTGAACAATACATATAGACTGGACAGAAAAACACAGTTGGAACAGTCCACAACAGCTGATCTAATGTAAGTACACTTGACCTTGTCAAACCTTATTTCCATTTACCAAATGTATTTTTTTTAAAAAGATAAAATACTCAAACTTGAAATGTTTAGGCATCTATATATCTCTACATTTTCAGAGAAAGTCCATCATAAATGATCCTTGGGAAACATACAATGGTGATAATTGATGTGCAGAACGAGAAGCTCTTCTGAATGTGTTAAAGATTCACTCAGCCATAAGAGATACTTCCAATTTGGTTATCACCATTAACTCCAATAGTTTCATTTAAAACCATATAAAATAAATTTTAAAAAAATGATTAAAAGGTAATTTTATTCTGTACTTCTATTTCCATTGTGCATTGAAACAGATATCTTAATAATATTAACTGTACTAGAAACTGTAGTTAAGCTGATTGACAAAGATAAATGACTAAATTTTATGAAAAGGATGGCATCGCCATGTGGTCTTAGAATGTCCTAACATGACAGTTTCGATACTGACCTGTATATCCTGGGAAGCCAAAGTATTACATGCAATGTATTGAAATATGATACCTACCTTAAACTTCCAGAATTGTATTTAAAACACTACTTCACAAAACTGGACTTTGATATGGTAAAAGTCAGTCAAAGAGAAAATGAAATATGTTGCAGAGCTTAGAAGAAACTGAACTGAAAGCCTGCATAAAAAATTCAATTCTATGTCGTGAGTATGCTATAATAAACTATAAACTGGCTGTGGAGGATGTACTTGACACAGTGTAATTTTCCATGAGTGCATTCTCAGGAGAACATTGTCACCTAATACTAATATTATTTGGTAGAAAGTGACCGTGCGGGAGTGGGGGTGGTAATATCTGACTCCTTACAAAAGACCAGAGCTTTGAGTTTCGTGTTTGGCATTAAACATCCATGGTGTAGGAATATCTTGTTCATGCCTTTTCCATTCCTGGGAAAGCAAAGAACTATGGCAGGGACTTCTAGCTATGTGGTTATATCCACTTCCTTCTTTATTTGTGGAACTGTCAAGTTTCATCTTGACTAATGCAGCATGTTGTGGCTATGTATCCAAATTCTTGTACCAGTATACCACTTATGGGTCACTTCTAAATAAGAATGAACATCTTTTACCCTACTTTTCTATCTCTTAGCAAGTTCTGGGGTGTCATAGACTCTAAATATGAAGTTCTCTTTTGGCCAGCAAAAGAGCAGGATGCAGGATGAAAGGCGAGAGATGGCTAATGTCCTGGAAAAGACAAAAGCCCCGAATAAGTGTCCTTGCCCCATATTTATTAGGATCAGAAGGCTCACAAATGTGAGGTCATGCACCAGGAAACAATGAATTGGTGAACATTAACTCATGGGCATGAGGGAAAGGGGGGTTTTGAAGATATACGGTGTTTGGGGTTTGGGTCAATATGAAACAAAATCCTGGTGCCCTGCAGATGGGCAGATGGTTGTTAACGGAGACAGGAGGCACTGTATCTCTTTATCTTAGTTAGCCTAGGGTATAAGGCAGATAGGGGAAATAACCTCGGGGTTAACAAGGCACCTTTTCTTTTGTTAACCAGCTCTGGGATTGTTCACCTGCAGCACAGCAGTCTATACCTCAATTTACCTGTTTACCTAACTTGGTCCTTCCCTCCTGTGAAAGTAGCTTTCTGCTATACTACTAAATTGTGGGGTGCTTCCTCCCTGAAGGCCTAATCTTGCTTACCTCATATAACTTTGTATTGGGTACCTTTGTGCCCCTCTCTATTCTGGGGCCTTTGTCCCTCCCTCTCTATTCTGGGGGCTCTGCACCCCCTCCCTATTCTATTCTGGGGCCTTTGCCCTCCCTATTCTGGGGACTTTGCCCCTCCCTCTCTATTCTGGGGTCCTAATCTTGTTTACCCAAACTCAGGTGTGATCCTATGGCTTTGTAATCCTTTGAGCCTTGTTAACCCATTGGTGTAAGCCCAGGGAATTCCTAAGCTTATTCCCCACACTGCAGGAAGATGAAAACCATGGCATCCACTGTGAACATAGAGATTGAAACAGCAGTATATTTACAATGGAAGAGCTGCTATACTAACCAGGAACATTTTCATTTGAACCATTCCATTAGAGAGAAATAAACTTCTATTCTTCTATAAGCCACAGCTTTGTGTATGTGTCTCCTCTTCCCACAACTAACACAGAGGAATAGCTATGAGTTGAATCAAGAATTCCGAAGAACTATTAGAAGTTTGATGGTGATAAGCTGTGTCCACCTTAAAGGGCAGATTGCCTCCGGGCATGACTTGAAATGAATGAGAATCAAGTAACTGATCCCTGTTCCGGTATTGCCTACTTACCCCCAACCACCCTAAATAAAACACAATGGATTTTAGCTATATCAGAGTTAAAGCCACTTACAGAGATCAATTATAAACATTGTATAAAATGCACAGATAAATTATTTGAAGGCCTCAGAGTACAGCCAAGATAACTAAACTCAAGTGACCAATACCTCATAGAAAAGGACAGTGTTATAAGTCACACATTTCCCACTGCTATTTCATCCAGGGCATGTGTGGATTAACAGTGCAGGGAATGGAAAATGAGGAGGAAAGAGTATTCTTAGATTTTTGGCCTTTTCATTGCAATGATAGATAAAAACTGAACTTCCAGATTGTCAAAGTGACCTAATTTGAAAGGGTTAAATAACATAAACACAAGGAAGAGATTAGCCTGATATTCTGCATATCATTTGCCATGGATGCATATGTGAATATTTAAGTTGATGACACTGTATGACTATGAGTCAAAATAGATTTAAAGGGAGAAATATTATATGATATAAAAAGGAACATTTAGCTATGATTAAAGGTTCAATTTTAAAAGCTATAAAAATCCTAAATTTTAATGCAGCTAATAACTTAACTTTAAAATATATAATAAAGCAACAACTGACTAAAGTAAAGTTGAAATTGAAAGATATTGAATCATAATTGGAGATATTGATGCAACTTACACCACAGTACAAAGTCAGACAAAAACTCAAGACAGATAATGTTTGAATATCAAGATTAAGAAACTTGATGAAGAGGGCACCTTTTGGGATGAGCACTGGGTGTTGTATGGAAATCAATTTGACAATAAATTTCATATATTGAAAAAAAAAAGAAACTTGATAAAAGTCATACCAACAGAAGGTGGGAACTTTTAATGTGGATTAAATTCTGGGAAAATATAAATTTATTTAAAAGAACAAAACCATCCTGGGACTAATTATTAACCACAGTGAAAGCAATCTAAAAATTACTACTGAAGATGTGACACAATAGTGTAAGCAACATAGTTCTAAATATGTTACATGCTATGTTTCATTGAAGAATTCACAAAACATTTTGAATCTAATAATATTTTGGATCAAATAATAATGCAAGTAAAATGTGTATATTTTATATACATAAAATATTTTGAATCGAATAATGCAAGTAAAATGCATCATACCTTGTGGGAACCTGCAGAGTCTGTCTTCAGTGGGAGAGACTTAAGCACCTGTCAGGAACTCTTTGATTTAAACCTGTAACTACCAAAGTGCAGTAAGTTGAATGGTAGCCCTCAAAGGATATGTCTACAACCTAATTCCCAGAACCTGAGATTCTTACCTTATTTAGAATAAGGGTCTTTATAGGTGTGATTAAGTTAAGAATCTTGAAATAAAGAGAACATCCTGTGTACCCCCTTGGTCCCTTAGTCCAATATCAAGTTCCCTTGTAGGAGATCCACAAGGGAGCTGTGACAGACAGAAGAGGAAGGAGCAATGTGACTACAGAGGAAGAGATTGGAGGGATGAATCCCCAGGTTGGAAAGCCAGAAACCACCAGAAACTGGAAAAGGCAGATTCAAGCCTCCCGAAGAGACTTTTGAGGTTGAACAGCCTTTTCAACACCTTGAGTTTGGTTTTCTGGCATCCAGAACCATGAGAGAATAAATTTCTGTTGTTTGAAGCCACCAAATTAGTTATAGCAGCCACAGGAAACGAATATAGTAGTAAATAGTATACAAAGCTAGAAAAAGCAAAGCAAAATGGTTCTAAGAGAAGTAGAAGGGAATTATGATAAATATGAGATCAGAAATCAATTTTTAAAGGGGCACCTGGGTGGCTCAATCGGTTAAGTGTCTGACTCTTGATGTCAGATCAGGTCATGATCTCATGGTTTGGGGGTTCAAACCCGGTGCTGGGCTCTGTGCTGACAACATGGCGCCTGCTTGGCATTCCGTCTCCCCCTCTCTCTCTCTGCCCTTCCCCCCTCTCTGTCTCTCTAAATAAATAAATAAACTTAAAAAAAAGAAAAAAATTTTTAAAAACAAAAATTTATTAAAAAAATCAAATGTATTCTATTAATAAAGCTAAAAATAAAATATTTTCTCTACAGGAATAAAAAGAAATATTTCTAAATATATCTTACAAATATAAAAAAATAAAAATTACGAAAATTTAAAAAATGTGTATGGAAAAATTTTCTCAAAAATTCAATATAATTGACATAAGAATAAGAAATCTGATGGGGTTCCTGACTTTGGTTCAGGTCATGATCTTATGGTTCGTGAGTTCAAGCCCTGCATCAGGCTCTGTGCTGACAGCTTGGAGCCTGGAGCCTGTTTCAGATTCTGTGTCTCCCTCTCTCTGCCCCTCTCCTGTTTGCACTCTCTCTCCCTTTCTCTCAAAAATAAACATTAAAAATTACAAAAAAAAAAGAAATATGAATAATCCTCTACCTATTAATAAACTATAATTCATCATTTTATACATTCTCAAAAAGAAAACTCTAGTCTTGGATAAACTTCATTGTAGATTCCTTCAAACATTTAAGGGGAAAACACCTGCTTTACACAAATTCATCTAGATAATGAAAAAAAAAATGCTTCTCCCATTTTATTTTGCAAGGTAGCAGAACATGTATTTAAAATAAGATTAGGGACACCTGAGTGGCTTAGTCGATTAGCGTCTGACTCTTGATTTTGGCTCAGGTCATGATCTCATGTTTCATGAGCTGGAACCCTGTGTCGGGCTGTACGTTGAGGCTGCCGAGCCTGCTTAGAATTCTGTCTCTTGACCTCTCTCTCTCTCTCTACTCTCCCCACACTCATTCTCTCTCTCTCAAAAATACATAAACTTTAACAAATAATATAAAGTAATAATAAACTATTGACTGCATCTACAAATAAGATACTCATGGAAAAAAAATCCCATAAAATTTAAAACATATAGTGTGTGCTTGATTCTGTCACCTCTCTCATTGTCTTACATCCATATGGCTGTTAACTTTTTTCATGTTTCTTTGAACAGACCTCACTGCTTAATATTAAGTTTCACTTGACTAAATAGCTTCATGACTCCATTTTCTTTACACCAGCACAGGGTACACATAATTATCAAAAGTGACATAATTGTGTCCCTACTTAATAATATTTTTGGTTATTAGAATCTTAATTCTGAGCTTTATCATTTAGAACTTTTACAATTTGATCTTTATCTTTTTATTCTTCATTATTTAGCTAATCTTTCAGACCCCACTACCTGCCAAGTCACCCACATTAAACATCTCAGCATCCCACAATAGTGACTAATTCACACATCAGCACATCAACTAAGGTAATTCCCTCCACACGTTCTGTTCTTTTTCAATATAGATCATGTGTGTTAGAAGTAGATATTTTAGGGGCGCCTGGGTGGCTCAGTCGGTTAAGCGTCCGACTTTGGCTCAGGTCATGAAGTCGCAGTCCGTGAGTTCGAGCCCCGCGTCGGGCTCTGTGCTGACAGCTCAGAGCCTGGAGCCTGTTTCAGATTCTGTGTCTCCCTCTCTCTGACCCTTCCCCATTCATGCTCTGTCTCTCTCTGTCTCAAAAATAAATAAAAGTTAAAAAAATTTTTTTTAAAAAGTAGATATTTTATCAATTACTGGAATATGAGGAGTACTGACAAGATACAATTAAAATGAGAGCTGATCTAGCTAAGATTCTAGAACCAAAGCTTACCACAGCAACTAGAATAAACATTGATTTGTGTCCCTTTGAAAATGTTTGAATATAATGAATTTAAACACGTTCATTTTAGAAACTTTCTGCATGAGAAAGAGGATATATATGAATATTAAGTGGACAAATGATAGATTCTGAAGTTGGCTATCACCTTTTTAATAATCCTTCAAAACTACCCCATTTGCTTGAATATGATTAGCCCAGTCATAACTGCAAGAACAGACCTTGATTAGTTTAAAAAAACCAATACTATCTTATGTGTAATGTTTGTGGCTCAAGGTTATTCAAGTTACCCAGTATCTTCAAACCAGAAGAAAATAAAGCTTTTATGTTAGAGTTGTCAGAAGAGTGATTTTCCTTCTGCCCTTGTTCTGAATAATGAAACATACACTGCTGTGTATGATGGTTAGTGTTTTGCAACCTTAAATTGAAGCTTGGATACAGATAAGGGTATAGAAAAGAGATTCACCAAGAAACATAGCTAGTGATGTAAAAGAACTATGTCTGTATTCCATCCAACCTCCAAACTATTAAGTTAAAGCTGTCAATATATTGACTTTTTGCTTAAACCAGCAAGATTTTTCTATTATTTGAAACTAAAGCCCTTGGATATAGATCAAGATGGAAAGATGTTATCAGAATGACCTTTTGTTGTTTCGTTTTTTTCAAGTGATTAAAAAGATGATGTTTTCTAAGAAAGGATTGACTTTTGAAAGAGAACATAATTTAGTGTGCACTTGCTGATTTAAAGTAACTTTGAAACACACAAGTAAATTTGTCAATCATGTCATTGATCACAAACTCAGATGAGTAAACTAGAATACATAAAGTCCATAAATAACAAGTAAAGCATTTTATTTTTCAAGGGAGAAATCTTAGAATAAACACAAAGAAGGGTTTCAACTGAACAATGTAGAAATACAGTTAATTTGCAGAGTGGAGGAAGATAATGAGCCTGAAAAGAAATCTACAGGGCAGTAGCCAAAGATAATCACAGTAAAGCAAGGCAGTATGATCTCTCTCTCTCTCTCTCTCTCTCTCTCTCTCTCTCTCTCTCACACACACACACACACAGAATTTACAGAAGGAAAAATACTACAATATTGTCAAATTCTGTTGCTTGATCAAGTAAAATGAAAACCAAACTTTTCAATAGTTTTAGAGAAATGCATGTCATTGATTACCTTAGGGATGGTTGTTTCCATGAATAACATATGGTATTAGAAGTCAGACAAAGGCAGTTAAAAAGTTAGTAGAAAATTCAGATTTACAGAAAAAATAGGTTTGGCTAGTAAGAAAAAGAAGATGCAGAGGTCATAGATATGGGCAATTTTAAGAATTTGCGTGTGTTTGCATATCTTTTGTATTGTTTTCTGTATAATAATTGTTAATTGTAATAATAAATATAATTATTACTTTTGTTTGATAATTAATGACTTATTTCTTAGAGCCGTTTCAGGTTTACATAAAAATTGATTAAAAAATACAGAATTCCCCTTTCTTCCCATGAATGCTGCCGAGGAAGCATCGTTAAAGTCTGCCCTCCCACTGCTGTCATGTCTAAACCAGAATCTCCCAAAGAGCCTGAAGAACTGTGGAGGCTCTTCATCCGAGGTTTGAGCTTTAAAAATAATTGATGAGAGTTTGAGGAACCATTTTGAGCAACGGGGAACACTTACAGAGTGTGTAGGAATGAGAGATCCAAACACCAAACTTTCCAGAGGGTTAGGGTCTATCATGTATGCCCCTGTGGAGGGGGTGGATGCAGCCATGAATCAGGGCCACACAAAGTGGATGGAAGAGGTGTGGAACCAAAGAAAAAAGAATAATCTCAAGAGAAGATTCTCAAAGACCTGGTACCACTTAACTGCGAAAAATGTTTTTGTTGGTGGCATTAAAGAAGACACTGAAGGACATCATCTCAGAGATTATTTTAAACAGTATGGGAAAATTGAGGTGATTGAAATTGTGACTGACTGAGGCACTGGCAAGAAGAGAGGTGTTGCTTTTGTAAGACTTCTTTTGTAACACTTGAAGACCATGGCTCCATGGACAAGATCATCATTCAAAAATGCCATACTGTGGGGGTGCCTGGTGGCTCAGTAGGTTAAGCACCAAACTCTTGATCTCGACTCAGGTCATAATCTCATGGTTAGTGGGATCGAGCCCCATGATGGGCTCTGTGCTGATGGTGCAGAGCCTGCTTAGGAATCTCTCTCTCTCCCTCTCTCTGCCCATATGTGAAACTCATGACCATGAGTTTCATGCCACACATGCCACTCATGACCACACATGCCCATGTGTGAAACTGATTAGAATTTATGATTGTGTCATTAAAATTACCTTTGCTTAGAAAAACAATCCAGATATTTCCAGATAAACAATTAAACTGTAAACATTAGTGTTTCTTTGAAAAAATCTATAGTAATAAATATATCAACATAAATTATGATAATACTCATAAAACCAGTAAGAACTTACTGGGTTTTTAGAAATTTTATTTATAAAAGTCTTTCTAATTTTCTCAATATGGGTATACTTGAAATATAATATCATCTTTTTAAAGAAATAATCTAAGTGAGATTTGAATGATGACATGGCAATAATCCAGAAATAATCATATAAATCCAAATCACTAATATTATTTTAATTTACTAAATTTATATGAATCTTTTGAAAAACCATAAAATTACAGTGTCTACAATATATATGAAATTAATACTATTACCTAAAGTCAAGTACAGATCTTCCTCAAACTGATAATAAGGTTATATCCTGATAAACCCATCTTAAATTGAAAATGTCATGAGCTAAAATGCATTAATACGCCTAACCTACTGAACATCATGGCTTAGCCTAGCCTTACCTTACACATTCTCAGAACACCTACAGTAGCCTAGGGTTGGGCATAATCATCTAACACAAAGCCTGTTTTACAATGAAATGTTGAATATCTCATGTAATTGGTTTAACATTGTTCTGAAGCTCAAAAACACAATGGTTGTGTAGGTACACAATGGCTGTAAATGTATCCGTTGCTTACTTTCATGATGGCCGACTGCTTGCGAGCTGCAGCTCGCTGCCACTGCCTAGCGTCAAAAGAGAGTAAGTATGTCCTGCATAGGGCTAGCCTCGGAGATGATCAGGATTCAAAATTTGAAATACAGTTTCTGGTGAATACGAATGACTTTCACACATTGTAAGTCAAAAAATGATAAGTCAAATCATCTGTACGTCGGGGGCCATTGTACTTCATAATGCTTTATTGGAGATTTGCAGATAATACGCCAAAAAATGATTTCAAAGTGAACATTACTAAGAGGGCCTTCAGATATAAAAGGTCTGATAGCTGTCTGACCTAAGTATTCTGTATCTAGATAAGCTGGAATAAATTGATGTTGAACAGAACATTTTTTACTTGCTATCTTGAACTTAGATTGTGTGATCATTCTAGTAACTACTTAAATGATATGAAGTTGCAACAAAAGAATAGAAACCGCAGTATTCTTGGTAATATTTTTCCATTAAATTTGATTAAATGAATATGTGAAGCCTTGGCTCAAAATGGTATTTATCACTTTTGGCTTTATTTTCTTTTTTTGCATTACTGGAAAACTGCTAAAATATTTAAATTTATATGTAAAATCAACTTGGTTCCAGGTTTTCACTTGTAAGCATATCTGGAAGAATTTAAAAAGAGTAAGGACTTAGAATCTCTTCATTGAGGTGACCATCTATATGGTGCAGGATTCCTAGTCTCTAAAGATTTGCCTTTAAATATTAGTACTGCTCTGCCCCCATACAATGATAATGAAATTCTTCTCTCCTCAGATTTATAAAACTTCTACTTGGAGATATGCACACGTGCACCCAAGTGTGTATGTGTGTGTATGTATGTGTGTGAAATATATATATATATACATGTATATATATCATATATTTTATATATAGCTATATATATATATACATGTATATATATCATATATTTTATATATAGCTATATATAGCTATATATAAAATATATATATATATTTTATATATAGCTATATAAATACTATATATAAAATATATTTTATATAAAATATAAAATACTAAATTAATAAATATGCTGTTTACTAAATATATTACTTATGGATACACACACATGCATACACAAACACAGAAATGTATATGTGTCTGCCTATTGCTATATATGAATATATTTATGCATATTTGTATATTTTAGTATTATATTTACTTAGTAATTTGTCATTGAATTTTTAGTATATTAAATATACTAAATGTAAAAATCATATATAAAATACTAAATAATATTCACACACATTACAGTTTTATTAAGCTTTAAAACAGAATTGTTTCTTCTGCTTTTTTATGGGAAATAGTTAAGTGAGTAAACTTCAGGTGGTTTTGGTATATCATGGGAAATTTGGAAAAAAGAACATCAATGGATATTTGCATTTCTGTTTTTAACTCAAATAATTACCAAATGTATTTTCTTTTCTCTTTTTCAAAATGCATACAATTCAAAGTTGTCAAAAATATTTGTTTCCTCTAATGCATGCACATGTGTGCAAGTTCAGCATGCTATAAAATTTAAGTGTTTATTTTTTTAAGCAATTCAACAAAATCAAATATCCTTAGCAAGTTTGTGGATATCACACAGATATACAAAATATAATTGGTTGGATTTTTATGTATATGTAAAGAATCCAAGGTAATCATCAGGTGCTTTAATTTAATCAAGGGGATATATGTGGTCATGATATCTAGGGAGCATTCAAGTTCCTTTTGAATTCATTATCACTGATAAGGGTACTGTAGTCACATTACATTAGTATAAGTTTAAAGAAATATGTGGTCTTGTATACTTGTGAATAATCTATCTATTGTGTGTGTCTAATTTATATTTGCAAACCCGTGGCTTATATTTTTGATTATATGCATGTCCACTTTGGTTCTCAAAGTTATTCAAAACAGGAAAAAATGGTAATATGCGCTATTTTTCATAGAGTGTGGCTTATATTCATTTTGAGACACCATGCTAATTTACATCTATTTTTCCTAGGTAATTTCAGTGTTGGAAATGGAAACAATCAATTATATTAATATTGTACTACTGATATCTATATGATAATGACTCTCAAATACTTATTTATCAAAAATCAGTGTATTGTTATTTTTGCAAACAATACCATTATTTATTCACATAAATGAATCTAAACTTTGTAGGTTTAATGGGATGGACCCTAAACATTGAGTTTCATAAATAAGAAATTATAGTTTGACCACAAAATGATGATTAGTCATTTTTATCCAAGTAGGGATGTCATTACTGTCTCATAGGTCCCTAAGACCACTCTTAGGTTTTATGATTTGCTAGAAAGACCTACAGAATTTTGGAAAGCTGCTATACTCACAGTTACAGTGTATTATAGTGGAAGGATACAGATTTAAATCAGTAAAGGGCAAAGGTGTATATGGCATAGTGTAGGAGGAACGAGACACCACCTTTCAACTGTCCCTCTGACCTCTACTGTCTTTGACCCAGTAGAGTAAAAGAGATAGCAACAATATATGATGACATTTGCCAAGTGTTGTCAAAAAATGAAGCTCAGGGCTTCTTGACCCTTGACCAGGGTTTTTATTAATGGTTGTCATGAGGCATGGAATACTGATGTTAATGACCTAAGCTACTTGGACTCCAATCCCCCAGAGGTCAGACTGACAGAGTGGCCTCAGATCCCAGGTAAACAAAAATAGATGGTCACCATAAATTACAGTGTTACCATAAACCACCTGTGTGGCTTAATGTCTCAGGTATAGAAAGACATTCTTATCAGGAAGGATATTTTAAAGGGCTCAGAGGCAATCTCCCTTTTAAGTGGGTGAAGGGCCAGTCCTTTATGTGGAATATGTAGCTTTGAGCACCCTAAACCTGCTAGGTTAAGCACCCTTAACCCTTTACTATCCAGTCGAATTTTAGAACCAAAAAGTCATCAAGTCATTCAATTGTTTGAGAAATAATTTTGACTTCTGTCATGTGGGTATTGATGAGGCAGCACTGAACGAAAGAGCTTCAGTTTTGACTTCATAAAGCTTATGTTTTCCAGGAAAAGATAACAAATATACAAAATTAATTTCTAAGAAGATATTATTATGTGTGAAAATGCTATGTGAAAAAATAAATCATAAACAGCAGGAAAGGTGTGGAATGGGTTCCGTTTTAATTGGGCTTTTCAGAAACGGCCTGTGATGGCAATGTCAGTAAGTAAATTCAGGTGATGAGGAAGCAAGATGTGGGTAACTAACTGGGTGAATAACATCCCAAGTGGACAGAACACCACATACAAAGGCCCAGTTGGAGGCACATGTTATGTGGGGAAAACCGCAAGGGGAAAGTTGGCTGAAGCCCAGTAAGAATGAGAGACAGAAGGAAGTGGCAGGGCCAGCGGTGTAAACGGTTGCATAATTCTCTCTAATCATTATTTTCCACAATAATTTTTCCTATTGACACTTATTATGAAACTATTTTGGTTCTATTTCATATTCTGTAAAAATGGTTTGGAATGGCATAGATTTCTATAAGGAGATAAAGGTATTTTCGATCCTGGACAATTAGAACAAAGGGCTAAGAAAATGCTTTGCCCCCATGTAGCTTTTTTGAAGTTTGTCACTTTAAATGTTAAACCCAAATTGTCTGGTGAATAGGACTCTTTTATGAACAGCACCAATAATTGAGGATGTCCCAGGTGGCCCTTTTTGTAGGAGAACAAACAGAGCTTGGCACCACAGAGCTACTCAAAGAGATCGCCATGGGTCACTGTCATTGGAACAATGCTTACTTTGCACTGTTCTTGCCTGGCCATCGCCTGTTCACATGCTTTTCTTCACACAGCTGGACTTCTTTGTTGTATGTAACATATCATGTGGTGCGCATTTTCTCTTCTGTCGCCCATGATTGAGAACAGATGTTATATGCCTTTATAATTGTCTTCAGGAAATCTCGATGCCTTTTAATGGCACTCTGTACCTTTTGTAATCAGGAGGGTTAGCTGCATGCTTAGAGGCCCATGAAGTATAGAACTTCCTTTTATTGTAGATAGTCACAGACAACCCCTAGGCCTGCTGTTTCCCATTCACTGCTGTTGGAACAATTAGCAGTAATAAAGGTTTTTCACAACAGGTATTAATGCCTTTCTGAAAAAGGTAAGGACATTTGGCTGTTTTTGGAATAGGCAAGCATTGAGCTATGGAAGATAAATGGTTTCTTAATGGAAGAAAATTTTTATTTTTCTCACTTAATTTTTTCCACTCAAAATAAGTTAATTCTTAGTCTTCAATTATACATTGAAAAAAAAAGCTAAATAAAACAAGAGTTATTCTCAAATTTGAAGCCTCAAATTCAAAATATATTCTCATAATTTATAATTATTTTGATTGGATTAAACAGAGTAATATGAATAAAATCATGCAGAAAGCCTTCTGTGAAAATGCTGGGTTATTTTCCTTGGTGAATTGTCGATAAACTTATGTGGATAAATTATGGGAAATTTTATAATGGCTAATAAAAACATTTTCAATAAAAATATTTTATTCAGACGGAGTATTAATTTGGATTAATGCAAATGGCCTTGTTCCATTTCTTTCTTCTTCTTTCCCAACCTAATGGAGTCTGACAAAAGTGAATCTCAGATTTCATAAGACTCTTATGCTTTCATTCTTGTTTCCAACATTAATATTAGTAATGATAACTCTGCATAAAGTGTTTTAGTATGTGCTGGACAGAGACTGAGTGCTTTAAAGCTATCTCCCTTATCTCTTGCAGAACTAGGCAGCGGTGAAGTTGAAAGTCTACACCCACTGCCCTTAACCCCTATTTATTGGATTTCTCCAAAGTCTTTCTTTGACCATTTCCTCATTAATACTAAATTTTCATGCCTCTTTTTCTTTAAAGAAACCTTGTGTTCTGTAGAGTCTCTATTGTATTCTGGGACAACACAAATATACATGTATATAAACTAATTGCTTTCTCTAACTTCCTAACCAGAATTGAAATTATACTTTAATGTAAATACTTTCCCATTAATATAAATCTTTAGCACAAAAGAGCCTGGTGAATTTGGTTTGTTTTTTTTTTGTTTGTTTGTTTGTTTTTGTTTTTTTTTTTTTTTAATATTTAGGTCGATTTGAGAAGAATAAACATCTTTTTTTTGTTTAAGTTTATTTATTTATTTTGAGACAGAGTGAGCCATGAGTAGGGAAGGGGCAGGGAGAGAGGGAGAGAGAGAATCCCAATCAGGCTTTGTACTGCCAGTTTAGAGCCGGGCGTGGGATTATCCCACAAACTGTGAGATTGTGATCTGAGCCAAAATCAAGAGTCTCACACTTAACCACTGAGCCACACAGCCACCCCAAGAATAATCATATTAAAAATATTCAATTTTTCATCCCATGAGCTTCCATGAGCATCATTTATCTGTCCAATTTTTATCTTCTTAGTGTAAGCAAAGAATGTCAATATTTTGCTGGATCCATTTAATAAATGGAGAGTATTGAGAGTATTACTTCTTTCTATATTATTATCATTACCTTTTTAATGTTTACAGGATCTGTAGTGATGTCCCCTTTTTCACTCATTATATTAGTAATTCTACCAACAACCAGTGAAATTGGAAGAGTATATTGAACCGTGAGTTTGCAATCCTTTATGACACTTTGATTTCACTCTTTACTTGATAAGCCTTGCTAGGGTTTTATCAGTTGTAGTAATCTACTGATTAGAAGATTAAAGTAGAAGTAATCTACTTTCAAATAACCTACTTTTAATTTTATTGATTTTTTATTTGTCCTTTTCTTATTAATTTCAGCTATTCTGTTTTTCATTCCATATTTTAACTTGCTTTAGGTTTAATTTGCTTTCCTTTTCCTAGCTTTTAATGATGGAAGCGTTGTCCATTGACTTAAAATTTTCTTCTTATCTAATATAAACATTCAAAGCTATAGAAGTGTAGGGGCACTTGGCTAGCTCAGTTGGTAGAGCATGTGATTCTTGATCTCAGGGGTCATGGGTTTGAGTTTCACATTGGGCGTGGAGTCACAATGAAATGAAATGAAATGAAATGAAATGAAATGAAATGAAATGAATAAAATATAGAAAAATTCCAAAGCTATAAAAGTCCCTTTAAGCATTGATTTAAATACATCACTAAAATTTTGATTATGTTCTCATTATTATGTAGTTCAAAATGTTTTTATATTTTCTTATTATTTATTTATTCTTTTATTCAGGACTGTATAGAACTCTATTGATCAGTTTTCAACTACTTGAGGATTTTCCAGCTACTTCTGTTATTAATTTTAATTTAATTTAATTTTGATCAAGATATATATTATGTATGATTAAAACTCTTTAAAATTTGTCAAGACCTGTTTCATGTTCCAAACAATGGTTCATCTTTTTGAATGATCCATGTGTGCTTAAAAACATTATGTGTTTTATAGCAGGGCCACTTCGTACTACATGATCTGATAGTTAATGACTCCATTTAATTGTACAAATTTTATAATCTGTATTTTACTCACACACCTCCAATAGTGTTTTCTGCAAGACCTTGCAGAACATTGCCCATGGTATACTTAACTTAATATTATGATACAGGCTGAAGGAAGCAGTTTTAGGGATCTCGTTTGTACATTAACTCCTTTAGTTTAATTGTCTCTCAAATCCTAGATGTCTCAGGAATGCCAGTTTGATTTCTACTTGTTTTACTCATTCAAAAAACTGGTTCATGATTGTGTTCCATTTCCTGTGATACAGTGAAAACCTCCCCCAGGCACAATGTTGTTTTGAATGTTGGAGCTTCCCTCTTATGATTCCTTTCCCTCCAGGATCACAACTTTTTACCTCTTCTTGCTCTATGCCTGAAGCTAGTCCATGTATAAATTTTATACATATTATAGCTGATACTTTTGTAAGAAGGTAGATCACTTGCCATTTACTTTTTCATGGTCAAAACTGAAATTTGCTTAAACCTTGCTTTCCTTCCATTGCATAGTGAGGGAATTTTGTGTATTAGGATTCTATAGAGAAACAGAAAAAATAGAAGGTGTGCATATGTGCATGTATTTGTGTGTATGTGTGTGTGTGTGTGTGCGTGTGAAAGAGAGAGACATAGAGAAAGATTTTTTTAAATATAATTTATTGTCAAATTGGCTCCCATACAACACTCAGTGCTCATCCCAACAAGTGTCCTCAATGCCCATCACCCACTTTCTCCTCTCCCCACACCCTATCAACCCTCAGTTTTTTCTCTGTATTTAAGATTCTCTTAAAAAAAAAAAAAAAAAAAAAAAAAAAGATTCTCTTATGGCTTGCCTCCCTCCCGAAAGAGATTTATTATAAGGAATGGGGTTCGATTACTATGGTGACTGGCAGTGTGGCCCCACAGGCTCAAGACCCAAGAGAGTCAATGGTGCAGTATTAGTTTGAAAGTTAGCCAGCAGAGATCCAGAAGAGTCAATGATGTAGATGAAAATGAAAAGCAGTCTACTGGAGAATTTCCTGTTACTTAAGAGAGGAGTAGGGTTTGCTTTGTTCTTTTCAGGCTGTCAGATGATTGGATGAGGCCCACCCACATTATGAAAAATAATCTGCTTTACTCTGATTAAATTGTTAGTCTCATCCAAAAACTCCCTTGCAGAAACACCCAGAATAATGTTTGACTAAATATATGGGCACCTCATGCCAATTAATTTGAACATAAAATTAACTATCATATTTCATAAGTCTATATTTCGTATTGTTGTAAATTTCTGTTCATGTTTATCCAAATTTTGCTGTTTTCAGTGTGACTTTCACTTCATGAAGTTTTAAATTTCTTTTAATTTTTCCTGAAAACTGCTGTTTTCCTTTTCATCTCTCTCCCTCCCTCTCTCTGCTTCCTCCTTTCCTTCTCATCTTCTTCCTCCTCTTCTGTCTTTCTTCCTCCTCCCTCCTTCCTTCTCCTTCTTCCATTTCTTTCTATTGCAAAATCTTCTTCAGATAACTTATATCTCCTAATTGATCTCTTACATGGGTTTAATAAAATGGTCTGTACTGAATAGATTTTGTAGAAAAGTATTTTTCTGGTTTATGCTTTCTGATGTATATCTTCTGTATTCTAAGTGTCTTGATTTTTTTTTCTTTTTGTACCACCTCTCTTTTTAATAAACACATTTTTGTTGTAAACCTTTTTTATAAAAGGTTTTTTTATAACTTTATAAAAGTTATTTATAACTGTCTTTTTCTTCCCTTATCACACTTCAATTCCATCTACTTTCCTTTTATATCAACCAGATTGTAAGCAATAAAAATTAAATGTCAGCCATATTTCACCTTTATCCTCTTCTCTACTCTTTAGAACCTAATTGAATGCTAATAGGAATATTTGATTGTAGACCCCCAGACCACATGTCTCAAATAAAAGAACTGTGACTTTTACTTTTACATATTTCTCCTGGCCCCAGGACCAGGTTCTAAACCACTAGCAAGTCCTTTTTATACTAGTCCACTTTGTAATTCCTGGTTGTTACGCTTTATATTTTATGGCTAACATTTATGGTTGGTTTGCCCACTTTAAATTGTAAATACCTTTCTTACTTTTCTGGGATACTTATGAAATATCACAGAACAACTATTCCAAACGTTCTTTTCAGGCTGTCATTTCAGGCTGTCATTTGCTACATTTAGTGATTTTATTTGGTCATCTACCATTTTGTAAGTATTATCCTACTTTCCATTTTACCTTCAGAATCATTGCATCTTTTCAAGAGTCTCCCACTTCCTTCAATATCGACATCCCTCAGAATGCTGTTCTCCACTTTCAAATGTCTTTTGTCTTCATCTATAATATCAACACTTTTTTTGTTCTTTTTTTTTAAATAACTGAATTTTTTAAGAACAGTTTTAGATTTACAGGACAAGTGAGCAGATGGTGCAGAAATGTCCAGGTTACCACTTGCTGTGCCCCATATACTTTTCCTTTATAATTAATATCTTGCATTAGTGTGAGACATTTGTTATAATTAATGAAATAATATTAATATACTCTTATTAACGAAAGTCCATAGTTGACATTAAGGTTCACTACTAGTGTTGTACAGGTCCATGGGTTTTGACAAATACATGTCATGTGTCTATCATTCCAGTATCATACAGAACAGTTTCCCTGCCTAAAAGAATTTCCTGTGCTTCACCTACTAACCCCTACACAAGCCCTCTAAACACCTTCAACACTTTTCTTAACATGAGAAAGAGCTTCCATTCCACATTCCAAAATTAACGGTCCCATTGAAAGGCAAATAGAGAATTGTATAAGTACAAAGACTCTGGAACTATAACCCCTGTTGTCAAATTCTCCATTTACTACCTGCTTGTGTAACTCTGGATAAATTACTTTATATCTCTGTGCCCCAAATCCCAATTTTCCCAACAAGAAAATTTAACCATAATGGTCGTCATTCAGTAGTTTTCCACTAATAATTAAATGAATTAATACGTGTAAAGTTCTTACCATCAAAGTTAGCATATATAAAATAGTCTATGTGAGCCTTTCTGCAATACCTATTTCCTAATTGCACTCCATTGATTATTTGCTGCAGCTTTTTAGTTTGAAGCTTTTGAACATTATTTGAAGCTTTTTAATTTGATGTGGTCTCCTTGTCTATTTTGGCCTTTGTTACTTGTGCTTTTGATGTCACATGCAGGAGATACTGCTAAGGCCAATGTCAGAAACTTTTTCCTTATATTTTCTTTTAGGAGTTTTATGGTTTCACTTCTTATAGTTAAGTCTTTAATCCATTTTGAGTTGATTTCTGTGTATGATGTAAGGTAAGCATCCAGTTTAATTCATTTGCATATGAATATCCAACTTTCCCAACATCATTTGTTCTACACACTATCTATTCTTTATTGTGTGTTTTTTATTTTCCTTGTGGAAGATCAATTGACAGTATATGTGTGTCTATTTTATGAGCTCTTTATTCTCTTCCCTTGGTTTATATGTCTACCTTTATGCCAATATCATACTATTCTAATTACTATAACTTTGTAATATATTTTGAAATCAGAAATGTCATGTTTTTAGTTGTTCTTCTTGTTCAAAATACTTTGACTATTTGGGGTTTTGTTTATTTGTTTGTTTGTTTTTGTGGTTCCATATGAACTTCAGGATTTTCTCGAAGTCTGTGAAAAATGCCATCAGGATTTTGATAGAGATCGCATTGAACCTATTAATATCTTTGGGTAGTATAGACATTTTAACAATATTAAATCTTCCAATCCATGAACATGGATGTCTTTGCACTGATTCTTTTCTTTAATTTCTTTCATCAGTATTTTGTTATTTTCAGCATACAATTCTTTCACCTCCTTGAGTATGTTTGTCCTTAAACATTTCATTCTTCTTGATACTATTTTAAATGGTATCATTTTCTTAATCTCCTTTTTGGATAGTCTGTTTCAACTCTACAGAAATGCAACTGATTTTTGTGTTTTGATTTTGTTTTATGCACCTTTGATGAATTTGCTTATTAGTTCTAGCAGTTTTGTTTTGGTAGGGTCTTTAGAGTTTTCTATATGTAAGATCATGTCATCTGTGAACAAGGATAATTTTACTTCTTCCTTTCTGATTTGGATGCCTTTTATTTCTTTTTATTGCCTAATTACTTTGGCTAAAACTTTACTATATTGAATGGAAATGGTGAGAGTGGACATCTTTGTCTTGTTTCTAATCTTAGAGGAAAACTCAGTTTTCTGCTGGTGAGTATGATATTAGCTGTATGATTTTCATATTATGTTGAGGTCAATTCCTTCTATATAGAGTTTATTTTTATTTTTATTTTTTGAAAACAATTTTAATGTTTATTTATTTTTGAGAGAGAGAGAGGACAAGTGATGGAAGGACAGAGAGAGGGAGACACAGAATCTGAAGCAAGCTCCAGACCCTGAGCTACCAGCACAGAGCCTGGCAGGGTCGGAACCCATGAACCATGAGATCATGACCTCAGCGGAAGTTGGACATTTAACCAACTGAGCCACTCAGGTGCTCCCAGTTTATTTTTAATTGTGAAGAGTTTTTACTATGAAATGGTGTTTTCAAATGTATCTTTTGAGTTAATCATGTGATTTTTCTTTTTTGTTCTTTTAATATGGTGTATCACATTGATTTTCATATATTGAACCATTCTTGCACACCAGTGACAAATCACACTTGCTTATGGTATGACCCTCTCTTAAAAGCTCACCTGACAGCCATACAGAGAAAGACAGATACCATATGTTTTCACTCTTATGTGGATCCTGAGAAACTTAACAGAAACCCATGGGGGGGAGGGAAAGGAAAAAAAAAAAAAAAAGAGGTTAGAGTGGGAGAGAGCCAAAGCATAAGAGACTCTGAAAAACTGAGAACAAACTGAGGGTTGATGGGAGTGGGAGAGAGGGGAGGGTGGGTGATGGATATCGAGGAGGGCACCTTTTGGGATGAGCACTGGGTGTTGTATGGAAACCAATTTGACAATAAATTTCATATATTGAAAAAAAAAAAAAAGCTCACCTGACAGGCCTGTTCAGGATTATCTCCTTTTTAATTAACTTATTATCAAATGCATAGTGATGTTTACTATATCAGCAAAATCCATTTATCTTTAACATAAAAAGTAACCTAACCATGAACATAATCCCATCACATTCATTGATCCTATTGTCACTAAAGGAGGGAGGATTATAGCGGATATGTACATCACCTGAGCTTTCTGCCTCACTCAGATAACAACACTTTTTGGTAAAAAGGGCAAACATTGTTAAATGCATTTCACTTCACAAATTTTTCCAAAGTGATTGATTCCACCATTATAGTCATTTTGTTAGGATCAAAATTAGAATGTTAAGTTTTTTCTTGTAGTAAATTAAAGCACCAAGTTCCAGTAATGGTGGAAAGATGTAATAAGCTTGTTTCCTTTAGAATCTAATCTGCCATTCTAATCACATGAAATCGTGGGCTCATCCAGACTTGTGCTGTCCAAAACAGTATCCATCTGCCACATGAGGCTTTTTAACCTTGAATAAATTAAAAGTAAATAATATTAAATATCAGTCCCTTGGTTATTAGCCATTTCTCAGGTACTTAGTAGGCATGTGTGACTATTGGCTACTGTATTGGAAAAAATAGATATAGGACATTTTAATCATCAAAGAAAGTTCTGTTGTATGGCTTGACTTAGTTCCATGGTTCTCAAACTTTAGCTTGCCCCTGAATCACTTGAAAGGCTTGTTAAACAGTATGCTACTCTCCTTCCACAGTAGGACTAAGGTGACATCTAAGAATTGCATTTCTATGAAGTTTCAAGGTTAGATTGAAGTTATTTCTCTATAAACCACAAATAAGAGCCATTAATTTAGTTGTTAATCCATTTGCATAAACTTATAGAAAAAAAAAAAAAAACCTAAGTAACTGTATCTCAAGGAATATAGGCATCCTGAGTGTAAACATGTGTTTTACAATAAAAATCCTGATAGCAGAGAGGATAATTGTTCTCAGTTAATAGTATTTTGCTGCTACCTGCAGGTAAAACTGGATATAAGCTATTTTAATGATTTCAGTCTTTTAGACTAACTGATTGTTATGGTCAGAAAAATATGTCCAATAAATGAAAATCAGTATGAAAACAGTACTCATAATTCTTGTCAATAATTTCCTGTAATATACGAGAATGGTAGAGTAATAATAAACAAAGGTATTATTTAATCATAATCTATTTTCTATATAATAAAGGAGGTAATTATCTAATACAATATTTATTGAAATACAGTAATTGTTTTAGGAACAGAAACTATAGTGGAAATTTTTTATTATATCCCATTTATCATTAAAACTAATTTGCCTTTATATCAGACAGCGATTAGAAGAAAAAGAATGTAAAAACATTCTTTAAAAGGATTTTATCAAAATGGGCTCAAGAGTGCCTTGATAGAGGGAAAGTCTGGAAATACCATTCTGAATTTAAAAATTCTAAATTCAAACATATATGTATAAATTGTTTATATGATTTCATTGATTTTGGTGATAACCCTAGAAACTATGTGTGTGTATCAACTTTGGACGTTTTTAGTCTTTTTTTTTCAGACAGTATAAATCATATGAAAAAAAACAATGCAGGAGTAAAATTCCATATGACATATTTTCAACATATTCCCTAATGCCTAGTTTTTAAATTTTTTTGCAGTGTTTCCTAATATACACCTTACAGCAATTTGTTTTTCATGGAAGTGGTAGAAATTAAAAATTAGTATTAATAATACATATATCACTCAATTGTCCAGACATCACTCTACTACAGTATATTTATAAATAAAACATAATGTAAATTTATATTTTTATATATTATAAATATATAGGTATATATACATAAAGTATCCCTATGCTCCAACTGAAAAACTCATATATTTTAAATACAGTTATTCTAATTTCAATAGTATAAATTTTATTTTCCGTAGTAGACATTATTTTGTTTTTCAGCAAATACACCCATTATTTGAAAAATTGAGTGTATTTATCTGAAAACAAATTGTTTCTTCCCAAAATGTCAACAAATCAAAAAATTCTCAAGATACATCCATTCAGAAGTGACATTTTTTTTCTTAGCAAAACATTAGGTATAGCCACTCGTCAAAACAAATTTTTACGTATGTTACTCCCATGTCATTCAAAGAGTAAGATATTAAAAATACTAAAAAGAAAAATAAGCATTAAAATATTAATAGAAAACTTTCATAGAGAAGATTTTTTTTTAATTCAAGTTAGAGAACATACAGTATAGTCTTGGCTTCAAGAGTACAACCCAGTGATTCATATCTTAGTATGATACACAGAGCTCATCCCAAAAAGTGCCCTCCTTAATGCCTGTCACCATTTAACTCACACTCCCCTTCCAGCAGCCCTGAGTTTGTTCTCTGTATTTAAGAATCTCTTATGGTTTGCCTCCCTCTCTGTTTTATCTTATTTTTTCTTTCCTTCCCCTCTTTTCATCTTTTCATTTGAGTTTCTCAAATTCCACATGTGAGTGAACTCATATGTTAGCTGTCTTTCTCTGACTGACAATGGAATACTACTTGGTGATGAAAAAGAATAAAATCTTGCCATTTGCAACAATGTGGATTGAACTAGAGTGTATTATGCTATGTGAAAGAAAGTCAGCCAGATGGAGATTTTCTTAAATTGACACAAAATTGGGATACCATGAAGAAAAGGAATTAAATATGTGCTTTTTGACATTAGTGATTTCCTTGGCAAATAATAATAACAATAAAAATAAAATATGGATAAGACTGAAAAACAATTCTTTGCAGGGTTCCTGGGGTGGCTCAGTCAATTGAGTATCTGACTTTGGCTCAGGTCATGATCTCACGATTCATGGGTTAGAGCCATGTTTCAGGCTCTCTGCTGGCAGCGTGGAGCCCACTTTGGATCTTCTGTGCCCCCCTCTTTCTGTCCCTTCCCCACTTGTGCTCATTCTCTAAAAAATAAATAAATCTTTTAAAACAAGAAAAGAAAAACCTTTCTTTGCAACGTATTATACAGATATAAGTCTCAATAATGTTTCTTTTGGATGGCTCCCCTTTGTGAAAATTAATAAAAGGAATAAAAAAATTAAAAGAAAATCTCATTTAAAATGGAGTTGGGAGGCAAGCAGGGGAGCTCTCACTCCTTACCACTCTTGTCAATTGTAGACCCAGCAGGAAAGAGAGACCTTGCATGAGTATGCTACTTTACTATCCCAGCTAGAGGAAGAAATAATGACAGACTATTACAACTCAGCCAATGAGAAGCCACTATACTTCAAACTCCCAGTTGACTGAAATGTACTTTTTATTTACAACACCCTTCTCAGCTTCCCCTTTCCCTGTACAAAAAAGCTTCATCTCCTTTGTTCTGTGGACTTGCCTTTGGTTTTGCCGTATCTTACTTGTCCTGATTATAATTCTTTGCTAATCCTGAATGAACCCATTTTAGATGGTAAAATAACTGGCACCTTCAAAAATAAATAACCCCTTCAGCAACAAACTTTCAGTATCCTTCCATGAACAGATGTGCCTGTGTTTGGGTTGTGGGACTCAGCTCCATAGGCCATGGCCTGAGGAGGGGTCTTGACCCACTGGTGCATCCAGAAATAGGATTCCTCAAAGCCTTACATAACACTTCCAATCCTACTTCCCCTCAATATTCAGTTTTACTATTATTCATAGATAACTCAAAACCAATCCATTAGATCTAAAGTCCTTTCCTTTTCTGAATTCTCTTTAGCTTTCAGTAGTAAACTTATTTGATTTAAAAAAGTACATATAAAAACACCAGGTGTGGACTTCTCTCAATGTACTGCAATGCCAATTACCAATTACCTATACCCGCACCTGTTATTTCATTCCTTCTTCTTCTCAGGATGGAAGAGTTACCGCCAACTGCCATGGCATAGTCTTCAACTATGATATGTTGGCTCTCATCTCTTCAAGTATATTTCCTTCATATGGAGATTCAGGTTCTCCTTCTCCCTTCCTTTCTGTCTCCCTCTTTTCTACCACACATATTTGCAATGAATATTTAAACCTCTTAAATCTTTTACATTACAAAAACAAAACAACAAAGTGACATTAACTGCACATTTTCCAATTTACCTATAGTGTCAAGATTCTTATAAAAAAATCTGAACGTGCTGTCATTAACTGCTCACTGTTCTGTGATGGACTAGTAAAGATTTAACAACTGATTCTTCAAGTGTAGTTTCAATGTGAGTGTTGACTGGTATTTTTGTTTATGTTAATGAGTAAAACAAAAGTGAGATGATGCAGATATGTGTTGGAAATCTACTCACTTGCTGATGATGCAAGTGGCTACTTTGTTTAATCAGAATAGTGTTAGAATATTGGAAAACTATTTTCTCAATTTTTTTTTGTTATTTACAATATCCATGTCAATCAGCTATAGACATAACACATTTAAGTTTACTGTGCATTCTCAACATGTTCTCACTCACACTCTTTTTTTTTTTCTAAGGATTTATCAAAACAACAACTTAACTCCTGATTGGTACTGTTTGCTAATTTATGTGGAGTAAACATCCTCCCGTTGCCCATTTCAAATTAGTATTATGATGTCACTGATTGCAAAGTTGAAAGAGATGTGCAGTAGCAACACATCAGTAAACTTATATAGTATTTCTACTGCATAGATACAATAGAGGCAAATATCCCCAAAGCATAGATAGTAGGAAGACACAGTAAAACAATTGGGAAGGGATAATTTTGCATGTCAAGTTTATATGATTTAATTAACAACTGTGTTTAGTAATTAACTTTCAAAATTCTTTAATATGTAAGAATTGGCTCTTGTGAGCTGGTACAAACTGGCTCTAACCTGCCATTGTGATGATCCCAAGAGTCTTTCAAACTACATTTCTCCCACATGTGTAAACTCTGAGAGGGCCAAATAAAGAACAAATATCTTTCTCTACATGGTTTCTGGACCAACTGAGAAGTAGCAAAGATACATATAGGAGCCAGCCAAAAGTTGACCTGTTTGATAACTAAACTACACAATATGGCCTCACGTCTGAGTACCTGAAGGGCACCACCATTAGTCAGACTCACCCACAATTATAGGTTTACTCATCCCCCCACCAAAAATGATGAAGTCCTCACCCCTACCTGTGAATGTGGTTTTATTTGGAAATTGGGTCTGTGCATGTGAGCAAGTTAAAATGAGGACATTAGCATGGGTCCCAATCCAATATGACTGATGTCCTTAGAAAAAGGGGAAATTTAGACACAGAGATAGTCATGTACACAAGGAAGACTATGAAGACATGGGTAGAACACCGCCTGTAAGCCAAAGAGCGCCTGAGATTACCAGATGCTAAGAAAGAGGCATAGAATAAATTCTCCCTCACAGCTCTCAGAAGGAACCAACTGTGCTTTCATCTTCAACTTCTAACTTAAAGAACTATTAGGCAAAGAATTTCTGTTGCCATCCAGTTTGTAGTACTTTTTTACAGCAGTCGCAGGAAATTAATACACCCATCCAGTCAAGGTCTCATTTGATGGGTAGGATTCTTTCTGAGGAGGGAACCCCAATACAAAAAAAGTCCTGGAAATTCATATGGTAAATAGACTCATTCTCAAGTTGAAGAGGGGCATAGCTGAGCTGAGCATGCTCACTCATTCATTCCAAATATACAGATAAGCCACTGCAAAGCCCCATGGCAGAGTAAATAAAGAAGCGAAAGACAGGCAAGATAGTGCTTACATTAAAAAAAAAAAAAATCATTGCATGAACTATGAGTGCTTTGTTAACACCCCCAAGTCCACGAGAAACAAATACTCTTCTTTAGATCAAAAATTCCAGTAGACACATTTGACTGCAGCCTTGGGTACTTTTAAATATTCCCTTCCTCAATTGGTGAAATCTGAGGTGCTAAAATAGGGAAATTTTTGGACCTTCACCCTTTATACCATGCGAATTTCTGATCTACTGCCCTGCCACAAATCCACTGAGCCATGTCCTCCAGGATGTGGAGTCTTTCTGTTCTTGTGGAAAGGGGTTGTGTTCCCATTTCAGTACCGTTAGCTCTGAGTTCATGGGGAGATTTGTATTTCCCATAATGTATTCCAGATATTTTATGCCACCATTTTCTGTCCCTTCTCCCACCTTTCCTTGGCCACCTATGAAACCATCTCTCTTTAGCTGTCCTGTTACCTAAGATAGCCACTTCATTTATATATCCCCAATACGCTCTGCAGATGATCTCAGTTGTTCCTTTCAATTCAACTGGAAAACAAAATGGAAATGGTTTTAATCAGCTCACAACCAACTTTGTTGCTGACATTTTATCCTTCCTTCTTATGTCTATAGCAGGCACCTCAAACTCCTTCATTTTCAAAATTAAATTACCTTATTTCTCCCTAAATATTGTGTTTCCTCTGTTCCCTAACTCATTTTAAGGCAATATTTTATATGTACAGAGGACCGAATTCTGAAAATCATTTTCTTTCCTCTGTTCTTACCTGACCATCAAACTAAAATTGCCTTCAGAATTTAATAACTCCCCAAATAAACTCCTCCTTGGTTCTTTCTCCCATACTGCTTCCCTTCAATCACATTTCTATAATGGAATACAGGAGCTTCATGAAACAAATTTTTATCATGCCACTGTCTGTGTAACATCATTAATAACTTCTGACAGATATCCAAGGAATGTCTAGATTTCTAAAAGTTTCATATTATTGCTTATACAATCGTATATTATATATAGTATATATACACATATATGTAATTGTATTTACATGCAAATATGTAACATAAATAAATAAAATATAAAATGAATATATTTATATATATGATTGCTTATGTAATTATAATTATACATATGTAATTGCAAATACAAAAATGCATACAAATCAAAATCCAAATATATATATTTGGGTTCCAGTTTCTTACCATTTGTCTTCCCTTTGTACCTGTACATAGGCTAGCCTCTGCTCCAAAGATTTCCCTATAATTTTTTTTATATTTGATCTTTTATCGAGAAATAATAGTTGGAGACTGAATCACCAACCTGAAAAGCCTCCATACTCAAACAATCATGCCTAAATTGAGAAAATAGGGGGCTAGGCCACCAAACCTGATACTAATCATCCTCATTCTAAAGAATTGAGTAAGTTCAAGCTTTACATTTTTAACAACTTCAGCTTTTCTTTTTTGTCCAACTTTATGGAGATATAGGTTACATATAGCAATGTAACTTCAAGGTGAACAATCTATTGTTTTGATACAGTTATATGTTATAGTATGATTACCACTTTAGTGTTACCAACACCTCCATCACATCACATAATTACTTTCTCTTTTTTGTGGTGAGAACATTTAAAAAAAATTTTAACGTTTACTTATTTTCAAGGGAGAGACAGACAGAGCATGAATGGAAGAGAGGCAGAGACAGAGACAGAGACAGACAGAATCTGAAGCAGTTTCCAGGCTCTGAGCTGTCAGCACGGAGCCTAACATGGGGTCAAACCCACAGACCCTCAGATCATGACCTGAGCTGAACTCAGACACTTAGCGACTGAGCCACCCAGGCACCCTGAGAACATTTAAAAAATACTCTTTTTTTTTTTTTTTTTTACAGATTTAACGTATAGCATATAGTATTCTTAACGACAAACACAATACTGTGCATTAGATTCCCCAGAACTCACTTAACTTATAACTGGAAGCTTGTATTCTTTAACCAATATCTCCCCAATTCCTCCATTTTCCAGACCTTGGTAAACACCATTGTATTCTGTCTCTAGAAGTTTGGGTTTTGCAGATTCTACGTATATATGGTATGATACAGTAGTTGTCTTTCAGTGTCTGCACTGTTCAGCCCACGCAAAGCATAGGAAAAGTTGGAGGGTTGGGCTGATCTAATTTTTTTTTCCTACTTGAAGGATAGTAATCATACAATGTTACATTAGTTTCAGGTGGACAACAGAGTGATTCACCAATTCTATATATTACTCAATGCTCACTGCAATAACTGTAGCTACCATCTGTCACCATACAACTTTATTACAACTATTTCACATTCTCTTGAGCTAAAAAATAAAACTATCACAAATTTACCCCCCATGTCGACAAATGTAAATTTAAATCACTAGAATTATATTTCAGTTGAAAATGCAGTGATATTGCAGAACACACAATTCCCTTGAATCCTTTCTTCCTGTGAAGGTTAATTATTAGTGGGATAAGGAAATGATAAAATAACTTTTTTTCTAGCTATTGGAGTTTGGGAGAATCATTTATTGAAGTTTACTTTTTAGGATGAGAGCATTGGCTGTACGTATTGATGTCGTGTCTGTTTTCTGTTTTACTCTTCCAAGGAAATATTCAAGTCATGAATTTTTTTTTTCCACTTCAGATACTTCCTAAACTGCCAATGGCTATGGAAGGGATGAAGTTAATCAGACCAAAACTCTATCCCCCTATTTATTCAATGCTAAAGTACTTATATTTGAATTATAATTCAATATTCAAATCAATGTACACAAAAATGCTTATATTGTTTCCACACGTCATTGAGTTAGTGTCTAAATCTACTTGTCACGTTTAAAATCAACCATAATTACTTCCAGATATGCAGGGTAAACATGTGATGTTTAATATCTGTTAGATACCTGTCTCAGAGAATATGTGCATAACATCTTATAAAACAATTATGAGAGTGTGTATAATCCAGAAGATGGTGCTGTTTACATTTCTACTGCGTTACGGAACTGCAGAGAACCAATTTGTTTCCAATTCAGCCATTGATGGGTTGTAAATTATTGAGCATACCTTAGCAATAGGAACAGTTAATGTAGCTTTGCTCTTGAGGATTTCACATTTACAAATAATTTGCATAACATCTCCACACAAGATAATAGAAAATGTACTACTTCACAAGCAATCTCACATTAATGGGATCTGATCAGTTTCAGCTATCCCAGTTCTCTTCTGCCAGGAGAACACTCAAATGTGAAAATACATATTAGATAAAAGACCTATTTAATTTTCTGGTTACTTATATGGCTATTAAAATGCAACATGTAGACCATTAAAGTGGTGATGATCCTTATTTAATGGAATGTGAATTTATTCTTCCAAATAGTGAACAGTTTTATAGTAAGTTTTTGTGACATGTTAATTATGTACTATCCAGGCACAAAAAGCTGTAGCTAGTTAACATGGATACATGATATTTATAATATATTGGAACTCTTTTACTTTATTTCAAGTTCAGTGATGAATCATGCAAGCAATCTTATAACCGTTTATAAGTTCACCTGGTGCATTTACCAATACAGTCACTTGCGTACTGTCTCTGTTCAGAAAGTCATGGCCACAAAAGCACAATGAATAATGTAAACATAAACATAGTTTCTCCAACCTCTTTGGCAGCAAAAGACATAAAAAGAATAGATGAGGGCGATCTGAAAATACATGTTTTTAGCGCAAATTTTAGTGAAATATATCAATATAAATTTAGTAGAATTTAATACATAATTAAGTATTTTAATATAGAATTACAGAGGATAAAATTATTTATATATAATATTGAAGAATAATTGACATATAATATTGTATTAATTTTCAGGTGTGTACATTAGTAATATTTTTTTATTGAGTGGGAAGGTTTGAGCTACACCCTTATTAATGATAGGGTAATTTATACAGGTGATGTAAAGAAGATGAAAAGAAAAATCAATATAGACATAACCGTTTTGTTGATAAAGACACCCACCAAAAAATCTAAGGGAATTAAAAGAGCTGACGTGTTAATAGTGGTTTTCCTGATGAGAGAGTATTCTGGTGCAGAAATATGGGGTGGAGAATGATTATTTACATTTTTCCTTATTTGATATTTTATTTTTTTTTATTTTTTTTTAACGTTTATTTATTTTTGAGACAGAGAGAAACAGAGCATGAACAGGGGAGGGGCAGAGAGAGAGGGAGACACAGAATCCGAAACAGGCTCCAGGCTCTGAGCTGTCAGCACAGAGCCCGATGTGGGGCTCGAACCCACAGACCGTGAGATCATGACCTGAGCTGAAGTCGGACGCTCAACCGACCAAGCCACCCAGGAGCCCCGATATTTTATTTTTTAAAACACATTACCATATTTCTTTTATAAAGGGTAAAAAGTATGCCTGGGAAAACCACAACAGAGACTTCAAATATTAGTCAGAGGAATATATTTGCCAGAATTATTTCGGGTGTTTTTGTTTCTTTGGTTTGGGGTTATTTTGTAGGTGTTGTTTGTTATTTATAAAATCCTTACCCAGGCTTTCGCCCAGAGCTGCTTAATCACTCTTGGGTTGGGCCCTGGGAGTCTGGATCTTTGACAAGCTTCTCAAGTAACTTGGATATATGGCAAAGTATGCAGATCCCTGCAAAATCTGAAGCTGGAGAGGAGTCAAATAATGGCAGGAGAACAGGAAAGATACACGGTCTCAGTAAACACAGGTCAGCATAATGATGTAAACAAGCAACATTATTAAATAAAACAAGAAAGCACATAGAAGATTTATGGATGTGATCCTTTACAACTTACATCATACAGGCTTTTAGTGGGATATGACTTCTTACCAAATGACTTTGTTATTTTTTTTCCTCTGCTACAATAAGTTTAATGCAACAATCATTTATCTCATTTCATCTTCCTACATCGCTTTACCAAAAGTAGTTCTAAGATTTCAGTTGCCTAGAGCAAAAATCTAAGGAGCATAGATGCAGCTGGTAATTCTGATGACTGTAATTTAGGTAAATAGTCGGTGCTTCTGGAAATATACCTGGGTTTCTTTGCCTCTTTGATAAGGTCTTTTATGACCTAATTTGCTGATACTATGCCTTTTCTAGAATTTTTAAATTAAAATTTCTTGGAGATATTTATATATTATTTTTGAATGTTATATACTACTTTTGAATCTTTATATATGTGTATATACATAAAGATTATTCTTTTGATAATTATGATAGTCTGTCTCCAGTGTTTGCATTTGCAGAAAGAATATATTTGAAAAAAAAAAAAGTTCTTGATTCTCTCAACTTTCTCCTTGAGCAAGATCTGCTTTCCTTTGCTCTATGTTTTTTTTTTTTTATATTAGCAAAGGCCCACTTTTTAAAGCAATAAATAAAAAAAGATATTTTTCCAGAAATTGTTGTCAACATAAATGTTGCTAGAATTAGTGTAGTAGTTAATTCAGTCCTTACTAATGGTTTCTTGGTGCAATCCATTATTGAACCATAATCCCATTCTTACTTTGGATAGTTTGCACGGAAATGGTTCATCAACATTTATCCTTTAAGGCGTTTGATTCAGTCTTGAAAGGAGTGCACATATACAAGATGTAACTCTTAGAATGTATTAACTGAATCTGTACTCACAATGTTGTATGAGAATAACTTTTTTCACAGGAAATCAAATTTTATTTTGAATATATTCTTATCTATTATTTACAAACTTGTATGGACTTGTTCCAGAAAAAAGGTGTGATTTATATGCTACACATCATATGTGATAACCAGATGTTACATGATATTTAAAAAAAAAATAAAGGTAATAAAATATTACCTTTTGGGAAGAGTGGAGAATCATATAATTCATGCCTCATTTCTGATATCCTGCTATTTTCACATCTAAGTTGATTTCCTGAACATAATGTATGATTAAGCATCTACTTCCTAACTGTAAAATTTTCACTTCCAATTTTATATACTCTCTATTTTTACTGTGATATGGTTGCATTAAATGTTTTTCTCTCAAGTTTTTAAGGATTGAGACTCAGAAAAATTTAAAATTAAATGCTAGAAAAAATGTAATAGTAATGATAAACAAGCCCTCTTGATACTATCTGTGTGTGTGTCTGTGTGTGTGTGTCCGTGTGTCTGTCTATAAATGGGCAGGACCTTCTATACTACTGTCCCCAAAAATGTCTTTTGAACAAGCATTGTGCGGCTTTTATATTTTTTATTTGTTTATGCTTCTGGGTAAGACTTTGTTTGAAGAGACAGTTTCCAGGCTATAAAAAAAATGGAAAACTCTTACTCTACGATATTAATACAAATGGAACGTCACAAGTGCATTCGAGTGTTTCTTATTCAGCATTGTAAAAAATTATTTCTGAACACTGCCCTGCTTTTCTTTTTTATTGTATGCCTTATCTTTCCTTTTAAATTATTCACAGCCTCCTAAGGACCACTTTCAGAATAAAATAGAATCTATGGGAGGTAAAAATAGCAAGAAATGTACTTCTGAATGGATTACAGGGAAAGATCTATTTAGAAATTTAAATGTATGTGGTCAACATAGAAAAAGATATATGCACCTAGTCAATAACTCTTTTACTAAACAGTGTTTTGGTGATAGCCTGTTTTGATCTTGTGATTTTCTTTCTTGGAAGTGTGTGTGTGTGTGTGTGTGTGTGTGTGTGTATTTTCCTTTTATTTCCAATTTATTTTTGTATTATGTAACTTAGTGTAAACTGAGGTGCTTTGTTTCTGAGTCTATTTGTTTGCTTGCATTACATTTAGCAACATTCTGACGCAATTTAAGATATGGATACCCATATATATTTTTTGACCATTCAATAAAAAATAATTTTACTACCCTGCTCTTTGTCTTTAACCTTGAAAATATTTTAGATTATTTGCAGCTCTTTACCTGGCTATCCTTAAAATGAAATTCTGTCCATGTTTATATTTTCATAGTCTTTTTTTCAAAGTTTACTTTATTTTTATTTGCAAATTATTTCAAGCACACAAAGAAATATATGACGCTTAAGTATCCACAGTCAAGGTAAAATTTAGGTATATAGAAGACTGGTTTTATTGACAGATATATTGTTACAGATAAAGTAAACTTTCCTTTGATGACAGTATTCAAATGTTATAGATAATTACCTGTCAATAGAAATTTCATTTTTTAAATTTATTACAGGATCAAATATCTTTTCAAAAGGAAATTTGATTTTTTTAAAGTACTGAAAAAACTAACAGAGGTTATCATACACATAGCCTTTCTACTATAAGTTTGCTTTCATGAACTATAGCCTGTATACAAGATATCTAGTTTGCATGAAGTACACAGGTTTACAAGTATTTAGCTAATGCAAAAATGCAGGATGTCTTGCTGATCTTCTTTTTGTTTTTTCTAAAGACTTATAAGAAACGTCAATGATTATTTCTATTATCTCATTACATCTATGAAGCAGTTCTAAATAATATAAGATGTTTATGGCCCAAACTAAAGTTAAAGTTTGTATAGTCCAGCCCCTTCTTTTAATGGAAGAAGAATCTGAATCTCTGTGAGTTTCACTCTCCAACCCCGAGTTGGGACCTTTATTCATGATGTAGGTAAAGTGATTGCAAACAGCTAAATACTTTCCACAATAGAATAGTTTAGAGAGCCACACAAATGTAAGAAAATCAGGCACTGAAAATTTGTCTAGTATGTGTGTTCCGAATTTCATGAGAAGTAATCAGGAAAGCCTAAAGATACATTATAGGTTGCTGAAGTGTTTTTGAAGTACTGTAGATCATACGATGATGGTTGAGTCAGTGCTGACACTGTCCCTGGAGTATTTCCTTTTGTTCTGGGCAGACAAGCCTTCAGACTGAAAGGAAAGGGTCATGTGGTCTTTTGCAGGCATCTTGATGCATCTCTTGAAATACCTAGCATCTAAGAGATATGGAGAAAAAAACCTGGAAACCTTTCTAAGGAATAAGATATCCATGAAGTCAAAACTAAAATTGAGATGTAGGTAAATCAGACGTGGATGTCTCTTACAAATATTGATCCTGCAGACCTACCGCATAGCTCTTCAGAACACAGCTAGATATCAGTCCCAGGTGTGGGGCTGCCTGTCTGTGTAACTGTAGGCAAACTGTTCAGTCTACCCATTTTCAGCACTTTAGCAATGACCTTCCTAAACTTGTTGTAGATATTCAATAGGTTAAAAATATAAAGATTTTGAGTAATGATTGGCCCTTTGAAATTGCTGAATAAAGTTCAAATGTTAACCAAATACAATGTTTTGGTGAAGAGATCACAGTCTCTCCTGTATGTCCGTGACTCCTCTCTTCTGTAATCTTGTCAAGGTGTAGGCTTAGCATATTCACATCACCGGGAATTTTAAAAAGAAAATAAATATAAGAAAAGTCCATATATGTGAAGTATAATAGGATAAAAAGGAGGGCACAGGAGTTTCTTACCATGTTATTTTCCTACCTTCTGCTTTCCTTGTGCCGTGTGGCAAGAACCAGTACACTTCTAAGCACTAGGAAAGCTCCATATTGTTTCTTCCTTCCTCCCTAACCGATGTGCCTGATTCTTTAGTATTCAAATAGAAATTTCCTGCCCTTTAAGCTCATCCATGGTTCATGTGCCATATTCTTATTTCCTACCTCAGAATCTAACTTCTTTTCACAAGGAGCAGTTGAATCATCTATCAATTAAAAAGTTATTCCTGCTCACAGTATTGTTACCTAGCTTTTGGCCCTAGACAAGAATCATTACAATACATTTAATCCATTCCGGGAAATACTCAAATGGTCTAGATTTCAGGCCAGAGAGCTCTGTGGATATTGGCTATATGTCAAGGCTTTCTTTGTCTACAAAGAGACAAGATTGATAAACTGTCACAAGTAGTCCTGCAGGTTAGAACTGAAAGAATGGGCAGAACTTCACCTGGGAAAATAAATGCTGTGGGAACAAGGAAAGGAAAAAGAGGTCCATGCTATTTTTAGGAGATTCTTATGGCGCTTCTCTTTCTCTGAAACAGATATACTTTTTAACTTTTTTATATTTTGGCAGCAAAGTAAAAATCTTCCTCTGAGTGTTTAATAGGGTAAGAAAATATGTAAGTAGATAATGGCATTGTCAATCATTACCATTTCCAGAAAAGACATAAAACAAAAGGTCAATATATGTTCCTCTTTTAAAAACTCTCCCTATTTTTTAAAAGAATCTGATTGCAAGTGAAATAATTTTGCATTCTCTGCCTCCTCCACAACTATTAAGATAAAAGAATATAGAAGAGAGGGAGAAATGAGAAAAGAAAGGGAGAGAGGGAGGAAAGGAGGAAGGAAGAGAAGGAAGAGAGGGAGGAAAGGAGGAAAGAATTGGAGGAGGGAGGGAGGAGGAGAGGCAAACAATGAAAAATCTAAAGTCACCTTAAAAGACCACAGAAACAAATTTAAAACATAAAAAGGTGTTGGGGTGCCTGGGTGGCTCAGTTGGTTAAGAATCTGACTTCAGCTCAGGTCATGATCTCACGGTTCATGGGATCGAGCCCTGCATCGGGCTCTGTACTGATGGCTCAGAGCCTGGGGCCTGCTTCAGATTCTGTGTCTCCCTCTCTGCCCCTCCCCTGCTTGTGCTCTGTCTCTCTCTAAAATAAATACGCATTAAAATTTTTTAATAAAAAAAACGTAAAAGGGTGTTTAAGATTATTTTAAATAGAAACCAGACACCAGAAGACACCAGAAAAGACACCAGAAAAGTTTTGTTATCAGTCTCTTCCTTGGTGTCCTAAAATGTACCTCACTACCCTTTTTTTGTAGTAACCATTAACCTTTGTGCAAAGAATGGAGTCAACTCTCTTTATGAAACATGCTGAAGTCAAATTGACAAATAAAATGAATGTATAGAGAAATATATGCCCTGCCAGTTGAACAACAACAACAACAACAACACCCATTATGGTAACAAAGCAGAAAATACTAGTAACTGTTGTCACAATCTCATTTATTTGTCAATAATCCATACCTACTCTGAATATGTCATAGATTTTCTGGAACTGGACAACTTGGGCATGTGAGGTAGAAAATAAAGACCAATAACTTTTAACTTGTCTGATTACAAAATTAAAGTAACAAATTCACTTAGTATTCTCAGAAAGAGGAACTGAGTGACTACATTATGAGTCAGACCAAATTCCAGAATGTCCACTTGCCGGTAATCTCACTCAAGTAGGGGCTTCTTTTCCCAGGAGCTCAATAAATCAATTCTAATAACACACTCAGGACAGGTTTTTATTGTTTTTGCTTTTGTTACTTCTTGCCATTTTACAACTTTTTTTGTAAGGGTGGCAGTTTGCCCATGAACCAATATAATGTATTGTCGTCCATGAAACACACACACACAAACCTAGATACATATACACATCCTAGACCTCAGTATTTTGTCTAGCTACCATTTCCTTATGTCACAACTCTTCTGTCACAATCGAGAGGTTGTGACTTTACTTTCACTCCAGCCATTTTCCATTGAGCACTGAAATCAGCCATTAACTACCACACAAGACTGAAGCTTTCATTATAAAGATTATCAATGACAATAACTCAGCAAATATAAATGTCTGTTCTCAATATTCATCTGTCTTGACCTCTCTGAGTTTGTCCACATTTTCCTTACAACACTTATTTTTCCTAGATGCTGAACTAACTCTGTCTTCCAGTTCTCCTAATACCTTTTTGGTGTTCTCTCCCAAATACCTTTGTTACAGTCTCCTTTTCCCCAGTTTTTGAATTTGGAGTACCCCAGGAGTCAGTTCTTATTCTTATTTCTATCTATACTTAACTCCCTATTTGTCTTCTTCAGTCTTACAGCTTTAGATACAATTGTAGTATTTTTTAACTAATTATCACAAAATGTGTGGTTTAAAAAAATATTGACTCACAGTTCTGATGGCCAACGGTCTGGAACCAAGGTGCCGGCATACTGCACTCCATCGTCTCCAGCTCCTGGCAGTTGTCACCATGACTTCATTTGTCGCTGTATGATTGCCACCTCTGACTCATTCTTTGTATGTCAGTTTTGTGCATAGCTCTTACAAGGACACCTGCCACGGATTTTTGGCCAAAAAAAATCTCTTTATCTTAAGATCCTTAATTTAATTCCATCTGCAAAGGCTTTTCTTCCAAATAAGCTATTATTCACAGGTTCCCAGATTTCACGGTCTCCAGTGGATAGGTTCCAAGAGATCATTTTTTGGCTTATCAATAATCTGTAGTCTAATAACTCCAACATGTAATTCTCCAGCCCACACATTTCCAATGACATTTAGTGTCGTTTTCAAATATTTGGCTGACACCTTAATTTGTGAGATTCATGGGTATCTCAAGAGGGGAATAGAAAAAACAAAACAAAAGGAAAAACTACTACCTAGTTTTGTCAGTCAGGGTTCAACTAGAGAAGCAAATCAGAAGATACATGTTAAGAGATACATCACAGGGCGCCTGGCTCAGTCTGTAGGCATCTGACTCTCAGTTTTGGCTCAAGTCATGATCTCACAGTTTTGTGAGTTTGAGAGCCACATCAGGCTCCATGCTGATGGTATGCAGCTTGCTTGGGATTCTCCGCCTCCTTCTCTCTCTTCCCCACCCCACTTGTGCTATCTCTCACTCTCTCTCAAAATAAACTTAAAAAAAAAAAAAGAGAGACATATAGCAAGAAATTGGCTTGTACAATGTAGAGGGCTGACTTGGACAATTTCCAAATGATATGGAAAGTTTTAGGGGCAGGCTGGGATTCCAGAGCATGAATTAAAGCTACTGTCCAGAGGTAAAATTTCTTTATCAGGGAAGATTTAGCTAGCTATGCTTTAAGGGATTTCAACTAACTGGATCAAGCTCACTCAGACTATCTAGGATATTATCACTTCCTTAAAGTCAATTGATAATAGACTTTACTCATGTCTTCAAAATAATTTCATGGCAACATCTAGCTTATCATTTAGTTGAATAACTGGTGACTGTAACCTAGCTCAATTGATTCATCAAAGAAAGCATGACATTACTCTTCAATCTGCTTATTATTAATTCTGCCCAATTTCAGTGTTTTAGAACTCTGACTTCCATTCCGTAGGCTTAAAAAAAAGGTGGTGTTATGCTTAACACTTGTCTTTCTCTCATGTTCTACATCCGTCTTTAACAAATGCAAAACATGGGGAGCCTGCATGGCTCAATCGGTGAAGCGTATGACTTTGGCTCAGGTCATGATCTCAAGGCTTGTGGGTTCAAACCCTGCATCAGGCTCTGTGCTGATAGCTCAGAGCCTGGAGCCTGCTTTGGATTCTGTGTCTCTCTTTCACTCTGCCCCTCCCTTGCTCATGCTCTGTCTCTCTCTGTCAAGAGTAAACATTAAAAAAAAAATTAAAAACAAAACAAAACAAACGCAAAACATATTCACAAAGTTTAGCTTCTTGGCATCTCCACCAATACTTCTCTAGTTCGGGACACTATAATTACTTTCTTAAATTATTTCTATGCCTTTTTAAATGGTCTACAAGTTCCCACAGATTATATACTACATCAGCATCTCTTATGATTCTTTCCATTGATTTTTATCTTTTGGCTCAAGAACCTCTAAGAGTGTACCATTTCACTCAGAACAAGACTTGTGGTTCAAACCATTATCACTCTTCACCTTCTCAAACTAAATATGAAACACACCCTCTTAAAAAAAAAACATTTTAGCCCTCCTAAAATATAATCGTGGTAAGATCTGAAAAATTGTTTTCTTCCAGTTATATCTCCAATGCTAGAAGAGTGCTCAAAATAAATATTTGTCAAATGAATAGAACAATTAGTCAATGTGCAAAGTTGTCTTCTAGGTAGTACCCTCAATGACAATATTATGCCATATTTAGCCTGGTCTATTTTGACAGTAACACAGTATAAGAAAAGTGCTGTATTTCCCATGCAACACCATAAGGTCATATTTTCATGAAAGTTCAGTGGCTGAAATGTTCTTATTTTTAGAAAATTTAATAACAGTATTTTATCAGTGTTTGATATAAATAAATTGTATACTCTATCTCTTCTTTTTTTATATTTATTTATTTTTGAGAAAGAAAGAGAGAGACAGAATGAGAGCAGGGGAGGAGTGGAGAAAGACTAGGAGACACAGAATCAGAAGCAGGCTCCAGGCTTTGAGCTGTCAGCACAGATCCCGATGCAGGGCTCGAACTCAAGAACCGAAAGATGGTGACCTGAGCCAAAGTCAGATGCTCAATCGACTGAGCCATCCAGGTGCCCCTAGTCTATCTCTTCTTATATGCCTTATTGACATAATTTATAGTTATATAATATAAAATGTCACCTGCATGCTTTGGTTAAAAACATTATAGAAGCAGTAGTTGATTTTTGACCTGAATTTAAAAATAAACCATACCATGAAAGATTAATTTAAAATTTCCATTGAATTTACAATTCACTTCAATAGCCACAATAACTTTAAGCATTTTTTTTTTACCTTTTACGCATTATGTTTAGCACCTTAGACATTTTTAAGCAAGAAATTAAGAGTAGTCAGTGGGTAATTTTGTATGGCACCTAAATATACATAGAAAGTTGAAGATTTAAATAAATTTAAAAATAAGACCTAAGTCTCATTCATCCATTCATCAAATAGTCATTGACTGCCTATCTAAACTTCTGTTCATGAATAACCCTTGACATCCTCTCCATAGGTGGAGATAGGTAAAGTGAATGAGGTAGGTGCTATGGTAAATATCAGATGACGTCCTGTGGTTAGAAATAAAGGAGGTAGGAAACACACTGTATAGTGTGGATTGTCATCTTATGTAAAATGATTAGGGAAGACCTTTCAGATACAGTGACATATATGCAGGAACCTCAAGGATGTAAGTCTGTCACATATCTGGGATCAGGAACAGCAAGGAGATTAGTATGACTGGAGGGAATGTTCCAGAACAATAGGAGTGGAATGGAAGAGGTGGCAGGAGAAGATCCTGACCATGGAGGACCTTGAAAATTATTTCAAGGACTTGGCTCTGATCTTGACATAGAATCGAAAGCCCCTGGATGGTTTTTGAGAATTGAATGACATGATTTCTTTTAAGTATGGAAAGGATAACTAGGTGCTTAGAGATGGGTATAGGATGACAAGGGTGGAAGCAAGGTGACCTATTAGACTCTTGGCTTAGAGCAGGTTAAAGTGGTGAAGGTTTCGTAGGAATCACTTGTATGGGACAAACAATAGCATATTACTTCATATTATCAAACTGGCAGCTCATTACACATTTGATATTTTATTTTCTATAACGTGCAGGTTTAAAATATCAGTATACTTGAGCCTTGGACCAATTTAATTACAAAAACATACTGCAATATTTATTAAACAACCACACTGATGTGGTTAATAAACCTCTTTTTATTTCTGCATATATTAGTAGGCTAATAACTCAAAAGAATAGTTACAATACCAATCAGGAACAATCTGAAATCCTACTTTGTCTAGCAACAGAATAGCAGATTGATTATGACACGTCTGTTTGGTGTAGAGTGAAATCACATTGCAACTGGATTTTACATTATATATTCTTTTCATTATACTTTAAATGAGTACATCCAAATGATTAGAGTGGCTAGTGGAATAAATTGATAGATGAGTGAATTTCTCTACATTCACCAAATTTCCTCATTATGCTTAAGTACTTTAGAAGTCTCTAAGCAGTGTACGTTCTTTTCTAATCATCACTTAATTGGCTTTGTTAAAGGTTTACTTTAGCTTCCAAAAATACCAATATTGAGTGAAAGAAATAATATAACTCACATTCTTCCAGTCTATGGCATTTTTTGAAAATATATAAATATGAATGCAACTTGCTTTAAAATATTTGAGTTAACAGGGCATCATTGAAAATAACTGCAGAAAATAGGTGCGTAAGTGCAGAAATGTTATCTTTATGGCCTGAGAGAATTAAGCTACCTCTTAAAACTCTTAACATTTCTAAGGGGGAGTGGCTCATAACCCAGAGAGAAATACTGTGACTGAAATAAAGTACCTTATAAAAGAGATTTTAAAGTAATGGAATCTAGACTCCAGTTTTTTTTCTTACATATTCACTTTAAGGATAAATACAAGACAATGAGAGTCTATTACTACTCATAATGATAATAATTATAGTATACATTATTATAATGTTTATTAATAATGTGTTCACCAGATATGATAGTAATACATATAAATTCATGCATGTGTGCACACACACCAAAAAAAAAAAAAAGCTTAATTCTCACAGTAATAATTGAAAAAGGCTCTATATTATTTTTATCTTAAGGTGAGAAAAATGGTTCAGACCTGTGATTTGACCAGGATCGTGACCTTTAATAAACAGCAGATCTGGAGCTGGGTCAACTTTACCCGACTGAAGAATGCTTTTGCTGAGTTCTGTCTATAAATTATTGTATGAAAATTGGGAAGACATTTCTGAATATTTTCTTTCTTTTTCTAAGGTCAAGCACTTAATTGGTGACCTACCTGAGGATATATCCTATCTATTTTTTAAAAAAGAAAAAAAAAACATTATATTTTTATAAGCTACAGTAAAAGAACTTGTTTATAATGACTTACCTATGAAGGACTTTGGGCTAAACATACTTAAGGGAAAATAGTGTTTTCTTAAAACTTGAAGATTTTCTGTTAAGATTTTTCTCTGAAGAACTGTTCTAGGATTGCTTATGCAAAGTGAGCTGAGTTAATAAAATGGATTATTATGTGCACCGACGGAGCTATAAATACTAAGTTTATTATTTTTGCCAATAAATAATTACATTTGTACCTCACTCTAAAATGTACTGAATCATTTACTTGCATTTGCTTCCAAAGCCCTTTTAAGCAGCCTGTAAGAAATCCTTGGTTTAGATATAGAAGTAGCATGTGAAAACAGCAGTGAATTATTAAAGTATGCACACTGGTTTATGAAGATATAGACTGTAATCAAAGCATTTTTCTTCTCCATGCTTAGTTTGTTGCTTACCAAAGAAATATCTTCTTGGCCAGATACTTAGGCAAGAGGAAAGTTACCCTAATTTTGGATCACCAGGGAAAATGTCAAATGTTCAAGCTCACAAAAATAATAGCATTCATTGGAACTTGGGACATTTGACATATATGATTGGAACTCTGAATATATAAGAATTGAAATAACATGGAAAAATAATAACACTGTATAGCCTAATTACTAAACATTGAAATCAACAATATATGATTGTCAGCAATTATCTGAAATATCTTTTTATTTGTACTTGATAAATTATCAAAAATGTAGGCTTAAAATTTTTTCAGGAAAAAATTCTATCTTATATTGAATTTTTATGAATGCAGTATGTTTTCTTGATATAATGACAAAAAAACCTTTGGATTTTTTTTTTTTAGAAATCCTGTTTTTGTTGATTTTGGTTTTGTCAGAGGATCCCAACTAGACAATAATAGCAGAATATTAGTGATGTAAATAATAATAATAAATAATTTTAGTGTGTTGAAAAGCATTAAGGGGCGCCTGGGTGGCTCAGTCGGTTAAGCGGCCGACTTCGGCTCAGGTCATGATCTCGCGGTCCGTGAGTTCGAGCCCCGCGTCGGGCTCTGTGCTGACAGCTCAGAGCCTGGAGCCTGTTTCAGATTCTGTGTCTCCCTCTCTCTGACCCTCCCCCGTTCATGCTCTGTCTCTCTCTGTCTCAAAAATAAATAAACGTTAAAAAAAAATTAAAAAAAAAAAAAAAGAAAAGCATTAAAAATAATAATTCATAACCTCATAATGATATGAAAGATAGTTGACTACTGGGAACAATTTATGCAAATGGTAAGTATATTTAAAGAGAAAGAATTAGGTATGTGTCATGTCTTGCCTCTACTGAGTGAATCTAAGGACAAAACATTTAATGAGAGCTGGTTGCTTTATATTTTTTTTTATTTTTTAATGTTTTTATTTACTTTTGAGAGAGAGAGAGAGAGTGAGTGAGTGTGGGGGAGGGGCAAAGAGAGAGGGAGACAGAATCTGAAGCAGCCTCCGGGATCTGAACTGTCAGCACAAAGCCTGATGTGGGTCCCGAACTCACCGCCAGGAGACCACGACCTGAGCCAAAGTAGGATGCTTAACTGATTGAGCCACCCAGGTGCCCTGACCAGTTGCTTTATATTTAAAAGAAGCATCATGAATAGTAAACTCAGGGAAATTGATTAGAAAGGTAATATTTTACAACGCTTGATGAAAATTAATTGAACCAGGCAATAGTCATCAACATTTGTCATATTGGTGATAGGTTGAGTTGAACTTTTTAATGAGTGGATTGGGAAAACATCACCAGAACTCCTTATTCTGAGGTAAGTTTAAATTCCAAAGACAACTTCCAGATAAACCTTTGGTTTTAAAATTTTAAATATGGAAACACTCTCTTCCCCTGAAATTACCAAAATAAAAGAAAAATAGGATATTTAACTTCAATACTTAAAACACTGAGAAATATCTACAACAAGTGGTACAATAAATTGTAAATGAATGAATACATGAATGAGTGAATGAATGAATTTATGAATCAATGAATCAATCAATCTCAAGTGAAGTAAAAATAAAGCAAATCTTTGTTATCTTGTTATCTTGTTATCTCAACACAAATATTCACTATAAATGATCTGATTACAGTCACTGTTGAGTAATCTGACACAGTGAAGACCAGAATTTAGCTCTGTGGCATAATTCCCCAGGCCATAAACCAGGTTCCTGAGTCAAATTGGTAACATTGCATCTTTAATATTATAGAACAAACAGCACTCTTTTCTTATTGGAATACACACTCTGAATATTTTGTTTTGTCTTTCTTGCTGCAATGTTTCTGACAAAACTACAGATACCTTTCCACTATTATAGCATCACATACAGCAACACTTTTAACCGAAGAACTCATTTGACAGTAAATGAAGTGTGGCAATGGGCCCTCACTCTTGGAATTCACCAGGATTGCCATGCTCCCTATCATCTTGAAGCAGTTAGCTTAATGGAATGGTGGAATGTCTTTTGAAGATTCAGTTACAGTGCCAGCCAGGTGGCAACACCTTGCTGGGCTAGAGCAGTATCTGCCAAGATTAGATATATGCTCTAAATTAGCATCCAAAGTATGGTGTTACTTTTTTCATAGCCTGAATTCATGGGTCTGGGAATTAAGGGATGGAAATGAAAATGGCTTCTCTCCTTCATATCCTGGAGATTCAGTAGTGAAGTACTTGCTTCCTATCCCCATGACTTTAGACTCTGCTGGACTAGAGGTCTTAGTTCCAAAAGGAGAAATATTTCCACCAGGGAACACAGTAATGATGTCAATAGACTAGAAATTAAAACTACTTCCCGGTCACAATGGATTTTTCATGTGATTGAATCAATGATTAAAAAGAAAAGAAAAAGGTTATTCTGATTCTGCATGATTGATCCTGAGTACCAACGGGGAATTGGGTTGCTACTCCACAATGGACATGAGGAGAAGGAGTGTTTCATTTATATACACAGAGACAAACATGGTTACCTTCCCAGAATTTATTTCTGTGTCAGGGCAGATGACACAACACACTCACCCATGAACGTAAATAAAGTGTATTTAGTACTCACAACAAACTGAAGATTAACACCAGCTGAAGGGCTCATACAGGGGTCAGAGAAAAAAGGAGAACAAAGGGTGCTCAACAGGGGAGAGTTCCCACAAACAATCAAGAGGCTGCAACTTGCTGAAATTCCCTTCATACTCAAAAATCAAAGCACGTGTGCTGGGCTTTTAAATTCCTTGGTTGCCCAGATGTGGAGCTTGCAGAGATCTACAAGCTATTAATGGTGAAACTCCATCAAAAATGGAGTTATCCTCTTAATTGTAAGAACATCCCCTATAGCATCTCTTAGTACTCTCATAGCTTGTGATTAAAGTCATTGAAAAAGTACAACAATCCAACAACCAAGGCGAGACTAATAATAATGGCCCAGAATTTTTAGGAATGAATGTTTCAGTAACCCTGCTAGGCAATGTAACAACCAACTGAGGCGCTCACTAGGTATATGAGAACTATGAAGTGAATAGACATTATTCATAAATGTGAACTATGTAACCAGTTCCGGAAACTAGGGCAATAACAGTTATAACAGTTATAACTTCTTTATTTTGATTTGAATGTGTGTGTGTGTGTGTGTGTGTGTGTGTGTGTTGTTCTGCATCATTTTATCATAGCATAATATGTTTGCTTACTAGTTAACTTTCTAAAATGATATTTATGTACCAGGAAGTCAAAGTGAATTACCTAGTAACAATGAACATCACCCAAAGGTTCAAAGGGGTTTGTATCCTCTTTTGGGAAAAACGGATAGTGTCTAATTTTCAGATATACATGGGATTTGTGTATTACGCTAGGAGAAAGCATGACACAGTTATTGTCTTTATTAGATATTAAGTCTAGTCTTCTAGTTTGAGGAAATGCATATGGGCAGCAATGCCAAGATGGCAAGGGGTAGAACACAGTGCTTTGCAATGTGTCCACTTGCTAGCCTGGACTAGGTTTCCCAGAATTCTCTTCCAAGAACGTTTTTGGTTAGAGTGGACTACAATACAACATTCCTTTGTGAGATCTGGATCCTGGAAGTTAAACAGCAACAACTTTTGTATCACACACAAGTGTTACTCACCTAACTCACCTGACTGGCTTGCAGCAGTGGGTAGGCATGCAATTGCCTGCTGTCCTTAGGATCTTCCTCCAATTTGGCCAAATCTTGGCTCAGATGTGTGTGTTTATCTCCATAATGATGTGTTCTGCAATCTGCAGGATGTGCATGCCACGGTAGGTCAGAGGCAATACACAATGACATGATTTCAGTCTACACTCCTGAACTTCAGCTCATGCTTGTGGGGCCAACTTTTTCTTACTTTCCTGTAATAAATATCTATCTTTCCGGCTATCTCATCTGTGGATTTCAACTTTTGGCATCAGATGCTAAGACAGACCGTAGTCTCACTGTAAATGCTAAAGTCATAACATTTCATGAAGAAAACGTGGGAGGAAATCTTCATTGTCTTAGGGTAGGGAAAGAATTCTTATGGCAATTTTTAGGAAAACTATTAACAAAATTGTCTAAATTGACTTCAACATAGTTAATAAAAAATCATGTTTTTAAAAAACCACTGTTGATAAAATGAAAGGCAGGTAAATACTGGGAGAACATAACTACAATATGTACATTTTACAAAAACTTCATCTCAAAAGAATATCCGCAACTCAACAAGACAACTCACCTAAATAAAAAAGGGCAAAATATATCAACAAACAATTCAGAAAGAAAATAGATGAAAAGCCAGTGGTTATAGAAAACATATTCAGTATCATTTGTCATTAAGAACATTCATTTAATAAAATTTTAATGCTTATTTATTTTTGAAAGAGAGAGAGAGAGAGAGAGAGAGGGAGCCAGGGAGGGGCAGAGAAAGAGGGAGACACAGAATCTAAGGCAGGCTGTAGGCTCTGAACTTCCAGCACAAAGCCTGATGCGGGGCTCAAACCCACAAACTGTGAGATCATGACCTGAGTTGAAGCCAGAGCCTTAACTGACTGAGCCACTCAGGCTCCCGAAGAACATGCATTTTAAAGCCACAGTGAAAAACCAGTACATATTCATTAGAATGGCTAAAATGAGGCACACCTCAGTAGCTCAGTCAGTTAAGTGTTCAACTCTTAATTTCAGCTCAGGTCATGATCTCACAGTTCCTGAGTTCAAGTCCTTCATGGGGCTCCATGCTGACAGCACATTGCCTGCTTGGGAGTCTCTCTCTCCCTCTCTCTGCCCCTCCCCTGATCACCTGTTTTCTCTCTCAAAATAAATAAATATGCTTAAGAAAAAAAAAAAGAATGCTAAACTGAAAAAAAGAATGACAATACCAAATATTGGCAAAATATTAGTCACAAAGACTTCTGGGAAATGTAAAATATAGGCACTTTGGAAAACAATTCAGCACTTTTAAATAAGTTAGACATACACACACCTTGTGACTCAGTATATATTCTTAGATATTTATTTAAGAAAGGGAAAAGTTCACAGAACTGTAGGCAGTTTATAAAACAAATTCCCATTGTCCGTTGGTCTAGAGAGTTAATATCTAGTAAAGGCCTGGCATCCAGGGTCACTCAGAGTTTGTGGCTCCTTTTTTGTTTAAGCTGAAACAACACAGTCAGTTTTAATATCCCTTGGACAAGTGCTCTTATTCTGGAACATTTCCTTTAAAAGAAAATCTTCAATTTTCTTCTGAGAATATGTTTCAGAAAATGTTTTGTGTGACTTGACATTGATCCAGTCAAATCAAAATACTAATGACAGTTCTTTGCTTATGACACTTTGCTTCTTCAAAAGACCATAATAAATGATCACTAGGGCAACTTATAATTCACCATCTAAAATTATGCTTGTTTAGTGTTTATTGTTATCATTTCTAAGTGTATAATACTTCTGAAGTTAAGTTTAAATATTGAGGATAGGAGAATGTATTTAGACTGAAATAGATATATGTAAACAGTTTTTATAGATATATTATTAAATGACAGTGTGTAGGAAAAAAGGAAAATAAATGTACCTAGTTTTCCTTTTGATACTTATTGAGTATATTAGATTTAGCTTGTTTGTGAGTACATATTGAGGTTGACTGAGAAACATAAAATTGAGTAATATGTCCAACTCGTCCTTATTACATTAAAAAGTGGCTGCTAAGCAGTACCCATATTTAAATATTGGTCAAATCACTATAAGCGCATCATTTGGAACTTACAGAATTCTCACAATTTTTTAAAGTTTATTTATTTATTTTGAGAGAGAGAGACAGAGAGACAGAGAGACCAAGAGCAGGGGAGAGGCAGAGAGAGAATCCCAGGCAGGCACCGCACATTCAGTGCAGAGGTTGACGTGAGACTTGAACTCACAAACCGTGAGATCATTACTTGAGCTGAAATCAAGTCAGATGTTTAACCAACTGAGCCACCCAGGTGCCCCATAATTCTCACAAATTTTAATTTACTACTTAGATATTCTGTACAAATTAAGGAGAGACAAACTGTAACAAAAGTTTACTGTATATTTAAATGTAAAATTAACTTAAATACAAGACTTTTTCTTTTTTTTTTCTTTTTTTTTTTTTAAATTTTTTTTTCAATGTTTTTTATTTATTTTTGGGACAGAGAGAGACAGAGCATGAACGGGGGAGGGGCAGAGAGAGAGGGAGACACAGAATCGGAAACAGGCTCCAGGCTCCGAGCCATCAGCCCAGAGCCCGACGCGGGGCTCGAACTCACGGACCGCGAGATCGTGACCTGGCTGAAGTCGGAGGCTTAACCGACTGCGCCACCCAGGCGCCCCAAGACTTTTTCTTTTTAATTTGGAAGGGTCAGATGCTCCTAAAATTATACATAAGATGCATAATTATACATAATTATATACAAGAATTAAAATTTTTAATGTATCAGCTCTAATCAACATAAATAATGTGCAAGTGGGGAGGAGCTGTAATTGATTTAATTATGTTTACTATTCTAATTTCAAAACAAAAGGCTATTTATGGAGTTGTCCAAGCTCTTATGTTTCATTCTCAAGGTACCTGTACAGATGAGAGAGAAATATCCAGGTTTTGACACAGAACCATTGTACTCCTTTTTACTATTCTCCACTCCCTCTTACCTGGCAGGATTCTGAGAACATATGTAAATCACTGCCATCTATGTAGAAAGACACATGATGGCCCACAGGTCACCAGGGGAGGTTGTAAACAGGCAAGTCTTAGTAGTCATGTCAGGAATGTCATTATTCTTGGGCAAGTGGGGAATAGAATGAATGGATCCAGCTCATCAGGAATGAAATTCATTGACTTATGTCATGGGAAATAAACAGTAGTGAAACTTCCAGAGGTAACCACTCAGTTTATGTACATCTTCTATATATGTATTTTTCTCAAGTGTCCAAGGATGGTAGGTTATCGTCTTCATTTAAATGTCTACCCAGGCCTAATGATCAGTGAGCAACAAGAGTCTAGTTTTTTGTTTTGTTCTGTTTTAATTGAGCTTTAACCTCTGCCCGTAATGCAATGTTTGGCCTGGAGTTATGCTTAATATATTTTTCATTAATTAAATCAATATGGAGATAAGTGAATGAACTCACAGGTGTTTCTTCAGGCAAAATACAAATCTTATCTAGCAAATGATTTTTGTTCTACCACTTTATTTGTAGTATTTCAAATATTAAGGAATTTTTTATGTTGAAACAATTGATTTCATAATAAGTAACTTAACTAATGCTAATTTATTAAAGTTATACAAGTATCTGAAACAAGGCTTAGTTGTTTGCTTTTTTCTAGAAGTTTTGTGGTTTCATGTCTCATGTAGTATTTAGTTGTTTGTCTAAACAATGTCTGTCACAATTTCTGTGGTGTTGGAACAAAATTAGAAATAAAAATATTTCTTATCTTAAAGCTTTCTATTTAATTATTGTATAAACTTAAGGATAAATGCTGTAACAATTTAGGAGTGTACATATCATGCAGACACAATAATTTATGCTGCAATATATATACAATGAACAAATAATTGCCTGAAAAGATGTTTTTATATATGTTGTTGAAAAATGTCATGACTCTTGGACATTAAAACAAATTACTTAATTTTTAAGTCAAACTATCTGGTCTTACTAAGGCAATAAGTTTCCTTTTAGAGATGTGTGTTTAACTTCTGATTATATTTACATAATCACTTACTATCTTATGTGTACTGTAAATTTCTAAAAATCCATCACTTAGGCACCCTGATCTCTAATAGTTATCTTTTCAATAACAAGAGTTTTAGACTATGAGAGCTATAATTGATCACATAATGACTACTCCATTCATCTACATATTCGCAATGTTCTCAAATATAACATATGGAAATCTCCAGGTAAGCAGAATATACACTTTTAAAACAAAACAACACACCTGACAAGATGTCAGATCTCTTTCGTGTAGGCCGTTGAGGCGTTGCCCAGGCCTGGCAGGGATGTGTGGCCTGCCGCACCCCCTTTGCACGCCCTCTCTGGTCTCGCACACGATGGCCCACAAGCAGATCTACTACTCGGTCAAGTACTTCCGGGAGCACTGTGAGTACCGCCATGTCGTGTTATCGAGAACTTTCCAAACAAATACCGAAAACCCATCTGATATCTAACGAGGAGTGGAGAAGACTTGGTTCAACAGACTCCAACGGAGGCTTGGCTGGGTTCAGTATGTGATCCAGGAGCCAAACCTGCATATTCTTCTCTTTAGATAACCTCTTCCGAAAGATCAGCAAAAATGAAGTATCTGGGGATCATCGATTAAATCTTTTTCAACTGTAATGTATATGTGTATATTAGGTAGTATTCAGTGAATACTTGAAAAAGTGTACAAATCATTCACCCATACCTGCACATGAGCTGTATTCTTCACAGCAACAGAGCTCAGTTAAATGCAGCTGCAAGGTTACCACACAGTATTTAAGATGAAATTTCTTCTGGTCAGTTTTTCTCTTAAGATAAGTATCTGTTTGACTTTGCCTGTTACTTTTGGTAAATAAAGTTTGTATGCTGCATTCATCAAAAAAATTTTTTTTGTATATCTGTAAATGTGTAAGATGCCTTCAAATAGTTATTTTGCCCAAAGTGTTTTAGCAGATTGTCATTGTAAGTATATATGTATAAAAACCACTTAAAAATTTTTTAACATTTATTCGAGTGACAGAGACAGAGTGTAAGCAGGGGAAGGGTGAGAGAGAGGGAGAAACAGAATCTGAGGCAGGCTGCAGGTTCTGAGCTGTCAGCACAGAGCCCGACGCAGGGCTCGAACTCACGAACCGTGAGATCATGACCTGAGCTGAAATCAGACATTTAACCGACTGAGTCACCCTGGAGCCCCTAAAAACCACTTTATTTAAATATACGTAATAAAACTGAATTCACTGACTGCATTTGTTTATAGCTAAAGACCTCTCAAAGATTTCAATTGTTTTCTTTACAAATTTGGGGGTGGAAATCCAACATCTAATATAAGCTAATAAGAGTAAATTAAGTCAAATATCTAGGACTCAAAACTTTACAGTAGCATCAATCAATCAATCAATCCAAACACTGATAGAAATATAGAATTAAAGGTCTGTGGGTGGGGGTGTTCTAACCTATAGAAAATCAAGAATAAGGAGTACAGTGGACTTCTTGACAGAGAATAAAAAGATAACAGAGTGAAATATTTAAACTGTTAGAAGAGGGACACCTGAGTGGCTCAGTTGGTTAAATGTCCAACCCTTGTTCTTGTCGCAGACCATGACCTAATGGTTCATGAGTTCAAGCCCCGCATGGGGCTCTGTGATGACAGTGCAGAGCCTGCTTGGGATTCTCTCTCTCCCTCTCTCTCTGCCCCTCCCCTGCTTGCACACACACTCCCTCTCAAATTAAATAAATAAACTTAAAAAAAAAAAGTGTTAAGAGACGTAAACAAAACAACAACAACAAAACCCTAGAAATCTTTATCCAGCAAAATTACCATTCAAGAGTAAAGCAGAAATAAAAACTAAAGACTTCCCATGCCTTTTTTTTTTTTTTTTAAAGAGAGAGAAAACACAAGTAGGGGAGAAGGGCAGAGTTAGAGAGAAAATCCCAAGCAGGCTTCATGCTCAGCATAGAACCAGATGTAGGGCACAATCCCACGACCCTCGGATCATGACCTGAGCGGAAATCAAGAGTCAGACACTCAACTAACTGAGACACCCAGGCACCCCAAAGACTTCCCACATCTTGAGTTTGAACTCCACGAGTAAAGAAACCAAGTCATGTGGTCTGACAAAACCCCAGTGCATAAAATTATACCCAATGCATATTTTGTTCTAAAAAAATGCTTAGGGGAGGAAGGAGGTCATCAAGGTAGAAGGCAAAAAAGAATGCAGGAAAGAAGGAGAAATGGAGGGAAGGAAGAAGGGAATGAAATTAATGTACCACATAAATCTTGATGTATGCCTTAAATAAATTGATGCATGCTGGTGGACTTATTCAAACAGGTTAAATGTAATGGAGTAAGTTGGGAGAATTTTTGTTTGTTTTCTATTTAGTTTTTGAGAATTTTTAAGGTAGTTATCGCAGATATCTATCTAACAATTGATGTAGACATCTAGGTGGGGATCCCACTTTTCATTTTCATTCACCTGTTTATAGTATTAATTAGCTTTCAACATGAAGAAGATCATTTAGGAAAAAGTAGAGAATTAGAATAGAAATTTTCTTAGGAACAAGCCTTGAAGAATTCAGCTACAGAGTGGGATACAAAGGCAGCTCTCAATTAGCGGCAACAGTTGCAAAAAACACTAACTGAATTACAAGTTTAAGAAAAAGAAAATCAACATTAACGACAGAAAGCTGTTTTATTTGCATTATACTACTGCCCTAAAATTGGTTTAGGAGTAGAACTACATGTGCACCCTGGCGAAATATTTTGTCTGAACTACTGACATGTTACAGAAGAAGGGGAAAGACACAGAACTTGAGATTAGTAGCTTTAAAACAAAAGATATGAAGAGGTAAGGAAAGTCTGCTCAGTCTACCTCTCTATCCTAACATTAATTTGAATTGAGGCTAGAACAGTAGGGATAGAGCCTACCTGTCAACAAGCTCTGCCCAGAGGATGGATCCCCATTTCACCCTGCAACTGAAAACCTGATCCTTTGGTCGGCTATGACTTGGAGGAATGAAGCAGAGACTTCTTTTCTGAGATGAGATATTGAGAACTGGAGACACTGTCCTCTAGCTAGTGTTCGGCTGACTACATCCAGAACTGAAAGCAAATCTCTACTGAAGGAATGTTTCCCTACTATAGGCTTGTAGGACTTGAAAATATTCAAATCAAAGTGTGGATTTGCAAAGATCACCTAGAATAAGATAAGGCAGTCTACTACAAGTGAAATTTGGCTAAAGATGGAAATGATACGTTTAAAATACCAAAGTCTGAGTGAATTAAAGTTATGCTATAAATACTATAAAGGACATATGCATGGAATTTTTGAAGAGACAAAAGAAACAATAAAAATATTCCTTCAAAAGATTATTAGGAATTAGCTCTCTTAGAATGGATTTTCTATATGTAAAGTATGTAACTCAATATATTGGTTAAACAGCATGTTAAAATGGACTAAAACAATCTCTACGTCAAAGGCATTCAGATTCAAATTATGAAAAAAACAATAAGATACATGAAGGATAAATTGAAATTTAATGTATATTATCAGCATCTCAGATGCAGAGAGCTGAAGGAATGGAGATAGAATAACACTTAAAAAGATAATATTTGGGTTTTATGCTGTATCCGAAACAGGATTAATAAAATGGAACTCAAGCCCAAACACACCGTGTGAAATTACAAATCGCCAAAGACAAAAACAAATATTTAATGCAGCCACAGAAGAGAGAGATTATGTGAAAGGATTGAAAATTAAAATTGCAGCAAAAATAGATGACCAAACAGGGGGATACTGTCATCATAAGGTTGAGAGAAAGTATTAATCTAGAATATATACCCCAAAATATCATGTTGGATGCTGTCCTCTTCACTCACACTTCTTGTGCTCCGGGTCCCTGAAAATTTGTGGTGAGCATCAGTCAGCTCTCTCGGAGGAATCTACTGCTACAGTTTCAGCCACTGGGGGTCATCAGCTGGAGATCGGAGGATGGAGTTATAGAAGTTAAGATAATTACTCCTTAGGTTTTTTTTTTTTTTCTCTGCAGGTTCATAGGTGATGGAGTTTCTTCTTTCAAAGTCCTCAAATCATTTGCATTTGCCCTTTACTACCCCTATAGCTCTTCCTGGTTGTAGTTTCCTGTCTCATCAGCTCTCCAGGCCTCGAGGAAGAATTTCTCCCTGCTGTTTCTAGCCTCAGAATGCTTCATTAGACCTAGCTGATTTTCATGATCTGATCACACTTTGGCACATAGTCTATTCTGTATTATTTCTTCTGAATACGCATTCTGTTCTATTATGACACCATTAATAGTATCATATGTCAGGATTTAAATAGCAATATGTCATGATAGAGTTTACTGCTAGAAAATATAATAATGGGATATCTAGAGAAGAAATATCAGGAAGAAGAAGAAACCTAATAAAAAAGAAAAAGCTATATACAAGGTCTTTAGAAATTTTGTGAATCATCTGAATAAATTCTAGTGCCTGTAAGAACATAATAATAACAATATTAACAAGAACGCTCAATATTCCATGCGGCTAAAATAACTCAAATGCTGACCACAAATATTAAGGTATTTGGATGAAGGTGATCATAGTTAAACTGTTCTAACATTTTTAGTACTGAGAAGAGACCTTTAAATTTCAACTTTGTTAAGTTAAATATGGCAAAATTTTGAATCTATTACTAGACATTCTATGTACAAACTATAAATAGTAGATATAAATAAATATGAAATAAAAAAAACAGACAACATTCAACCATCTCAAAAAAATGAACAGAGGGAAAAAGAAGTATAGACAAAGGATCACAAATAAACCAGTCACAAAAAAAAAAAAAATACATGGGGTCCCTCGGTGACTCAGTCAGTTAAGCATCTAACTCTTGCCTTCAGCTCAGGTCACGATCTCCCAGTTCGTGCATTTGAGCCCCGCATCAGGCTCCATGCTGACAGTGTGGAGCCTGGTTGGGATTCTCTTTCCTCTGTCTGCATCCCCCTGTCTCTCAAAATAAATAAATAAACTTAAAAAAAGATAAATATTGCATAATCCCATTTAGATAAGATACCTAAAATAGTGAAATTGATAGCATCAAAGAGTGTAATGGTTGTTGCCAGGGAGTGACAGAGGGAGAAATGTGGAGTTATTAATTCATAGGCATAAAGTTTCAGTTAAACATGATAAATAGGTTCTAGAATTCTGCTGTGCAATATTTTACCTATAATTACACCTAAAATTTGGTTAAGAAGGTAGATCCCATGTAAAGTGTTCCTACCACAAGAAAATCGATTCTAAAAAGTTTTATTTTATGTAAACTGTTATAAGAAAAAATAGAAATGTTTCAATAAGGTACTAAGTGTTAAAGAAAATAAAGCAGAATTTAAAATCAACTCAGACTGAAAATCAGTGATGGATGGTTTGTAGGGGGTCGCTTACGAAAGAGTGGCACAGACAGGGTAGGACATGTTACCTTTTTTTTTTTCCCTTGACAACACTGAACAGAGCCAGAAGCCAAAAATGAAAAACAATATGTAGTAAACACACCATAAAAAATAGAAGCCTCCTTTTCACAGGATATATCACAGCTATGAAGAGATGGTCGAGAATTCATGGAGTGTAGTTATGGATTCAGTCAAATGGGTGAATGTACCCTGAAGGAATATGGTTCATCTTTTTATGTCCTCAACAACCTGACTTCCTGAGTCTTCTTTATTTTCCTGGGAAACTACATTGGACACAAGGACCCTCCATACTCAGTGGGCTGGAAAGTTGATGGTCTTCATTTTGTCAGGCAGTCAGGAAAGGGGTAGTGTATGTACATTGGTAGAAGCAGGCACAAAGAGGTGATTCTTAGAAAATCTCACTACTAAATCTTAGGTAATATAAGCACTCTGCAAATCTTGCCCAATACTAATATTTAACGTGGCATTTTGAGTTGTCTGGGTTAACCTCCTTGCAGCCTCAGCTTTAGAGTTAAGGCAGGGTCTCCAAAGGCTGAGAAGCGAGGAAAAATGTCTGTCTAGACTCTCACTGTGGGACTCACCAAACACATAAGTTATATTTCAAACACCACAGCTGAGAACCTTTAAACAATTCAGGAGTGAATATTCTTTACTCACAACAATGAAAACCTAACTAGACAGGCTATTCTTGGACAGGTTCTCTATGTACAATTTTTGCTGATATAACCAGAGCGTGACTGCAAATTCAGGCAGTACTTATTTCAACTTTGTTTATCACCCTTTACCTCTTAAGTGTTTAAAGTACCCAGGAATTGCTTACGTAGGTTGCACAGAGAAGTCAAAATCCTGTACGGCAGAAACTTTAAATTGTTCCCACTTATTTGTTCTTCTTGTTTATTATACCTGCCTCCTTCCAAAAAGAATTTGAGGCAGCAATGTGTTGCTTAGTTACTGGTATGTAAGTTATAAATGACAATTTAGCTGCCAGGGAGTTTATAATAATAGCAAACCAAAAAAAAAAATGAATGGTAAGGATATTTCTCCTTATATGCGCCCATAAATAATTGCAATCCACTCTGAATTAATAGAATGAAATGAGCACTTTTAAAGAGGAGAAACAAAGTTCTATTTTTATCATCTTTTAAACACCAATTATGACTTTTAAGACTCTTATATATATGCTAATAAGATTAAGTAAAAATTCTGTTATCTGCAATAATAGATATCCACAATGACACTACATTTTATAGTGCATTTCAGTGTATTAAATTTTGAGAATTATAAATTTTTCTGAAGGACTATAAAGAGGTAAATAAATATTTTAGTATGACATATTTCTTACAAAATTATTTCTTTAAGGTTTCCTATTTCTTGGCCTAATATCCTATTTATTAAAAAATTAAAATCTCTTTAAATGTTTTTATTCTTTTCATAAATATAAAACTACTATATTGTCTCATTAATATGTTGTATTATATTTATGGACATGATGTAATTGTAATTTTTATTGTATTAAACTTGCTATAGTGTCTTTACATGTACTTGTTGGCTTTACAATTTCAAAAACTCAGTTTTATCTTTGTAGCTCAAATTATCAATCTCTAAAAGAGGGCAAATTCACTAGTGAAGTTAATTTGAGACTGGCTGATAAGTTAAAATGGCAATTTGTCTATGTAAAATATGTTAATAGGTATCATCTGATCACTAGAATGGAGGTGTAGTAAATTTATGATCCCAAAAGTAGTGTAGGTATAAAAATAGTTCAACATTCATAGAAAAGAAGAAAGAAATGTGACTTATCCTGAGGTAAATTTCCATCCACTTATCTTCATCTAGTGAATTTCTCTTCTCTATTTCAGGGATGAATCCGTTGCCTACAAATAAACCATGGGTTTAAGACACGTTATTTGAGAAGTAAAAACCAATACATGACTTTTTGCTTACTTTTTCTTAAGCATAAAAAGCTCATCATTTTTCTCTGTTTAGGGGTAAAAAACATGTAAGAGTTTTCAGTATTGTATATCTATATTTTACTTTGCCTCAGTTATAGCCATATGTATAATTCTGTTTTAGAAAAGCCTCCTTATTTATACACACAAAAAATCACCTACAAACCACAGCTAAAGATGTATTAATTTTGGGAATATCCCCCCAATATCCATGTTATAAGTAAATCCTGGTTATTGTACCAAAAGTGACAACTCTTAAACTTATATTCATACTTTAGAGCTTTTTTGTGTCTGGGATTTAACTTCACACATATTACTTGACCTTTTAATTTTTCAAAAAAATACATTTTTAGGTTAACAAAACATTGTAAAATTATTTGCTGTCTTAAGCAATTAGATTGCCTCAATTTATATGTGGTATATTATTATCAAGAGCACTATATATCTGTAAGTCACTAACGTGGTGAATGAAGCCAGTAATTAGGAAAACAAAATTAAATAAAATGCAGTATCTGTAGGCTTATTCTTGGCTTTGGTGATGGATATGTTAATTAGGCTGAATGGGATGGTTATCTCACAATGTATATATTGTATATACAACATCAAGTTGTATATTTGTACACCTTAAATGTATACAATTTTTATTTATCATTTTACCTTAACACAGATAGGGGAAATGTGTAGGATATCTTTAGAATAGTCATAGAAGGCATTCTTATGGAGTATCTCCCTTTGGTTGCAGCTCAGATGTATTGTATCAATACTTAATCGGTATAAACTACCAACTGATCATTATCAATGTCTTCAAACCCAATAATGTAATAGTCATAGTAGTCGTAGTACTCATAGTAACTGAAGTAGTAGAAAGTTTCAGATTAATGTTGGATATTTACAAAGACTTTGTCCTGTGTAGACATTTTTTTTAAAATAAGATCCAAATATATTACTCAGCTATAAGTTTAGAACCATTTAGTATTTGTCTCCACAGCTAGACAAATAAGTGTTCTTACCAACAACAATCTTATATTGTGTGATTCCCTAAAGAGAGCTGTGACCAATTGGTAAGGTAAATCTATAATAGCATTAATTCCATGTATTAGTTACACCCAAGAAGGAAGTATTACTTTGAAACACATTCAATAAGTGTGGTTTATTTTAGGTCATTCTTTGCAATAGGAAGATAAAGATTCTTACTTTATTTGTTTTTAAACTCTGGCAAACCAGTCTCAAGAAAAAAGTCAGACTGCTCAATCATCAGCTAATGAAACTGAGGAGAAACAACATTGATTTTTTTAAAGTAATATTTCTTATTTTTTCCAGAAATAAAGACTGGTGGAATCCTTTCAGGAGGAAACAACCTGTTTAGCAGGTATATAAATAGCGATATTCCACCTATAACATTTCTACTAAATTATAATCCTTCCTCCACTCAATGTTTCCTATTTTGAAGTAGCCCATTCTCTTCCCAAGGTAAATTATTTCTCATGTAGAATCCTCAGACTATTTAAAGGGATTAAAGACCCAGAAGGAAAATTAGTATTAAAATTATTACATACTAATTATAAATAATTTATTTTAATAAAGAGTAATTATGGAAAATTAATTTTTAATACTTTCATTTCACATGCTATATTGACTTGAAAGATATAAAAGTTGAGCTTTGGAATGAAAAAAGAAAGAACAATTAATTATTTTAATAATACCTCAATGTACACATAGTCTAGTCATTTTACTTGAATAAGGATTTTTAAAATAATCTTGAAAATTCTCAGACAAGTTAGCTATACTACTAAGAAAATAATATTTTAACTGCTTTCATGCATGCTTGGCCTTTAATTTAAATGTAGTATTGTTTTCAGCAAGGCTATTTTTTACAACCTTACTGATTGAGTTGTGAATGTTTAATGTTTAAGGTAATTAATGCAGCTTTCTCATGATATAATGAAAAGATTCTTTCATCTGTACTGTACCTTTAGTGTGTGACCATATACTTTTTTCTGCATTATTTGTATATAATTCTTTCCAGCATTTCATAAGAGAAAACGTTATGTCTAGTTCTACTCATGAAACTCTTCTGTCATGTGGGTATGGTTGCTATCTTCTCTGATAACGATTCTGTTGAGAATAATCATTACTTAATAGATAATAGTTGAGAAGCAATTTGGCAAAACTGAGTGAGAAGTCACCTGTGATGATATTCCACAGACATAAATTTCAAACATTTCTTTCTAACTCTGTCTGTTTCTTTTTCTCTTTTTTCTCTTTCCTCTTTCTTTCTCCTTCAGCAAGACTGATGTTTTCCCAATACAAATTCTGAATTAAATAACATACTTTTAAAAGCACAGATAAGCTGTTGATAAAAAATAAGGTAAATAACTGGTGGCCAGAAAAAAAAAATAACAAAAAACCAAGATGAGAAATCAGTACTCTAAAGGATTTCTAACTTGGACTAATGTCTTGAGTTTATATCAAAGTCAGAGACCAGTTCTTCAGCCCATGTTAAATTTTTATTTGGAACTGAGATGCCTGATTAAATCTTGAAATTTTAAACTGTGAAAATTTCATTGGTAAGGTGACTAAAAGACAAATATTTAGCCTATTAATAGTAAGGGAAGTAGTGTCTTTGCATAATTCTTAGTTTTGGAACTTTTCATCCACTATCTTGAATGCAAATACATGTAGGCCAATAAAGTGAAATCCATGCTAAGAGATGATAATAAAATATAATTTTAGAGGATGTTACCTATGTTTTCCTGGAAGAAGCAAATGCAAAATCTTCTCAGAAAAGATGCAAATTAGGGGTGCCTGGATGACTCTGTTGGTTAAGTGTTGGACTCTTGGAATTGGCTCCGGTCCATAATCTCACCATTCTGGGATGAGCCCCTTTGCATAGGGGCTCTTTGCTGACAGCTTGAAGCCTGCTTGGGATTCTCTCCCCCCTCTCTTTCTGCCCCTCTCCTTCTCGCACCAGTGTGCAAGCATACTTTCTCTCTCTCAAAATAAATAAACATTTTTTTTAAAAAGAAAAAATGCAAATGAAAATTAAAAAAATTAAAAACCCACAAAATTTTTCTATAAATAAGCTCATAACTCAGAAATAAAAATAAAATAGTAATTGTTATAGCATAAATTAAAGTCAGCATCTACAAAAAAGAAAATAGATTCGATTCTTGTATATCTTTAGATAAAAAGCTATTATTATATAGACTCTATAGGAGGTTTATGCTTAACGTAAGAATTCCTAGGACACCATTAAAATAGTCGAGAAAGTTTCAAAAAGAATTTTTAAAGACTTCCTATAAATGTTGAATATAGTTATTTTAATTGTTTAAAAAAATATTGGATTGTAAATGTTTTGCATTACTTAGTTTTGGGGAAATTACCCACAATGCAGCAGAGAGAGGAAAAGAGATACAAAGTACGAGATAGGTGGTAATACTTGGAAGATCATATGAGGAGCTGTAACATATTGAATCTGAGTTCAAAAAGAATAATGGTAGGTGTAATAATTTAATGAAATAAGCCTAAGAATTTTCAGAAGTGATAAAATGATAAAACTGAGTTAAGAACAGAATAAATGAATGAAATTAAAATGAATTTAACCTGAAACATAACATTGACCTGTAGAATATCAAAATAAAGCAAAGATGGCATGAAGATGATTACAATGGAATATTATGGAGACTAATAGAAGACTTTTTATTATCAACTTAAGCCAGAAAACAATAGAATAATATTTTGAGAATGTTGGGGCAAAAGGAATTTTCAAAATGAGATTTAGTTACCAAATAAACTATTTCTGCCATTTTTATAGAGTTAAATGGAGACAAATATATCAGATATATATATATATGTATATATATATATATATATATATATATATATATATATATATGATAATGTGTATATATATGTGTATCACACACATTATTTTACTTAAAGGAAACAAAGATTAGGACAATTTTCTTGTGGAGACGGGAGTAAAACTTCTTGAAATAAGTACTACAGGATCTATTTCAAGTAGAAATAAATTAAACCCAGAAGAAAAAGTGAGATTCAAGAAAGAACATTCCTCAGGGATTGGCAGTCGTGTTAGTATTGATTCTTTATAATAAATGTTAGAATATTATCAGCACTCCTCTATTCTAATCAACTATACATCTGCATGAGTATATGGATACATCTAGTTTGGAGTGCCTGACCGTGCACATCACAATATACAATTATTATTGGGTCAGAGATAATCCTTGACAACTCAGATTTTCATTCAGAACCTAACATTATGCGTTGGCATATTGTCTTGTTGGTGAGATACCTCATTATCCTGCACCAGGCAATAGCAACAACACCTTCCACAGACATGGAAAATACACAAATATGGAAACCACAGCAAGTTTCAGATGCCAAGGCTAGTATTTTTTCTCAGATTCAAGGGCTTGTTTTTATATTAATCAGATTTTTCTGGCTTCCTATGGTCATGTGCTTCTTGCTGAGTATGTCCATACTCTGCCTCCTACTAACTTTGATTATATAAGCCACATGCACATACAGCTAATCCCTATTTTGTGTTGATAAAAGCCTCCTATAATTATTCCTCAGACCCTGATTAATCTCATTCTGTGACCCCATCATCCTTGAGCTACTGAAGTCTTTTGCCAATGTTGCCATATGTCTGTCAGTATTATAGTAGTACTGACTGAACTCCAGAAGTAAAATGGGGGAAATACTTTAAAAGCAAACATGAGGAAGATTCTGCAGGAAAGGATGGAATGAATTTACACATATTAATTCCTAATTAAATCATTTATTTCATTTTTGCCTAATCTTATAAATGGACTCCATTTATGTCCTTATTTTTTTGTTGTTGTTTTAAAATTTTTTGTTTATTTTTGAGAGAGAGAGAGAGGGTGCGAGCACAGGCAGGGGAGGGGCAGAGAGAGAGGGGGACATACAGAATCCAAAAAAGGCTCCAGGCTCTGAGCTGTCAGCACAGAGCCCAACGTGGGGCTTGAAATCAAGTACTGCAAGATCATGACCCGACGGAAGTCAGATGCTAACCCACTGAGCCACCCAGTCGCCCCTATGTCTTTATTTATTTATTTTTTTAAAGGAGAAGCTCAAAAGGAGTACAAGCTATATGGGTGAAATAAAGAATGTGTTCAACAGTATGAAAATGAAGATTGATGTATTCTCTTATGGTATTAATATGTTGATCTTTTCCTGTGTCGCTGGTAGGAAAAAGAACAGCCTAGGCTCTCTAATGGTGAAGTTTTTAACTTTCCTATCACCCTTGGAAAACAAATCAGGAACTCCACAGGAAGAACTTAGGCTAATAGCTCTAGTACAGAAGGAATGTTCATCTACCCTCATGTGCTTAACTTTGATATGATTCTCCTTATCTTGAGCTAATTTCACTTTAATAACTGGGGTTAGTATGTAGCCTGAGTGACAAACCCAAGGAAGTCACTGGCCTGTCTTAGGCTCAGGCTTTCTTCTCGACTATCAAAAAGAATGTTTCTGGAGCATCTGGGTGGCTCTGTTGATTAAGTGTCCAACTTCAGCTCAGGTCATGATCACGTGGTTGGTGAGTTCGAGCCCCAAGTCAGGCTCTGTGCTGGCAGCTCAGAGCCTAGAGTCTGCTTCCAAATCTGTGTCTCCCTCTGTCTCTGTCCTCCCCTGCTTGTGCTCTGTCTCTCTCTCAAAAATAAATAAAAACATTAATTTTTTTTGAAGAGTGTTGCTGATCACAATGATCTAGCCAATTTATTAGGAACAAGAATATGGTAGTGTAAGGACATAACACAAAATAATCAATTTATAGACTGCAATACATTGCCTAGAAGGCCATAAGGTTACCTTGGGATGGTTGTAGATGACAGATCAAATATTCAATATATGAGAATAAAGAAAAACAACTTTCATCACTGTACTTCTACGTAGGATTTTTTTTAAAGCTCTGATAAAGCAAATACTATTACAAATGGTGGAAGATTACATTGGAGAGGTAAATGGAAAAGCAAATAGAAGCTTTTTCTCGTTTGTTTTGGTTACTATTCCAAATACTGCCTTACTAGAAAAAACTGTTTAATTGTACAGTTTTATAGTCATTTACACAGATATATCTACCTAAGAAATCTTGAAAATGCAAAAAAAAAATGCCTATGGAAATTTTATATCTGATAAAGCTTCAATCTCAAATTAACATGGAAAGAATGGTGTTTTAAATAAATGGTTCTGGAAGAGCTATAAAATCATGTGGAGAATGTTAAAAATTGGATTTGTTCCTCATATCATGCATTAGGATATGTAGTTCAAGTGGGTCAAAGATTTTAATTTGAAAATAAAGCCAGACAAGTGATAGAAGGAAATGTGGGTGAATCTCTCATAAGTAATTGAGGGATATGTGCTATTACTATACAAACTCCTAGGTGCTTAAAATAAAAAACAGCAACACATTTAATCATAGGCCATTAAGAAAACCTATATGTTAAGAAAATATCAACTGTAGTTGAGTAAAAAAGCAAATCACCCATGGGGAAATATTTGCACAGTATATATTTGCACAGTATATTCTGAACATATAAGAACTTTTAAGGCCAAAAAAAAAAAAAAAGAACATAGTCTATAGCTATGAACAAATATATTTCACAAAAGAATAAATTGTAATATGCACATGTTAATCTACACTCAAAATAACAAAATAATGTTAGAGCAATATTGAAATACTAAGAGAAAAATACAAATGCATTTGCTTGGGGGGCGGGGAATAAATTAGCTGAAAGAGTAATTTAGAAAATTTTGAACAACATTAATCATTATAGGACCTCTCATTAGCAGAAATTTTGAAAATTAATACCTCTTTAACATTACCACCAAAGCAATTTTAATTTTTATTCCATCAGTAAATAAAGTGAAAAAATGAACAGGTTTTAAACACACTACATCTCCATAAGAGGAAGACTTCAGTGTAAAAAGCACTGGAAGTATTTAAGAATGTTGTCTTAAGTATTTATTCTAGCATAAATAATTTCAACATATATTTATGTTGAAGTTTTAACATGATATATATGGACATTATATAATATTTTCTAATTTAAAAATCTGAGAAACTGATCACAGCCTTTTTGTAAATATCTTCACTATGAATGAAACATTCATACTTAAATATTCATTAGAAGAAAAAGTACAGCCTTTCCTCTTATACTTGAATTTGCTTTTACTGTAGAGGGTGACTTAAATATGAGTTGTGTCCAAATTATTTTAAATTAGCTCATACCCAGAGAGAACTCAATGAAATTTCCAAACATAAACTTTTGCTAAATCCAGATTAAGTCATGTAGCCCTGTGTATTCCTTGTGTCTTTCTCTGCCTTACCAACCTTGCTTAAGTTAATAATTATTAACTTAATTATTCTTAAACTAATATTTATATACTTTGCTAGCCATGTATAAATTGTTTGTGCTTATAATGTAAAGTTATTTTGAAAAAATTCTTGTGTAATGATATCGCCATTTGAATGTGCACATAATTGCCCCTTTTGGATGAACCAAATTTAATATTGGTAGAACATCACAAAATTAATTCCATCCACCTCTCAAGAAACTGGTATGTTTTCAGTGATATTTTTCTGTAAGGTATAGCATGTGAAGTCACAGGAAATTTCACAAATGGCCACAATACTCATAATAGCATGACTCAAAGAGTTATTGATCATGCATCTTATGGATACTCTTATTTCTGGAACATCAAAGAGGAGCACATAGGATAACAACATCCAAAATGAGACAGTGTAAGACTTAGATTACTCATCTTAAACTGCAAATAATTTATTCTCACCTACATTTTCCTTAACATTTCTCTTTCTGCTGCAATGACAAACATGAATTTTAATGTCTTTCGTTTACTGGTATATGTTTAATTAATACCACATTAAGCAAACCTTCAAATAAAAATCAGGGATCTAATCAAAGATTTACCTACTTTCTTTCTGTGAATCCCAGTCTGCATAATAAAAATCTTCTGTCACAAGTCATATATCAATAAAAGTCAATGAGAGTCTCATCTTAGAATTAATGACAAAACACCATGATATTAGTTCTGACATCAATTGCTGCCTTTAAGCAATGAATTTCCACTTAGCCAACCATTACCTCTATTTAATCAAAATAATTACCTCTGAAAATCCCAAATACTAGAACTGGTTGGAAGGAAAACAGAACAGGATATATATATATATATATATATATATATATATATATATATATATAGTGTTTATTATAGTAAATTTTAAAACATTTAAAAAGCTAGAAGAATAATGTAGTCAGTGCACAAGTAACAACTTACAATTTTCTGCAATTATCCATTCATAAAGAATTTTGCTTTATTTACACTAGACATACATTTTCTAACACCCTGATGGATTATTTTGAAGCAAATTCCAGAATCATGTAATTTTATTCATAAACATGTTAGTACAGATGTGTATAAAATGAGGACACATAATTTTATATCTAAAACACTATTGATAAAACTAAAATAATATATATATATATATATATATATATATATATATATAAAATTTAATATTATCAAAGTCCACTCTCTTAATATCCATCAAAATTTATTTAACTGAATAGACTCTGTATAGAGTTACTCACATGCTGGATATTTTTCTGATTGTATCCCTATCGAATTGTTAAAAAAGTGCCTTTGTTATCATAGTATTTTTCAATTGGTAATTATATTAGAGGCCTGATCTCTCCCCCTTCCTCTCCCCTCCCATTCCCTCTCCTCCCCTCCCTTCCCCTCCCCTCTCCTCTCCTCTCCTCTCCTCTCCTATCTCTCTCTTTCAACCTCTCAACCTGTCTCTCTTTCAGCAAAGATGCTTCATAGGTATTCTTTTGATAAGAGGCACATAATGTTTATCTTTTATTTGTGACGTTAAAAGGTATTGATTTTAATTAATGCTTTAGTTCCTTTATCTCATTAGGGATTGCAAAATCATGATGTTTTAATTCTAAATGTTTTGATTTATGAGTTAAAACAATCCCATAAAGATATGCTTATTGATCTAAAATATTTATAAATTGTAATCAATTGCATTATTACTCATATTAATACTCAAATTGTTTCATTGCTAACCTGTTAGAACTTCTTCATACTGACTCCTGAGCCCTTTATAAAGGATGCTTTTAGTCTTTGAAAATTTCTTTGCTTTCTGCTATGACAAGATATTTACAGTAATCCAACCAATCTGTAAAAATTTAATATTAAAATTTTAATTTTTAATAATTAAATTAAGACAAAAGGCATAAATCAGAAATCTCTTGGGCCATCCAAAATTGTCCCTCTAACTTACAATCATGTTACCTTTTTATTTTTTTTTATATCCCTTGTCATGACTTCAAATTTTCTTTTTCAATTTATTTAAGTGTTCTTTATTTCTACACTTTTCCCCTAACATTGTCTCTGACATGTGAAGGACTATATATCAAGTTCATAAATGCATTCACATTTTACTAAGAGTGAACAAAGGAAATATGTTTTTCTTCTTTTATAATTTATTATCATAAGCCTCTGCCCAGTGGGTAGTAAAAGAGAAACTGATTTTATTTCTATCAAATTCAAAACTGGGTTTGATGATTTAATAGTCCTTTAAGTAATAGTCTCTTCAATTTCTACCTGCCCTCCATCCACCTAGCCCTCCTCTGAGATAATTCTGGGTTTCCACGGCTGCATAGTACCCAATAAAGGGCTTTCTAATCCACATGGCATATAGTTCTATCCTCTGACACTGTGGTCCAGAGCTCCTGCTCTGGCCTTAATTGTATTCCCCCAAAGTTTGTTTGGTGAAGCTCTAACCCTCAAGGTGATGATAGCTAGAGATAGAATCCTTAGGAGGTAATTAAGCTTAAATGAGTTCATAAGAGTAGGGACCTGCTTAGATTGGACCGTGGTCTTATAAGAAGAGGAAGACATAGAAAGGAACAGAGAGAGAGAAAGGGAAATTTCTCTCTCTCTCATGTAAGAAGTGAAAAGGTGGTTCTCTGAAAGCCAGGAAGTGATTCCCCCCCCCCCCCCCCCCCGCCAAAATCAAACCCTGAGGAACCTTGATCTTGGAATTTCCAGCCTCCAGAACTATAAAACAATGAATTTCTTTTTAATCCACTTAGTCTATGATAAAATCCCTATGAGATTTGGCAACTGTAATTGAATTGAGAACTAGACACCATCCTGCTCTTCACTACAGAGTTAAAAATACAAAGATTATGAAAAAATAGAGACAGTAGGATCAAGCTGCCTCCAAAACAACCTTGTTCCAGAATGAGTGGAGATAAATTATCATGTGGTTTTAAAAAATAACTTTAGAATCAGACAAGGGGGTTATTGTTTATGAGATTTAAATCAAGGACTTCCATCTTGAAAAGATATATTGTTGAGTAAAATACAGATGATCTACAAAAGATTTAGCATCATTAACAAAGAACAAGAAAGTGTCACTCTATATAAAACAGTAACAATTTCATAGCGTTGCAATTGCATCAGTGTGAGAAGAAAATAAAAATAGAAATGAAAAGGAAGGAAAGAATACATTTTTAAAAATTAAGATTAAATAAAATCAGTGAAGAATATAATTAAGATATAAAAGAAAATTATATATATATAAAGCAACTTGTAGTTACATGTTAACATAAACATGAATGTAACCTTGACTATGAATTTTTACCAATCCCACACCCAGGAATCCATCTGTAAAGGAAAACCACCAGCTACAGTGGATAATATGCAGAACTATCACTAGTGTCAAGAAATGAATTCAAAACAAAATAAAATCTAAAAAAAAGTGAATATTTATTATTACCTAAACTTTTGAATTAAAGGTACATTAATATAATGTAAAATTGAGGCTAATATAGGCAGTTTGAATTGGGAGAATTTCCATTAAGGAGCCTGTTAAAGGAAAAAAGAAAGTAAGAATCATACATAATTCATTCCTATTTTTTTTTAATTTTTAAATGTTTATTTTTGAGAGAGAGAGAGAGACCACAAGCAGGGGAGGGGCAAAGAGAGGGGGAAAACACAGAATCTGAAGCAGGCTCCAGGCTCTGAGCTCTCAGCACAGAGCCCAACACAAGGCTCCAACCCACGAACTGTGAGATCATGAACTGAGCTGAAGTCAGATGCTTAACCAAATGAGCCACCCAGGTGCCCCCATTCCTATTTTTGTAAACAGACACTGACAAAATAAATGGCCACATTAGAGTCTTCATAATCCAGCTTAAAAAGTATGCACTGCAAGAGTTAACCGAATCTTCACCCCCATAACTTGATATGCTCCTGAGAAGGCCATCTCTCGCACTCTCCCCTTCCTAAATCTCCTTCCCTTGCCATTACCATTGCCCAAAGGCCATCTCCAAAATGAGGCCAATTATCAGTTTTTTCTAAAACACTAATCAGGAAAAATCCCATTATGCCCTACATCTTTGTTTCCCTCAATCACTGAAGAATTCTTAGTCTCACAGAACATTTCATTTTATCAGAATTTGCGCGTCAAATGGCTTTGTACATCCTTATTCTGGCAATAACACTCATTTCCCCCAACATGCCACCCTCCAGGTTGCCCAAAGTGATCTCTGGAATTCTAGCTTTGTAACCAGAGGAATTCCCATCTCTCAAATCCTTCTTTAAAACTCTCTTCATTTTGTTGCTGTAAATGTCATTATCAGAAACCACCATTAGGTGGCTATTTGTATGTGTGTATGTATGTATGTGTTTTCTTTGACAAATCCTGCATTCTGCTGAAGCCCTCTCTCTGTTATAGAATTTCCATGTCATTCCTTTTTTCTTGATTTCCATTTTTCTGCTAAGATTCTCAAACTTTCCTTTCACTACATTAATCCTCTTTGTTAAAATGTTTAAATATATATTTTTTTGGAAATTATAACCTCATCATTGCCTATGAATTTTCCCCATTGGTTATGGGACACATGTTCTTGTGTCTTCATATATGTAGCATTTATTGTACACTGGAAATTGCAGATGCTACATTGTTGAGGGTATAGATTTCCTGTTGACCTTTACTCTTGCTGTCAGTTAATTTATTTGCCGATCAGCTTCATCTACTGATGCTCAGACTGTCTGAGACGTGTCTAGAGTATCCCTTGGTTCTTGACTGAATTCCTAGAGTGTTTAGTGAGGTGTCTTTATTCTGATTGGTTGGTGGTCTCCCACCTCTGTGCAGCCCCCAGACTTTTGTGGAGTACACCTTGTATGTGTACATTGCCCCAAGAATTGTTGCTGTCATCAAAATTCTTACAACAGTTGTTTCAGATATTTCTTATGGTTTTAGATTTATTCTCAGTCAGGAGGGTAGTTTGATACCCATTAATCATACTTAGTCTATTACTACCTAGTGAAACTTTTAAAACAAAGTAAAATAATAATAATAAAAATAATAATAATAATTAATAATAAAAATAATGTCTATTTGTAAAATGAAAATAAATATCTCTTGTGTAATTTTTTAAATCAGGTGAATGTTGATTTTTATTTTTATATAGTGTATTTCTATCAAAAACATTTATTATTATAATATTTCGATATAAACTTGTCATCTGTTATCTATTCTTAGTACTGGTATCATTGTTTTTGCAGACTGAAAAACAAAATGCCAAATACAGCTCAGTTTCATAGTAACTGAAAATACCAAGTATAGCACAAATAACAAACACTTCAATCTTTTTATCAGCAATTTTTTTTATCTTCTGTACAGTGACAGGAATATATCAGATGTCTATGTAAATAATCAAACGTTTGACACCATAACTTAATATTTAGTTTTATTTCATTATGAAGAGATACAGCTAACAGTTTGTTACTTTAATTGCCTTGAAAACCTTCAGTTTTCTATAGTCTTTAATTTTAATATAAACACAGAGGCACCTGGGTGACTTAATAGGTTAAGTGTCTGACTCTTGATTTCAGCTCAGGTCATGATCTCATGGTTTAATGAGTCTGAGCCCTGCATTGGGCTCTGTGCACTGACCCTAGGGAGGCTGCTTGGGATTCTCTCTCTCTGCCCCGCCCCTACTCATTCTGTCTCTGTATCTCTCAAAATAAATAAATAAACTTAAAAAATTAACATATAGTTATCAAATTTCCCTGTAGCATAAAATAATTATTTAAAATGTATTATGAAAAATGTAATATCTCTAAAAAACATTGTACTTAAGCTATATAATATAGTATAGAAAAGTAGTTTTTAAAAAACTTTAGGGAGAGAGAGAGCATGAGCAGGAAAGAGTAGCAGAGAAGGAGAGAAGGAGAGAGAGAGAGAGAGAGAGAGAGAGAGAGAGAGAGAATACCAAGCAGGATCCACACTCAGCATGGAGCCCGATGAGGGGCTCAATCCCACAACCATGGGATCATTACCAAGCCTAAATCAAGAGTCAAATGCTCAACAGACTAAGCCAACCAGGGGCCCCTAGAATACACTTTTTTTTTTTTTTTTTCAACGTTTATTTATTTTTGGGACAGAGAGAGACAGAGCATGAACGGGGAGGGACAGAGAGAGGGAGACACAGAATCGGAAACAGGCTCCAGGCTCCGAGCCCATCAGCCCAGAGCCTGACGCGGGGCTCGAACTCACGGACCGTGAGATCGTGACCTGGCTGAAGTCGGACGCTTTAACCGACTGCGCCACCCAGGCGCCCCTAGAATACACTTTTTAAGAATTAGGATCAAACTACAGTTTAATGTCTGAAGAATTAATATATATTATCTGATCTTTGATGATTGTCACCACTAATTGGTCCTAGAAATCTCTAAGCAGCTAGAGCAGTAGTTAATAAGAGATAAATGGAGAAATAAGAAAATATATTGCAGATTAGAGCTCCTCTTATTCAGCTGTTCATGATGCATTACTTTAGATTTAGCCATATTTTGGAATTCTTAGGAGAACACTATTTCTATCTCATTCTGGATAGTAATAAAAAGTAGCCACCATACATGTTACAGTTTTAACTTATGCACCATATGTCTCTGAAAGAAAATTTAATTGTTTGGTAATGCATACTCATTAAATTTTACTGTTATGTAGTGTTTTCTGCATAATCATAGAATAACTTAAAATATATTCTATAATTTTCTCTTGCTATGTGGATTGTAAAAAAAAATGTTAAAATGGTAAATGTTTGAATCATAAATGCTTGTCCAAAAAGAGCTGACTGGAAATCCATTGAAGTCTACATTTTTAATTTGCTTACTGTGTACCCTACTAAATAATTTATCATTAATTACTGTATATTTCACAAAGTTTCTTAAATCCTAACAAACAGAAAACTTATTTGAATAAGTTTAGCTAATGAATTCTAATACCTTTGCCCTTAAGGTGAATACTTCTACTAGAACATGTCAATTAGATGAATATGGCTTGAATTTACTTTTATATTTCTATGGCTCCCATAATTAGTTACCATTATAGATTATATTTAATAGCAAAAAGTATCCTGAGTTAGTTATTTCAGAAATTATTTTCCCAATATTTTGAATTTTATTTTATTTTTGAGTATTATTTTAAGTGAGTTGATTTGATTGCTTTATAACAGTTGAGTGCTTAATTTTTTTTTAATTTTAAGTTTTAATCAATTATAGAATATTTGTAGTTTCAAATAATTAATATTATAGATACCATGTATTATAAATTTATTAAGTATGAGATGTAAACTACGGACTAGAAACCAGTAATTTTATGAAATAAACATGAATCTTGTGAGAAGTAGGACAACATATCAAAGAAAAAGAATTGGGAATGAAATAGAAATTAACAGAAACCATGGGAAAAGACAGCCAGAGAGCTTTAAAAAATTCATTTGGTTGATCCAGTATTGGGATAATAGGAAAGGATATATGCAGGACAAAATTGGATGAGGACTCTGCATCTCTACTATTTTACTGATAACAAAGCATAGATATGATTGTATGAGAGTGTAGATTTTATTGTTAATACAGATTTCCCCCCCACCCAGGTATTATAGTTTTTAAAGGAACTAATTTTGATAGTAATTCCAATGATAAAAAAGTTTTAAATTTCAATACTTCTGGTCCCATAAGATGGATAAACTCACTCTTCTCTTCTCCTAACCTCTAAATACAGCCAAATACTTTAGAAATAATTCAACAAAACAACCATAAAAAGTGCTCTGAAAGGTAGAAAGAAGATAGATTGGCTAGGGCACTTAATTCTTTAAAGATGTATATAATTTTATTTTTTACCCAGAACTACCAACAGACATAGGAAAGATACACACACACACACACACACACACACACACAGAGAGAGAGAGAGAGAGAGAGAGAGAGAGAGAGAAGAGAAGCTTGCTCTCTGGCCAAATGACTAAGATAGGCTAAGCTCAGCGGAAACCTAGTAAGGAGATTCATTCATTGATCCACACCAGCGGCAGTGACATTAGTGAGCAGCAGACAGACTGGTCCACATGTCTGACAACAGCATAACAGATCTGACCAAATCCCAGCTCCAACAGGTCAGGTATTTCTTGGTCTTCATCCACTACAACGCAGAAAAGTAGGCTCAGGATTTCCTGATTCTCACCCCGTGGCAGAAAACTGCCCAGAGAGGTATTTCTTCCTCCAACAGCTTAGCTAAGATAAAGCAGAAACCTATAGCATCCTGTGTGTGGCAAACAGGACAAAGTAAACATTCTCCACCAGCATCTTCACCACCTAGCAGGGAGTCCCAGGGCAGTGCCTTTTGACCCAACAGGCAGCACCAGCAGGGGTAGAGAGGGAGCTCTCTCCTCAAAGCTGAAGAACAAGGACCAGAAAAGCATTGCAAAGCATGTGCTAGAAAAGGTGTCAATGGAATTACATCCACAAATGCAGGCCAGAACGTACACACTAAATCTGAACAAGATAAATACTAGATGCAATAATAGATTCAAATAGGATCAATAGTCTTGTAATAGAATATTCAAAACCATAAAGATCAAACAATCACGACTGAAAACCAGGTGATACCAAGTCTGAGATTAACCCAGATGTTGGAACAACTAACATCCATCATAATGTTTAACAAAGTGATTAATTTTATTTTTACTGCACAGCTCTCACACTTGAAGTTGCTTTTTGTTTCAACAGTTTATAAGAACTGGGAGTTTTTCAGAGACCTGAACTCTTATTTCCTCTTTTTAATAACTCACTAAAATTCTAGTTCACAAATCAGTCCTCCTCTGGTTTGGATATTGAATGGAAAGTCGTTTGGTCTGGTAAATATTCATTTCAAATACATGACAGCTGATTTTGATTCTAGGCAATTCTCAAACTTGTCTGTACACTTGAATTATCTAGTGAGTTTTTAATATAATATAAAGGCCTAAATCCACCCAGATGAATTAAAACAAGATCCAGCAGTATGGTTCCATATTTATCTTTCCTTTTTGTAAGTCACCTAAGGATTCTAATGTTCAGTTATGATAAAAAATCATAAATTGTTATAAAAGCAATACTAGACAGAAAGTAAATCCAGCCCCATTTAGTTTCTAAAACAATGGAAAATCTAGAGGATGTAATAGAATATTTAGAGCTTGAATCAATAAAGTGTCACAAACAAGAAAAAAAAGAGTATTTAGTGCTCAAATATTCAGATTATGAACAGCACTTTCACAAGGAAACTTTCTTCGGCAACCTCCTTTGATAGTAATATTGAAGCCACCTCAGCCTCTCTGGCCAACCTAGTAGTCTTTAAGCTTTAACAAACACCCTGAGCTTGCAGGACTGATTAACTTTTTCTTGTATATCTATAGATCATGCATTCTTTCCCAGAAAGAACAGAGGACTTCTGCACATCACAAAACAGAAAGCTCTTACACAACACACCCCGCCCCAGGGCACTAGGAACCAGACCCCTTCACACAACCTCTGAGTACTGTGATAACGTCTGTGGCTGGCACCAAGTCTGGACATAATCAAGAAATGTTACACAGACCACTCTACTCCCTTTACTGATTAACTGCCTTAAACCCCTTTAAATATCCCTGGGCCAGGCAGAAACTTCGGATTGGCTTTTGGACAAGAGTCTGCCTTCTCCTCAGGTTGCGGCCTCCTGAATAAAGCTCATATTCCTTTCCAATCAAAACTTGTATCTTCAATATTGGCCTTTAGATCTATGGCAGCCGAACTTGAGTTTGGTTAACAATATTTTGGGTGCAGAGATTTTAAAAGCATACGGATTAAAGTGATAATACTCCCTAACATAATGCCTCTTTTCTCTCTAAATAAATAAAAATGAATAGAGCAAGAGGAAGACTGCCCTTCTGTCTCTCTACCTATCTCCACCTTAGCGGGGACAGACAGCCTGAGGCCACAAGACAGCAAAAGATACTTCAAGTTTATTTTTAATGCTTTAAAAAATAATCACTATAAATATCGAAGTAAATTCAAAAACTATTCAGTACACTGGAAAATTCCATAAACTAGAGAGTCTATCTTTTTTTTAGAAATAAGGTACTTTATTGTTATGTTATTCTTTACATATTATTTATGGAATGCATAATAATGTCTACTGATATAAAAGACTACATACCAGTAGCTCAGAGGAGGGGAGTTGAGTTGTGGTGAGTGTGCACCGTTCAGTTCGGACCATTTCTTGCTTCATAAATGTTTCATTATTCTTGTCCTGATTTTGAAAAAAAAATAAGAATCAGTTTGATTTAAAAATTTCTATTAAAATATGTTTTAGTGATTGTAGGATTTTGATGTATGAAGCATATATGTCTATATATGTCTTCCATACAGCAACTTTCTTGTGAAAGACATGATTTTCTTCCTTTCACCTGGAATCTTCTTTTTTTTTTTTTTTAAGTTTATTTATTTTGAGAGAGAGAGTGTGTGAGAGAGCACGTGGGTGAATGGGGGAGGCGGGCGGGGGGGGGAGGAGAGAGAGAGAGAGAGAGAGAGAGAAAGAGAGAGAGAATATATCAAGCAGGCACCATGCTGTCAGCACAGAGCCCAAGGTGGAGATTTATCCCACAAACCAAACTGTGAGATCATGACCTGAGCCTAAATCAAGAGTTAGACACTTAGCCCACTGAGGACCCAGGCACCCTTCACCTGTAACCTTCTATTTTGATAATGTTATATAGAAAAGTTGCTTTTTACATTGAACATGTATTAATGTAATGTACCAACTTTTAGTATTAGGTGTAATATTTTGCAACTCATAGTCTGGCATGTTCGAGTTGTGTAACGATGTATTTAGAAAAAGTCCGGTAACTGTTGCCCTTTTCAGCACTTATGCTTTTATTTATTTATTTATTGTTTTCACTTACAGTGTAGACTAAGACTGACTGCAAAGTGTTAAATAATAGACCACACTGCAGAGTGAAGACTTTTTCATCTTTTTGACATTAATAGAAAGCTTTAACTCTATAATTTTTCAGTAGATTTATTCTAGTCCTAGAAATGCAAATCTATGAAATATATCTTCTATTTTTAGATTTCTAAGTCTTTATTCAGGAATAGATTTTCAAATTTAATCAACTTTTTGTCATCTACTGAGAATAATATATGGAGTTGAAATAATGAATAGCCTTAATAAACCAAGTACTTAGCTCAGTATGATTGTCTGGTCCTTACGTAGATTTTTCCACCTCTATTTGTAAGGAAAATGAAAGCTTCCAGTCAGGTCTTTTTCTTCCTTTTCTTTTTTATTTTCATAGCTGTACTAATTTTTTATAAAGGTTTATGGAATGCCTTAAAATTGTATATGATAACAGATGAACACAGTAAATTTGAAGAGAGACATAGCTTTGAATCTCTTAATTCTTGTATGACATTTGGGACTATTAAAATTTTCTGTCACTTCTGAGTTAATTTTATCAAACTATATTTCATTCAAAATTATTTCATGTATATTTTATTTCAAATGCATTTCTGTGTTTGAGTGTACATAAACCTACATAAAATATGCAATTATTTTAATTCCTAAGGGTTTATTTGTGTGCTCCTTAGTTGAGCCTTCATTATAGTTATCAAAGATCCATCCCATTGTTGGTATTTTTAAAGAAATAATTCCTTGGTTTGAGTAATAAAATTTGACATTTTCCTATTTCTTTTCTATCATATTATGTCTCATATATTTAATAATTTCATCTGTAGAGTTGCTGATTACTTTTAATATGATTATCTACCAGTCTCCATAATTTATAAGTAAGGAAAATCTGCAACAAAGTTTTAAAATAATCTTAAGAAACTATGATATCTATTTTACAAATATATTAAAATATGGAGACTGAAAATATTGACATTAAATTATAAAAAGAAAGTTGAATTCTATTAAACTGTTTTAATAGTTAAATGCATAGGCCTATTTCAAATGATACTGTTATATATATGAGACATAGCAGTGGTATCTAGTTTAGTGGGTATTATATATAAGTATATATTTAATACATTTCTATTTATCCATCTCTCAGTCTCTGTGTATGCATATTTTATATATATTATAGACCCAGCAAAAACTTTTCAGCTATTTTTATGTACTATACATTGAACTAAACCAGTAAGAAAATCATTCAATAAAGAAAGAAAAGATAGATTATGCCTGTGTTGGATCTGTTAAGTTGAAATGAATAGTTTTTCAAGGGTAGCTGCTAATTTTTTTTAAAGAGAGTAGGAACTGCACCCAAGCAATTTGTATTAGCTAAAATCTTTCTCTGGGCATTAGCATAAAAAAAATGTGTGTTTTATGTCATTTGAAAACATAAGAGTGAAAAAACAGAGCTTATTTAGAGATAAAGAGATTAGAGAAATGGAATAATAATGAAGTAGAAGATTCAGGTGAGAGATGATAAGTTAAAAGACTAAGTTTCTGTCTATAATAGGCAAAAAAGGATCAAAGCATATAAAGGCCATTTAGCAAATAAAAGCATGGGAAATCAAAGTTTGAAATAAAAGAATAATCATGTCAGCTGGTTTAGATGAGAATTCATGTTGAGATATGATAAAAATAGTGTCATTCAAAATTCACTTCTAAAAGAGAAGAAAGTTTAATACATTATATAATTTAAAACTAGAAAAAAATATGAATACATCGGAGAATCTATTTGAAACTCAATTTCTCATCTAATCATAAAGTAGAAAGTGTCCTTTTGTTTTGAAATGTTCTTCACTTGGTATACCAAGATATTATAGAAGCTAAAAGCAAAAAAAATATTTAAGGGATTATGGTAATGGAATTCGAAATAGCGTGAAGAAATGATAGGATTATCATGAATAAAAAATGTCATGAACTGTACTTGGAATTCTATTTCTTCTTTTTATGCAAGTGTGTTATAATAGTAAAGCATACTTTAAATGGAATATTTAGGGGACTGCACTTGATTGCAATTATTATAAGGAATTGTTTGACAGATCCTGTATTTGAATACTGATTCCTCCCATTTTCAGTTATATTTATGCATGTGTTTGTGCTTCAAACCTATTCGTTAACTGTCAACCCAAGCAATTTTTATTGTATATTATAGCAATCTCAAATGATTGGGATAAAAATAAAAAGTGTTATCTAAAAACATAAGGAAAACAGATCAATTAGGTTTATCCATATTTGTGACTGAATACAGAAAATAGATTAAGATCTTAAAATGAAAAGGTTCACTTTAAATTTTCACATATATGTGCATGAGATATATATATCTAGGTGTCTTGAGACAAAGGTATGAATAATAACATATCTTCTATTGATGTTTGTCTTATATTTTACATAATATTTTCCAAAATCCTTAAACTAACCATCTAAAAAAGTACTGTGAATTTACTTTTGATTTGTGGAAAAGTATGAATTTACAGATGAATCTTGTATATCATTATTAATATTATTAATTTTTACTAGCTTGTGAGTGGTGAAAAAGCTGTCTCACATTTTAAAAAAGAATCTGGCCATAATAGGATTTGGTATCACTGAGCCAAAGTAAAGATAAATAGTACCATCATATTTAATAAGTGTGTCAATTATAAACATAAAAATGTGAGCCAAAATCTATTTTAAATATGAAGTGTGTTGGGAGCGCCTGGGTGGCTCTGTTGTTTAAGCGGCGGACTTTGGCTCAGGCCATGATCTTGCGGTCCGTGAGTTCGAGACCCGCGTCGGGCTCTGTACTGACAGCTCAGAGCCTGGAGCCCTGTTTCCGATTCTGTGTCTCCCTCTCTCTGACCCTCCTCCATTCATGCTCTGTCTCTCTCTGTCTCAAAAATAAATAAACGTTAAAAAATAAAATAAAATAAAATAAATATGAAGAGTGACTTGAAAATACATAAATTTATGTTATTTGCAGAAAATCCTTGTGTTTAGGCTTAATAAAGATTTAAGTCTTTATTAAAGATAAATTTCTACTAAAAAGGAGGCTGAAATGTTGGTAAAGCAGGAATCCTGGCTAAAACATGCAAAAATGAACAATACATCATTAAAAACATATTTTGAAGTAACTTAAATGCCTTATGAAATGATGTGTATTGAGGAATCCATATAGATATGACATATCAGTTTCTCTGTCTCTCTTTCTCTCTGTTTTCCTCCTTTTTATGTTTGGAGAGATTTTGTGATGTTTTAGCAAGAGGTTATGAAAATCCCCATGGTGTTCATGCTGGAAATAGATTTAATAAGTTTTTGTGGTTGAACATGATGCCTCTGAAATGAGCATTGGCCAAACTCAAGGCTTAGCTAAAAAAAAAAAAAAAAAGAGATCATGTGTAAATAAAGATATGAAAATTTTAAAATATTGAGTTGGGGTTGGGGGAGAAAGGAAATCCCATTAAGATGAGTTTAAGGAAAGAATCACCTCCTATAATCTCCCTCTTGACTGATGACTAGTTATTTATTTGACCCAGGTGTAACAGAGTAAATATAATTTCATAGGTAAACTAGGACTCTTGAAAAGAACAGGATACTGTCAATAATTATTCTAAAAACTAGAGCAAATTAGGACTGTTCAGGCAAATCAAGATAAAATTTTATCATAACTGGGGGGACAATGGAATAAGAAAAAATGCCAAAGGGGATTTTAAATTATTTGTTGTAGATATATGATGTAAAATTCCTCCTCCATATAGCCTACAAAACCTTCTGTGAAATATGGAGTGTTTATTAATGCTTTTGTGGGAGTTGGTTTTGTTTTTTGTTTTTTTGTGGGTTTTTTTTTTTTTTTTTTTTTTGGCTTTTCCTGGACTAAAAGAGATTCTGTGTGTTGTCATTTTCTGGATGAGGAATCAAAAACAGAAACTGTGTCCCATAGGTATGGAATGGAAGGAGAGACTAAATCCATCTTCTTATCCATGCTCAAGGTCATCCCATTAACAAAAACCAAATAGCAGTAATTATGGGTGTGTGTGTATGTGTATATGTGTGTGTAGATATGAAGAGTTGCTTATATACACATAGTGTTTTAATACCATCTCTTCAACTTCCACCAAACTGCATTCCTCTATTTCATAGCCAAGACTTTCACAAAGATTTCATATACCCTTATTGTTGTTTTACTTCTTTCTACCAGGGAACTTGTGGTATGATCTTTTGACCATGCTTAATCAAACCATAAACAATCTCTCACCTCCTAGAAAACTGAAATGTTTTCAAGTACTGGCTGAATATAACTTGATTTCAAGAAAGAAGGTACTAACTCCTATGGTGGTGGCAGGCATATGCCTATGAAATAACAGAGACACTCTTCTAGAAGCTTACAGGAAAGTTCCTCTCCCTGAGAAAAGAGACGTGTGTGACAGAAGGGTTCACATTCGCCACTGTGTTTCTCCTCCTGTCATGAATGCAACAATAGTGCTGGGTCTACAGCAACTGTTGCTTATAACACAGGCAATGAACAGGAGAAATGAGTGCCAAGACAGAAGACAAGAGAGCAAGCAGATAGATTTTGAGCTCTTGATGTTGTTACCCCTGGCAGACCTTGAGCCCACGTATTGCCAGATGACAGGTCGACTGATTCTTTCACTAAAAAGGATTTCTAACGGATATAAAGTACCATGAAATGCATATGTTTTAGTGTTGGGTCCCAATGAGTTGGATTTAGGTAGCAAATCATCCAGAAAGAGTAAGTAAAAAACAGAAAGAGTAAATCCAAGACAAAATCAAAGATTTGTTTACCAAACCAGAGAGCAAAATTGTGCCTGAATATCAGATTCTAAAAGAAGGAAGCAAGGTTAAAATGAAGCACAAGCAGAGTAAATTTTAAATTTTATTTGTGGAGGAATATCTTATCTCACTTTTGGGTATAACCAATCTAATCTTCAGCCTTATCATGAATCTTTCTGTTGATATATACTTACTTATATTTGGCAACCTTATTTTTTAATTATTAAAAATTCTTGTGTCCTGGGGCTCCTGGGTGGCTCAGTCGGTTAAGCATCTGACTTCGGTTCAGGTCATGATCTCATGGTCCGTGAGTTTGAGCCCCAGGGCGGGCTCTGTGCTGACAGCTCAGAGCCTGGAGCCTGCTTCAGATTCTGTGTCTCCATCTCTCTGCTCCTCCCCCATTCATTCTCTCTCTCTCTCTCTCTCCTCTCTCTCAAAAATAACATTAAACATTTTTTTTTTAATTCTTGTGTCTTATTTCCTCATTCAATTATTCTCACATATGTGTGACATTTTGACAAAATATGCTTATGAAATCAAGTTAGATTGTTCCCTATCCATATATAGCTCCCCTTTCATTTTAAATAGTACTTCTTAAAGATTGGTACCCCTATTTATTTGTGTGTTTGTTTTGTGAATTTTGTTCCAGTTGATGCCTATCTATCATAGTAATTTTTCTCAAACATTTGGTGAATCTAGACTGATTTACTAAATTCATAAAATATAATTCAAAATTGTTAAATATCTGTTGCCTGAACTAATTTGTCCACTCATGTAAAATTTCTCCTCCTCCAGAATGAACCCAGGAAATGATGATAGGTAGCCTGGTCACAGTGAGTGTTGGCAGATTCATAGCCAAGCTAATGCTCCATTTTAGAGAGGTTACTTCCAAGTTTAGAAGAACTCTGTCCATTACAGGGCCACATAACATTATACATGACATTGTTCCAGTTTTTTTGTTTCATTAGAAAAATGTGTAAAGTTGGGGTCTCCCTACAGCAAACTGTCCCCATAGCTTTTAGTAAATAAGCTCTTCTTTCTAATTGTTGGATTTTATTCAAAAGGAAAGACTTGCAGTCATCCAACTGCCAGCTAAGGATAGGTCATTGGTCTATATTCCTGCTGCTAATCATTTCCCCAGTTTCCTACTATTTACCCTGAACCAAAGTTCCTTCTATTCTGGTCTTTGGATTTTTTTTTTTCTGTGTTTCTAAAAAAAAGCAAATACACCTCGTCAGATATTCACTCATTTACCTATACTAAGCTCCGGTTTCCTCAGTTTTGTTTCTTCAACAATCAAAAGTCATTCCTTTATAAATTCCAGAAATATTATAATGTTTCTGGTCTATTATGGCATCCTTCTCAGTAGGCCCGGCTGGTATGAGGTCATTTGTTTATTTGTTACTTTTTCTGTCATTGCGATGTGATTTTGTCAGGGATGAAAGGTATGATGTACTGAATGTTCTTCTTCCCATGTCCACATTTTTAACCTAAGAATTGTGAGAATTTTTGTTGTATGCAAATCATGCTTCCTTTAGCAAAACCCACTTAATACTGGCTTCAGTTAGCAGTTCTGTACTGACTTGTGCTGGACCTCGTGGCCTTTTAAGCTAAAGCAAAGGGCTTCCATTTTATTCTCGGTCTGCCAGGAGGGAACTAAAGACTTCTAAGGATCCCAATGCTAGACTTCTCTTTCACTTTATAAAGACCACTCTGCTTTCTAGGTGGTACAAGAATAAGTTCTATAAAAATAAGAATAGAAGAACATTCTGCAGAAAACACATCCTATTCCTCTACAGCTTGAACATATGCCCTGCGTGGTATCTTGTTGGCTCTCATTTGCTCAGTTCCTCTCATTGACTGATCCTTTCAACAAACCCTACCCTATGGCAGTGTGATGTACTACTTTTTACTAAGCCAAGTCCACCTTCTCCCTAAATGACATGAACATTAATCCCTCTAATTTGAAGTCCCATTTTGTTTTAGAAAAAAGTAATAAAGAAATGGATTCTGAGACTAAAAGCAGCAGTACCCACTGCAGGTGGTGAGGAAAGTAACAGGAAAGTGTTAGGAAGTATTGCAGCAGCTTAGGTGCACCACGCATTGATGCTATTCTGAGATTTGGGCCAAGGAAATAGAGAGAGAAAGGCATACTTGTGATGTTTTGGATGCAAGATCGGGAGGATATGATGGTTTCGTAGACACGACGAATAAAAACAGAGGTACATCATATAGGTGGTGCCCTCTAGACATGAAAGATGGAGAACACTAGGAAAGAGAATATTTTAGGAGAAATTCAAGAGTTCACGGTTGGTATGTTCGATAAGAAAAGTTTGCACTAGTTAGGTGGAGTTGCCAATGAGAGAGTTGAATGATCCAGAAGTTCCAAGATGAAGTGTGCAATAGAGCTGTATAGTTAGCAGTCATCCAAAGACAGATGGTTTTAAAGCCATGAAATAGTGAATGCCAATTAGAGGGAGGTGTGAAGAGGAAAGAGGTGATAATCACAGATTTTGAAACTTTACCATTAATGAGACAGCAAAAGGGGATTATCCGACAGAGGAGAAATAAGGGCAAAAACACTCAAGAAAAAGAGAAAGACAAAAGCTGAGTCATAGAAACAAGAGAACATGCGTTATTACATGGAGGATTATCTATAACATCAAAATCTGTAGAGACGTCAAATCAAATGGAAACAATGGTGTGGTTAGTGATCTTGGAACAAGAAATTTCAACTAACATAGTTTGTAGCTGATTGAGAAGGAAATAAGCAATTAGAGTGAATTTATGTTAAAAAAATCAAGATTTTTGTCTATGCCACAGAATTCGAGGGCATTTAGAACAATAATTTCACAGGGTGGTGAGGACAAGAGAACAGAGCTTTGTGTTTGTTGAATGACAAAAGGATGTAAAGAAATTTATATAACTAAGCGAGTGAGAAGTATACAGATACTTTCTATCATAAAGACAGTTGGCTTTTTATTCTTTAAGTGTTTAGCATCTGAGAGAGTTCAATGTCGCCAAGTAATAAGGCCAGGTCATGAAATATCCTGTCCAGAGACTGCTACAAAGCAAATGAATTATAAAGCAATGTAAGCTTCTTGGCACAAAATCTACTGAAGGATCCTGTTGAAATGCAAATGCCTTTATTATGTTGAATCATATTAAACTTCATAAATAGTATAATGCACATAAATCCCATGAAAACTGTTTGTGTTGAAAAAATAATATATTAATGTGAGAGCACGCATATATTAGATAATGCTCATAAAGTCAACTTTTAAAGATACTGCATTTTATTTGCGATCAAATGTTTGCATTTTCCTAGTTCCTTACAAAATAATCTATTCTGGAGACATGGGGTAGCAGATATTCAAAGGTGAATATTTGCATGTGATTAGAAATTTGAACATGGTAGAGACAGGTAGATTTATTAAACAAACAAAACCTGAGGAAATGTTTATTCCTTTATTTATTCAGCACATTAATATTTTCATCACTAGTGTTCAGAAAAAAATTTTCATTAAACATTGATTCACTTAAATCTTTGAAACAATAAAAAAATGATGTAAATATTACTTTAAAGTGTGCAAATATAAACAGCCTACTCTGTTTAATTAATATGTAATTAAAATTTATAAATAAATTCTCAATTTCAAAACAAATTACTTCCTCTTGTAAGTTTGTTTTTCTTGTATCTGTGAAGAAATCCATCATGGAAATGTATCCTATAAATGATTTTCATATTGGTTAATCTCACTGCCCTCCAGCCAAAGACAACCAGGAACACTATAGTTGAACAAGTTGAATTATTTCTTGTTGCCTGAAGGGAGATACCATGCAATGGGAAATTGTGGGGTGTTTCATTAAATGAGTATCAGAAATGATATATTATAAGTGAAGTTTTATAGGATGTGGGCTAGTGTAGGTGATTGTGGGGAGGGTTTAATGGAGTGGGACTTCACTCTGAATTGTATGGTGTCAGGATATGGGGATAATTCTATGATTGAGTATTCTAATAAGTCTGACTTAGAAAGTAGAAAGACAAGACTGAGACACAGCTCTAATTGGTAAGGATGCGACAACACTCATGTAGAGGAGTGAAAGGGAATTTTGGTGTTTTATGTCTTGAACAATGATCATGGTTCCTCTGCATTCAGACATAACTAGGTAGTGGTGCTGGTTTTGCCTCTGTCCATCATGATCAGAGTCTCCTTGCCTAGTTTTGACATTCTGTGAGATTGCTTATGTTCAACAGGAAAATACCAAAACCCCACTGTGAGTGCCAAACCAGCTCGTAGCAATGCCAACCTCTAGCTAAAACTACCAGGTCAGCTCCTAGATGTCATGGATGCTTTTCTTTTTCTTGATAATGATAGGAAATGCACTACTCATGACTAGCTCTTCTTCTCTGTAAATCTCATGAAAGAGTTGACAATATATGTATATATATATATATATATATATATATGATCCAGTTGAAAATTATCAAGTCCATAGCAACCATGATTATCAGCAAAAGTTGCCATCAGAGTGAGAAAGTGTAGCTAGAGAATCACCTGTGGTCAGCACCTTTGAAAAATAGAAAGACTAAAAATCACTGAAATGAAAACTACAGCATAGAGAATGACAATAAAGGAAAGGCAACATCAGAGACACTTAGGTAATTACCAGGAGAATTAATTTAAAAAATGACATTTGAGACAAACTGACAAGTTACTTTTAATATTTTTGGAAATACAAAGGACAAAAATAACTGAAGAAATCTTGAAAAAAATGTACAGAGGACATATGTTTCTGGATATAATTATCATAGAGCTATAACAGCTAAACCAGTGTGATAATGAATCAAAGATAAAAAAATAGACAAATGGAACAGAGTACAGTCCAGGAATAGTGCCATTTGTTTACATGTCCTGCAGCAGAAATGATGGTCGTTTCCTAAATGTCGGTGGACCAACTGGCTATCCAAATGGAAATATGTATATACATATATGTATATACACACACACACACACACATATATATACACATATATACACACAGACACACACGCATATCTTGACTTCTAACTCACAATATATGCAAAAATATATTGTCAATGTAATCAAATCAAAGCATGAAATGTAAATAACAAAAATTATAAAAGATAACATAAAAGAATATCTTTGGGGTCTTGATTAAAGATTTTTATGACATATAAGGCACTAAAATAAAGGAAATAGTAGAGATGTTAGAGTATAAGAAAATTATTAAATTTTATTTTATCCTCTGCTGGTGGAATTTGGATTTTTGCAACTTCTTTGGATAACTGGAAGTATCTAATGAAGCTGGCTATACATCAACCCTATAGTCCAACGATTTCACTTTTAGGTATAAACTTGAGAAAACCATGAACATTTTTCCTCAAAAAAAATGTATGAGATCTTTCCTAGAAGCCCCTCTGTAATCACTAAAATTTCAAACAACCCTGTTATGCATCTACTTTTGAACGGATAAGTAAATGTTTCCATAAATATATAAGTGATATATCCACAATGGATATGAGGCTGAACGCTTGGTTCCTGGACCTGTTTTGAAAGCATAAGTAGATATCATTGCATTAGTTCCATTATTAACTTAGCTCCACGTTCCATTTTGCTCTCTACTTAATTATGTGTTATGCCCTTCTTAACCTCATGCTCAATTAACTTCACCTTTTTATCCCTACTGCCTGTTTATTCATGGACTGTGGAAACCTAATGGGGACCAGATGGTAATATTTATCTTGACTATCTGATCATACCATGTCCCAAATTGTGCCTCATTGTCTAGGAGAATGCTTGCCTCCAGATTATTGCAAGCCCATACCCCTTTAATGTGTCAAGAAACCCCTACCATCCGTTCATGTATATAAGCTTCCCCTAGGCTCAACTGGGCAAGGCAGCTTTGGGAATGATCCCTTGCCTTCTCATTGGGCTGCCCTTTCGATAATAAAGCTTTCTTTGCTTCTGAACTAATGTCTCAGACATTGGCTTACTATGTGCATCAGGGGCATGGACGAGTTTGAGTCTGTTAACACAAATGTGGCTTTGGCGAACCAGCCTGGAGGATGGGGTGGTGACTTAAAGGGGAATTTCCCATTGCTGCTTGGAACACCATTGAATCCAGGGAAATGCCCCAGATACCTTCCCAACCAACCCCAGCCACTTCTATATGCCAAGCCTCAATTGAAGCAAAGAACTTTTGCTGCTGAAATGTGGGTTCCTGATGTGCACAATGACTGCATTTCCTCTCATTTGTTTTTGGTTCTTTTTAGGAATCTTTCCTAATAAGATGTTTAAAGACGGAACCTCACATTTTGAGAGTTGGAATGATGGTAAGACCACCCTTAATTTGCTTTGCTAGTCTATCATTTGCCTTTGTTTTTCACTTACATTGTTAGTCCCATCTTGTCAATGTATCTTATCTTTTTTATGGGAAACACCAATTCATCCCAAAATATAGCCCTTTCGGTTGCATTAGGCAACAATGGTCTTTGAAAAATGATATCTTAGTAATGTAGCTTGGCCATGATACATCTGGAACTGTTTTTTGTTTTGTTTTTATTTTTATTTATGTTTATTTATTTATTTATTTATTTATTTGCAAAACTGGAAATACTATCCCAGAAACAATTCAAAATCCTTCAGTCTCTCTGAGAAAAGTGAGGGGGGGAGGGAGAGACCTAAAATAAAAATAGTTGAAAAAAAAATCCACCCTTGCTCAGAGTCTGGCCCGCAGCTTCCATAAGGTTACTTGTCAAAGACAAACACGAATCTTACTGGTAAAGTTATCATTTGTGTTTATCTATATCTGATGCTACCTCCCCTTAGTATTACTAAATTAATTATAAGAGAGCTGGATGCAGTTGATGACCAGCTCTTACAAGAATTGGGCTTTATAACAGTCAAAGATAGAATCTAATTCAAATGCTTCTCATTCATATGATCTGGGATAATCTCTGATAAATTAAAGTTTGAGTTTGTTATCTTAATTAAAATAGGCATGTTTTTTGGAGTCATTGTAGTTTTTATGACTCTTGTTTGAAACATTGCTGGTCCTCACATTTTTGCTTTTCCAGATTTCAGAAAAATTTCTCTATTAAAATATCTATGACTTACAAAAATTTGATTAAATATTCCTTTGTGGACAAAATGAAACATTTCTCTTTTTCTCTACCCAAACCCTCTAGAATTCAAAAATTCTCAGTGAGTATTCTTTCTTTTATGACAATTATCATTATTTACATAAGTTCAATAAGAATCTGTTTTCCTTGTAACAGGAAATCACTGGAAACATTGGTTATTTTACTAATAAAATAGTAAAAAACTAGAATGTCTTATTTGAGAGACACATTCATAGACTCAGATATAACCAGACAGCTTTAAGGAACTAAAGTTGACTTTTTATAGACCCAATGAAGCCCCTTGGAAATGCTGATACCTTGCTTTACTTACCAGATAAGTAAAGAATTTCACTTCCTGGCAGATACAGGACCTCAGAAGATTTGGGGGACCTCAAGAAGAGAAGAAATAACCCAAATCTCCAGGTACTGAGGGAATATCTGATGGCGAGTATTTGGTTGGCTTCTGACCTTGAACTACTATTAAAAGTTCCATCTGAAATTCCTTATGAAAAGTTCCAGCAAAGCAGATTTAGAAGAACCTATATGGCCAATCATTATTTTCACTGCACTTAGGTAAATAATTAGGCTAAGTTTGTTAAAACTGAATTTATTTTGCAAATACTTCAGTCTTAATTTGGCCATCTTTGATAAAAATGAGGGTGAGGTTGGAGAGAAAAACTATGTTTCAATTACACCTTTGTGGATGATAAATTCTAATTCTAATTCTAATTAATTACATTTAAATGATTGTTGTTTGCATATAAAACTCAGCTGGATCCTAAATTCTTTCAGTTTCTTCCAATATCTGGCTATGATGCCACAAACTAAGGTTTCCCATTTTCTCCCATTCTTTTATGTTGAAACGATTAGGAAAAAAGACTATCCATTTCCTGAAGCCTAATGAACTAAAGGTGAACAATTTGCTTCAGAGAAATCAGTCACCAGAGACTTTCAAACTACATGCCAGAAAAATCTGTCAGATTGCCACTGCCTGGCCCTAGTACTCTGAGGATGCTTTGAGCAAAACATCTAAAAACCATTTCATTGGCAACACTTGGGACTTAGACAACGGGTTTATAATCTACTCCAACCATGAACTTGTGTTTTTCTTTTGTTTCCACAAAAATGCTTCTCTGTGGCTGAAGACTACTGAATGACTTCAGACAAAGCTAGAGAAGAAGTCCATCCACTTCATCTACTAGGTCCAAAGGATCCTGAGGCCAGAGGCACCAGAGGCAATGCCAACCTGTGGCCTCAATTAGGATATGAATGAGGGAGGATTCCCCAGACTTCAAAAACATTGAGAATTATCCTGGTGGGATTAAAAACAGGGATACCTAAACAAAAGAATCTAAATAAGGTTCACCAAATTAATCAGCTGCCTCAAGAAGACCTCTCATCTTTTCTCGAGTGAATCTATCAAGCAGATCATTGATATACTGCTATTGATCAAGAAGCCCATAAAAATTTAAAAATGATAAGTGTGACTTTTATTAGCCAACACACCCCAGATATTTGAAGAAAATTACAAAAAGAAGGGAGCTTTGAGATGGCTACTTGGGTATTGATGAATTGCTTTCAAGATTTATGATAACTGGCATCGAGTCCAGAGAACTGAGAAACAAAAAGAAATGAGATGGCTGGCCACTCTTAGATCTGCCACCTAGGAAAGCCTAGTGACATTCAAAAAGATCCACACCGTGCACCCAGGCACTCAAGAATAGGAAGCAGCAGAAAGCAGCTAGAGCTCTCATAGTCCTATTCCCCGAGGCTGAGGAATTATAAAATAAAAGTGGGGTTTTGAGACTGGAAGCTTGGTTCCTGGACCTGGTTTGAAAGAATAGGCAAAACTATCATTGTATCAGCTGTGCTGTTAACTTAGCTGCATGTTCTGTTTTGTTCCCTACTTAACTATGGGTTATGCACCTCTTAACTTCACGCTCAATCAGTCATTAACTTTGCCTTTTTACCCCTACTGCCTCTTCATCCACTGATTGTAGAAACCTAATGCGGACTAGATAGTAACATTTGCCTTGATGTATCTGATCATACCAGGTCCCAAATAGCGCCTCCTTGTTTGGGAGAATGCTTACCTTCAGATTATTTCAAGGCCCACCCCCCGCCCCCCTCCAAGGTTTCAAGAAACTCCTTACCCTCCTCTCTTGTATATAAACTGCCCCTAAACTCAACAGGGCAACTTTAGGAATGATTTACTGCCTTCTCTTTGGGCTGCCCTTCTCATAAGCTTTCTTTGCTTCAAAACCGATGTCTCAGACATTGGCTTACTCTGCACATTGGCTTCACCGACAAGTTTGAGTTCAGAACAGATATAGTAGGCAGCCACTAAGAGAGTCCAGATAATTCCTGACTAAATGTATTTATATTCTGTGTAACCACATTTCTTTGAGCTTGTGCTGGAACTAATGACTCACTTCTAACCAGTGGGATACAGGAAAAGTGATAGAGTTCACTTTTGAGCTTTGATAACGTTGAGACTATGGCTTCTGTTTTAGGTATTCTCTCACTTCCCCATTCACACTGAAGGAAGCCAGATGCCAAAGTGTGACTTGCCCCGTGAAGGGACTTACAAGGCAAGGAACTGATGCCCAACATCCAAAGTGGATCAAGTGCCCAACATCCAGAGTGGATCAAGTGAGTTAGCTCAGAATCATATTTTCCTCCTTTAAAGTTTTGAATTGACTGTCACCCTGGCTCATACCTTGCCTGTAGCCTTGTGGCAGACCTTGAGCCAGAGTTACTCAACTAAATTCTGCCTGGATTTCTGACCCACAGAAAGTGTACTATCATAATCATTTGTTTCTTTAAGCCTTGACGTTTTGTGGCAATTTATTTTACAGCAATGGACAACTAATTCAGTGGAACATGAGAGAATTATGAGAATGAATGAACTACAATTATATGAAAAAACGGGTAAATGTTGAAAACAAAAATTGTAGCAATAAAATCAGACACAAAATGGTGCAATCTATGTGACTCCATTTATAAGCAGTTAAAAATAGGCAAAATTAATCCATTGTTTTGGAAGCCCAAGTAATAGTTGTCTTTGGAGAAAGAGAGTAGCTGGAAATTCTTGTGAGGGGAAATTTGTGAGTCTGTTTCTTCTTTTCATGGAAATGTGGCAAGCAACATACTTTTGATTTGTACATGTTTCAGTATACATGTTGAACTTGGACAATTATTACATTACAAGCTCACTTTTGCAGGTTATTCTTTTCCTTATTTGACTCATATATTTCTATAATTTTATTGTTAAAGCTTCCATGTCTTTTATTTTTAAAAATGCCTGTAGAAATAACATAATGATGAATCATTTTTAAATAAACAATTATAGTTTCTCTACTTTTAACCATTTACTTTAAAGCTTTGTATTTATTTGAGTTACTGACATTTAGGATTTGTTTCTACCATCTTGTTGCTTCTTTTCTACTTACTATGTTATTTGTTTCCTTCTACCTGCCTGGATCAATTTTATTCTGTTAACATCTCTGCTAGTATGAATGTTATAACTTTTAAGTTGGTACTTGACCCATAGCTTCTTAAAAATGATACTTAAACTTATCTTACATATTCTAGTCCAAAGCTTGGTAAGTGAGCATGATTAATCAGTAGGGGACTTCTAATGATAATATATTGGTTAAAGAAGGAAATATATATTCAAAAACTTTTACATGTAAAATTAGTAAATTATGTAAAATGTATAAAGGTCAGGAACATCCTGTGGATGGATATATATATATAGATATATAGAGAGATATATATAGATATATATAGATATATATAGATATATATATATGCCACAATTGCATATATGTATGCAATTGTGGATTTTTTGCCTCTTTATAAATGTAAAAGTAAAGTGGACCAAGAACTTAGCATTTGAACAAGTAGCCTTGAGATGTCTAAAAGGCTGTGCTTTGCAGATATCACTTCTGTTTGCCCTGATAATGGGTTTGCACCCCATGCATTGACGTTATAAAGAGAAAAGCCATTTGCAAATGAAGTAAATAGCACTTAGAAATGTAACCACATGTGGTAGAGCTAAAATCTATTCAGGGAAAGTCTGTAGATGATTTTAGGACTGGAATGAGAAGGAATAAAATTGAGCATAAATTATACTAATATCTTCAAACTCTAATAGTATTTTTAAAATATACATATATATATATATATATCCATAATTACCTATAAAACTAAACAAATGACATCAAAAACAAAAGCAAGTTCATTAGAGCAGTGAAAACAATAAACAAACAAGTGGGTCAGTTTAACATTAACTGGTGTATGTAAGAGATAATGAAAGTAATTTCCTGATTCTTTGCAAAATTTGCATCAGAGAAACTTAAGATGGCTGTACCACACTGAGAAGAAAATCGAGTAGCTTCAGACTTATCATCAAGGAAAGACTTCTCAGTTGCCAAGATACACCCATAGATATTCTGTATTATAGTATAAATGTATTGTAGGGAGATGAATTATAGAGCCTGATTTGAACACAGAAATGGACAGTGTTGTAGAACTCTTCCACGGCAGCAAGTTCTCTTTAGGGAGTTACTGCAAATCAACGGAGTAAACAAAGGTGGAAGATGATTATGTTTTGCAAAAGTGCATCTTTGAAAACATCTAATGGCACTTTAGACCTTATTCTCTTTGGGTCTCATTGATACATCAGTGTTACAAGATTTTAGTTCCTTTGCCACTTCTATTAGTAAACTGCATACATTCTCCTTCTTTTGTGAAATAAGCATTCTTTCAACCCAGGGTATTGTAAATTATATTAGGGTTAATTAGTTTTGTAGGGTTGGAAGAGTTCTGGTAACCAGGTTGTTTTCTCGATACCTTAAGGCCCCATGGTCACAAAATGAGAAGATTGAGAAGGTTTAGTTAAAAGATGATAAGGTCTACTGCTGTCAGAGGGTTGAGTCACAATGAACTACACATATATGTAGTGTTAAATTGTTAAATATACACATCCATGTTTGTGTGGAGTTTTTTGTATATGTATGGAGGTGAATGTGTGTGTATTTATACACAACTGCACCTTAAATTAGCTTGTACTAGAGGAAGACTTTCCTCTGCCCTTCAAGGTCCAGAGGCTGAACTTAGAATCAAATTGACATGAGATGAAGAAACAGGAACAAATTAATAGGGAATAGGGAATTCATATGGGAATGGAAATTTCACAGACAGTGAGGCAACATGATGCTTATATGAGCTAAGAAGAGGATGAAAGGTCTAAAGGCACAAAGGGAAGAAAGACCATTTGCAGAAAGGTGAGAGAAAGTGTTTGAAAAACACTTTGCCAGCATAGAGCCTGATGCAGGGCTTAAACTCATGAACCTTGAGATCATGACCTTGGCTGAAATGCAAAGTCAATGCTTAACTGACTGAGCCGCCCACACACCCCCAGGGTCAATAACTTTAACAAGCTATCTAGTTTAAATTCTTTATAAAATAGATGTAGCCATTTTATAACTATAGTAATAATAATAAGAAGAAGATAATGATGATAATAGCTAGCAAATACACACACAAACATATATATAATGCCACTATGTGCCAGACCTGCCCTATACATTCCCTATATTAACTCATTTAAACATTACAATAAATCTTATAGGTAGGTACTAGTGTAAATGACATTTGGGAGGTAAAGTACTGGAAAAATAAAGAAAGTTTAAGTCATGATTAATAATTGATAGAATCAGGATTTAAATCCAGGCAGTCTTACTTCAGTAATCGAGATCTTAAATCCCAATTATTTTGCCTTTCATTATCTGTTACCACATGATATTAATCCCTCAACTATACTGTCTTTCCTTTTGCACTACAATGTAGCAAGAAAAATGTTACATCACTCAAGAATGTTTTAATTATAAATTACAATCATTGCAGTTATATGTATTTATATATACTTTTTACATGTAAAGTATAATTCTAATTATTTACTTATAATTTAAAACTTTATATGTATCAAGATTTTAAATACTTTAGGTTTACATTTTCATTCCTAGAATTTAGAGAGCGGTAAATATATAAATTTGTGTGTGTGTACTGTATGTGTACAAGAAAATGGTGAAATAATCTGTAAATAATTTTACATTAATATTTCACAAATTAGTGGATGAAAATTGTAAATCTATAGATATTTTTCCTATTTCTTTTTCCTATCTCTTTATCGAGGGTATAATAATATAAATTATAGATATTGCAATAGTATTATTATAGCTTATATTGTAAATTATAAACCCGCATGACACAAATATCATTTTAACTTTTGCTTCAGTGGGTCATTAGTTTCCAGAGGGAAGGGTGTTATTAATTATTGAATGCTTATACACTTCCCAGGCCATATTTAGTTTGTATTATTTTAGTGAAATTAATTTTATGTGTTTATAATTGTCAACAGGCTAATTTTCAAATGGAACTTTTTTCTCTAAGGTGAAATTGGAATGGAGTTTTGGTATGAGTAATATGAGCACTAACCCATGTATCCATTATATAAGTTGGTTATTCATGAGCATAAATCCATGATTTTTATTTAAAAAAAAAATTTTTAACATTTATTTATTTTTGAGACAGAGAGAGACAGAGCATGAACAGGGGAGGGTCAGAGAGAGAGGGAGACACAGAATCTGAAACAGGCTCCAGGCTCTGAGCTGTCAGCACAGAGCCCGAAGTGGGGATTGAACTCACGGACCGTGAGATCATGACCTGAGCTGAAGTCAGAGGCTTAACCGACTGAGCCACCCAGGTGCCCCAAATCCATGATTTTTAAAGTACACTTTCACTACATAGATCATCTCCCTCTCTCTCCCTCTCTCTTTTTCTTCATCTATTATGGATAGCCTTTAAGCACATGTCAATGATTAAACCTTCTGTATCAACACATCTAGAAATATCAGCGATGGAGAAAGATATCTACAAAATTCAGTTCCTGGGGCGCCTGGGTGGCTCAGTCGGTTAAGCATCCGACTTCGGCTCAGGTCATGATTTCACAGTTCGTGAGTTCGAGCCCTGCATCGGGCTCTGTGCTGACAGCTCAGAGCCTGGAGCCTGCTTCACATTCCGTGTCTCCCTCTCTCTCTGCCCCTTCCCTGCTCATGCTGTGTCTCTCTCTGTCTCAAAAATAAATAAACATTAAAAAAAAAATTGAAAAAAAAATTGGTCTACAAAATTCAGTTGCTAAATATCATTTGGGCCACTTCATTTTCACCACTTGAAGGACAAATGGAAAATTAACCAAAAGGCAAAAAAGAAAGTGGGATAAATGTGTTGCTTCACTTACAAGTTCTTGTGACCCTATCATTCCTATTAATGGAATAATTTGGTATTCAGATTAGCATATTAAAATATAAATTAGGAGAAAGTAGTGTTCAAATGGTATATAATGAAACAAATTGTTTTTAAAAAGCTTTTGTGCAAAATGTTTTCAAAGAGATGCTTCTTTCTGATGGCAGGGGACTGACCTAATTAAGATGCCTAACTAGACTGAATGGCTATATATTTCCAGTCTGAGTTCTCTAAATGATTTTGTGTGATGGCAGTTAGGAAAATCTAAAGACCACAGGGGAATTGATCTTGTGACCTCAGCTTCATTAGCTGAATACATTTAATGAACTGAGTTAGCTGGGTCCTAGGAATGGATGGAACACTTGTCATCATTACTCATCAGCCTATGTATAGATATTTTACCATGATGAAAGCAAAAGCTATTTCTGTGATTATGTCCTTGAGTATTAAAAGGGTAGCTCATCTCTGCTTCTTTTAGTTTATTTTTAGATATATACGAACCTATTACAAATATCCTCTGATCTTTTTCAGCTGATTCTTATCTCATTATTTTATAAATCACAAACGTATAGCTTTTAATGACATTGAAGTAGAGTGTTTTATCAGTTCTTTCAGGATCCTTTCTTTATGTGTTAGTTGTGCTGTCCTCATTTTGATACCCAGGCATCAAGAAAGTTCATGTTAACACTATCATTAAGGTATTATCAATGATAAGTCCAAGTTGTCCCATAGCATGTCTTTATCAGCTATAATCTCAAATAAAACTATCAAAACCCAAATGCCTTGAAACACGTGACAAATTAGAGTAGTCATTGTCAGAGAGTAAATGTGGTATTGACATTTTTGAACGTTAAATTTCTTTTTATTGTGGGGATGAAAATCTGGCATATAACCAAGCATTAGCACAATATGGTCAATGATATCACCAAATTCAAAGTTTCCTTACAAGTCATATTCATTTTTTTATAAACTTTTAATTTTAGGATAGTATATAAACAACACCCTAGAGGATCTCATATTTTTCGGATGTAGTGCTTGTTTCTTCCACTGCATTTCTACTTGATGCTCAGGATTAATCTCCTGAGCATCTACAGTAATCCATTTCTTTGCTTGTTGATTCAATGGCATAAGAATCCCAAAGAATCCATATGGCAATTTCAACTTATAGGTCAAGGGAATCATTTTTCTGTTCCTGAAACAAAGATTGCTAGCCCAGTGAAGCTTAATACAATAGAGACAGAAAGCAACAACAAAAACAAACAAACAACAAACAAACAAACAAAGTTAGTGGATCACTAGGTATAATAATGAGAAGAGCCACTGCAATATCTAAGAATAGCCATAGTATTTTCCTACTTTCATAAATGGGGTTTCCATCACATAAGATGGGCATAAATTTTTACATTACTATTTTTTGTTCCCTTGAATCAGATGAGTTGAGACATATGGGTACTGCCAGAGGGGAGACAGCAGTCTCTCTGAAAGACAAAAAATTAACACAATTTGCCATTGGAATAATTATAGTTACTGAGCTCTTCTTTTCTTTCTTTTTATTCATTAAGGACTGTGTCTCTTCCTCAACCTGCGTAATTTGGATAAAGACAGAGGTGAAAATTTCTACTCAGGATAACAAAAAGCAGTCATAGGCTGTTGCAGAACACATAGCCAACAAGATGGTTAGAATTAAAATTGCTAATCTCTAGCTTGTCAGTCTTAGACATTACCTTTGATGGTGCCAGAGGTCTTTCTGAGGATATACCATCCCGCTTCAGCTTCTCTGGCAGAGATATCCCTTTGACTGTTACTCCACAGACTAACACAAGAGCAATATGTAAAAACTACATGGTGACATAAAGGATAGTTTTTCAGATACCTGGTATAGAAGTACCGTATTCAGTTATAATAGGGTGAGCACAGATATTTTCAGGCAGTTGGAGTTGGAGTTATTGGAATCAGCCACATGAGATTCATGATGGTCTTGGCTTTGACAAGAGGTCATTGTGGTTCTCATTCTCTGAACAGATGTCTGGAAATACAGCTTCTCAAAGATAATGTGAAACCATACCAATATGTTCCATAGTGGAACACAGCTGAGTCTGGCAGAGAGTGTGGAAGAGGAAAATTAAACACATTTTTGAAGCAAGTGTGGATGAAGGATTATTGGGTTGGACATTCACTGGAGTCTGTTCTGTAAACCTGAAGTAGCTGAGTTATGTGGAAGCAGAAATGGGTCAGTCCTTAGCCTTTCCCATGTTTGGTAAGCGCATGGAGACACTGTCCTTCTCCCCAGTGGTAGCCTTGGTGATTATTCCTTCCAGAAAAGGTTGGATATATTCTATGTATGGATCCAACTGAGCAGAGCATTGAGAAGAACATCCTCCATGTGCTCTGTGACTGTGCTGACATTACTGGAGATTCAAGTGCACTGCAAGTTGAATAGACACTCAGGCTCCTCCTGCCCTGGTGCAAGTGGCTCCTTCCGTGAATCCAGTCCTTTATCTCATAACAGTCTATGGTGTGCCAGAAGCTCTATTACATCTTAATATTTTCATAGAACGGCTTGCTCAGGGCAGCATGTTAGGGGTTGATCCTTCAGAGGAGGTCACTAGAGCCCAGAAAGTCCATAATCAACATAACCAGCTGTACAAACTTGAAATGATTTTCTAAAAACCTATTGTTATTTTAGGAGAATCATCTCAGTGGTACTATGTGACTTGTGTGTCCTGTGTGTCCACTCGCCCATCTCCAGAATAACCTTACCACTGTGCTCGTCAAGGGAGCTAGATCATCCGAGCTATTTCTGGTGCCTGCGACTATGCTTCTAGACAAAAATAATCTAGGCTTATTTGCAGGCTTTTCTTCTTTTTTTTCCCTGCCTTCACCTGCCTCCCTTACTTCTGATCCCTACTATATTTCCATTAGAAGTCCCTTTCACACATGCATATAAGTAAAACTATGCATTTAGGAAATTACACTTCTCCATGAGGATTCCTGATAGTATGCAACTATCTGTACTGCAAACAGTGTTCAGGAAATTGTCTAGCCACTAACACCATTTATGAAAAAATTTATAAGGAGTTTAACATTTGTATAAGGAACATTAAGATTTATTTCTTCTGTTTTGGTTGGATTATATTTTTATTGTTTTGAGGAAAAAGAACTACATTTTTTAAAAAATGAATAAAAGAAGCTTTTGTAAAATTTAATGATGTTGATAAAAATTGTGAAAGGTGGAATTTAATAATCTCATAAATGATAAATACACTTTTACCATTATTCCAAAATATCACCTGTAAGAGGTTTTTATTTTGAATACATATACCAGTGGGTTTTATTAATATCCCGGTTTCCTTTTTGTAATGCCATGCAATATGTATTGTTCTATAGGTCTGTCCTTCAGAGGGTTTTATCTCTGGTTAGTTTTCAAGGATTTCCAGGTTCACAGCAGCTGACTTTTTATTACAAGTTTTATGACTCTAAAACCATTAGAAGAACATCAATGCTTCCCTAAATTGGTTTTTTGGAGAAAATGTAATATGTTTGATGAATTAAAATAAAAAGATGGAAACATAACAGCATATTGGATTACTTGTTAATTTTTCTCTCTCAAATGTTTTATATTGAAGAGGACTGATTTGTGGAGTACATTTTCAAACCAATTTCACCTTTGTTTCCAGAAAAACCTACATTTTGTCCTGGAAAGCTATTGACATTTCATCAGAGGAAATAGATTCAGAATTGCTGCCCAGTAAAATCTTTCTTAGCGATAGTTCTCTATCTTTCACCAAAGACAATGCAATTGACCTTGGGTCGGAGGATAAAAAGCTGCCATTATGAAGTGACAGAATAACTGGCTGTCTTCGTCTGCTCTGTTTTTGCCATCACAGACTTCTTTTGAGTCATGCTTTCACATAGAGGAGGAACTAATCCAATAACCACAACAACCTAAATTATACAATCACTTTGTCTTTGTCAATTTAAATTGGTAGGTTTACCAGAAATAAAAGCAGAACTTCAAGCACATTCAGAGATCATAAACATAAATGAAACAGAACTTAAAAGTATCTTGCCATCTAATATGTCACAAGTCAATTTTATATGCCTCAAATTGTTTATCTCTGGGCTCCGGCTCATTTAAGAACAGGAGGCCAGAATCCATTTAAATGATAATAGTTGCACAATAGCAATTCACAAATAAAGACATTAATTGTCTCTTTCCAAGTAAGTATTTGAAATAAAGTTCTTAAATGGAAAACATCTGACATCAAGTAACCATTTAATTCTTCAAAGTGTGAGAAACTATTGTTTTAAATACAGTCATTTCCATTATCACATTATATGAGCAATAAAGACCATGTGACTACCTTAAAAGTTCTTATCTCCTTTTTAAGATAATATAGATGTAAGATAATCTTATAGGAAAGTTTACAATTGTATAGAGATAAATGAGAGGAAACTGTTAGGAGTAGAGGGTGTGGGTATATTTTTCATTTATTCTTTGGAAGCTATGAGTTTAGCTAGATTTAAGGACATCTCAGACATTAAAGATAGAAATGAGTCCTGGTTCTTGTCTCAATTGTGTCATTGATCAGTTGTGCAATCACGGACAGGCCACTTATTTTTCTGAATCTTTGCTTTTCATTCATTACAATGGAGGATTTAAACTATATTTCTTCCCCAAAGAGCCTTCTAGTTGTAATTATACCATTACTTATTTTATTCTTGCTACATGGAGTAATTGAAATGTCTGGGTTTATTTTATTTGAAAAATGTGTACCATTTGATCACTGTAAAAAAAAGTTCTCTGAAATGAATATTAATATTTGATTTAGCACCTTTCCCATGTATCAGGGACTCTGTTGGTGTATGTAGCCAGCAGTTAGAGGTGGCTTTATTTTGAAATACTTTGTGTCTGTCCTCTACCCTATGAGATGGCTTACTATATACTGTGGCAGGCAAAAAAAAAATGTGGAAACATTCCAAGGATGCCCAAATCCTAATCCCAGAAATTTGAGGAAATGTTAGTTTACATGTCAAAAGAGACTTTGAAAATGTGATTAATTTAAGAATCTTGAGATTGGCAGTATATCCTGGATTATCTGGCTGGGACCAATGTAACCAAAAGGATATTTATAAGTGAAAGGGGGAGGCAGGAGAATCAGAGAGAGATGTATGGTAATGGAAAGAGAAATCAGAATGGTGTGATTGGTGGCTTTGAAGATGGAAAGGAGCTACAGGCCAAAGGATATGGGCAGCCTCTGGGAACTCAAAAAGGCAAAAGAAGGGATTCTACCTTACAACCTCCGGAAGGAAACTAGAGCGTCAGTAACCTGTTGACACATTAACCATAGCCACATAAGACCCATTTTTGGCCTCTTACCTATAAAACTGTACTGGTTTAAGCCATTGTGGTTGTGGCAATTTTGGTTTGTTTGCTTGTTTGCTTGCTTGTTTGTTTGTTTTTCAGCAGTAATAGGTAGCTAACAGATGAATCAAACATGAACCTGAGGTTTTATTTTTGTTTTTGTTTTTGGCCTTATCAATTGTAAGAATGCAATTGTTATGTTTGATTGGATAGAAGAAGGAAAAGAAGATTAGGAGGGTAAGGTCCTCAGTTTATTCATACATATATGTTTGAAAGGCCTAGGAAATAGCCACATAAAAATATTTTGTAAGTAATTGTATTTATCTTGATTTTAGAGGATGAGCATATAACCATGGAAGTCACTAGGACACAGGTAGTATTTATAACTATACACCACAATTAGATCACTCAGGTCCTAAGTGTAAGTATGAAAGAGAAGAGGTGTCTTGGGCATCCAAGGTTGAGAGCCTGGGAATACAAAGAGGAAACAAGCAGTTGGAGAATGAGCAGCTGGTGAAGCAGGGGATATAAGGGAATGAACTGTGGCGAATATCGTTGATGGGTTAGATGAGAACGGAAACTCACATTTAATTTAGCAAGGTGGAAATTATTGGCTACCTTGGCATAATGGTCCTTGGGGACAAAAACAAACAAATAAAACAAACAACTTTGGAACCCATTCAAGATTATATAAGGAAAAATAAAAGTATAGACAACGCTTCAAATAGAAAGGGATGTGGGTCAACGGAGTTTTTTTCTTTTTCTTCTGAGTATGGATAAATTACCATCTGTGTGCTATGGATATGGTCCGGCTGATGATCCAAGAGGTGAGGAATAATTTCTGAAGTAATATTACAGAGTAGGTGAGAGGAGATGAGATTTACAGCACAACCAAAAGGATTAGTTTAAAGCATAATTATTTCTTTTAAAAAAAGCACAATTAATTAAATAATTACAAAAAGTAAGAGAGATTTATGAAAACACTAGCTCTTGCAATTTTTTGCTTCTCTTCTCTTATTAGATTTCTTTCGTAAATGACGCCATCAGTTCCTGTGGATTTGAATATTGTCTTAGTCCAATAATTCCTACAAGCATAGATCTAGAACAGAATGTTCTAAGCCCAGGCTCACACATCCAACTTTTCACTGACATTTCCAAATAGATGCCTCACAGAGTTCTCAAAATTATCTTGTCCAAAAAGAATCTTTTTATTTCCCACTTCAACTTTCCTTTCACCCAAATATACTATCACCCTTCCAACTTAACCCTCCTTATCTCCGTAAACAGCATAGTTCACTTACTCAAGCTTGAAACCTAGAAATCATTTCTAATTTTCCATTCCCATCATGACTGTTCTCAAATCCTATGATTTAACAGCCCTTATCAATTCCATCTCCTAAATTCAGCAACATAACTTTCTCCTCTTTTTTAATTCATTTCTATTGCCAACACCTTAGTTTTAGCTGAAGTTATCTGTCACCTCTTTTAATGTAACAGTCTCCTGTTACAATAGTCGGATTAACTGGTTACTCTTCTTCACTCATTTATTCTCCCTGTTGCAAAATACTAATTCTCCTAAAAATTCATATTTATTTATTATTTTAGGTTTATTTACTTATTTTGAGAGACAGAGTGTTTGGCAAGCAAGTGAGGGGCAGAGAGGTAGGGAGAGAGAATTCCAAGCAGACTCTGCACTGTCCTCACACACCCTGATGTGGGGCTCAAATTCACCAACTGTGAGCTCATGACCTGAGCTGAGATCAAGAGTCAAGTGCTTAACCCACTGAACCACCAGGGGCACCTAAAAACGCATATTTAATAACACACTCTGCTTCTTACAGCATTTTAATGGCTTCTTATTGTTCCTAGAATGAACCCTGAAGTCTTTGCCATGGTCCTTGACTATCTGTCTAATCTCTCTTTATTATTCTGCTCCAAACACAGATGATTTTAAGTCCTTCATGCACAGGAAGTACTTCCTTCCTCAGGACCTTGGTACATGATGTTTTCTCTGCCTGTGATTCTCCCTCCCCTATTCTCACTGGACCAGCACCTCTTTCCTTAGGTTTTGGTAAAACTTGTGGTTCTTGAGTAAAAGGACTTCCCTTGCCAGCATTATCTAAAGTAGCCTTTGCCTCTCTCATTATTCTTCATTTCAGTTTTATGTATTTTCTTTAAAGCATTTATACACCAAGCAGAATAAAGTATTAGTCTAATTAAGAAAAAAAGGGAGGGGCACCAGAGTGGCTCAGTCTGTTAAGCATCTGACTTCAGCTCAGGTCATGATCTCATGGTTCGTGGGATCAAACCCACATCAGGCTCTGTGCTGACAGCTCAGAAACTGGAGCCTGCTTCTGATTCTGTGTCTCCCTCTCTTTACCCCTCCTCAACTCGTGCTTGTCTCTCTCTCTCTCAAAAGTAAATAAACGTTAAAAAATAAAAAAGTAAAAGAAAAAATGGGTTCATGAGACACCTTTGTCAATAGAACATAACCTCCATGAAAAAAGAAATCAAGATTCCATTTTCTGGGCACTGTGTCTAGCACAAATCTTGCTGCATCATAGGCACTCGATGCCCATTAATTAAATAAAAAATAGTAAATTCTACTTTAGGTCTTGAATGTGTTCTGTTGTATTTTTATAAAATACGTTATTTGAGGGCGCTCAGCAGATTGGGCATCCAACTTGGGCTCAGGTCATGATCTTGCTGTCTGTGAGTTCAAGCCCCACATCAGGCTCTGTGCTGACCGCTCAGAGCCTGGAGCCTGCTTTGGATTGTGTGTCTCCCTCTCTCTCTGACCCTCCCCCCTCATGCTCTGTCTCTCTCTTTCTCTCTCTCTCTGTCAAAATAAATAAACAGTAAAAAAATGCATTATTTAAAACAAAGTTGGTTTCAATAATGCATTAATAAACTTTATTTAGCTGTGGATATCTACACTTAAATGTTATTTAGCCTGTGAAATATTCTATCCCATCCATATGACTATGGATAAAATGGCATAAATAGAATTTGCGAAACAATGCTTATATACTATAAATTGAAAGTCTTCATTTAATCAAAATTATAAAAGTAAAGTATAAATATATTTATTTGATGTCATACACTTCAGTGACTTAGTGCTTGAAGCAGAATAACAGACTGTCTTACATCTGTGAATTTTCAAGTTTTGACCAATATCTGTGTGGCTTGAGGCTGTTGGACATCTGGTAAGTTTCACTCCTGTATTTTGGCATATATTTCTTTGCTATGTTTGGGAAAAAATAAATGCTTGCAATGTGTGATTGAAATATTTATGAGAAATTCATTTTGCATATTTTATTTTAACTCTTGGTAGCTTATTAATTTTTATTTTTTTTCTTTTAAGTTGATGAAAATACAGATGAAATTAAAACCATTTAATTTTCATAATCAATGCCCAAGTATTGACAAAGGAATTTTGTAAACAGACCATTTAGAGATTTAAAAAAAACAATAATTAGCAAACTATGTGATTTTTTTTTCTGTAGTTTTGGTATTTTAGTCTCATGCCACATTTTCTTTTAATCACCACAAACAATGGAAAGAGTAAAAGAAGGAGGATTTGAGATTTAACTGTTATTTTAAAAACTGAGTAATCTTTTTTCCCTTCTTTCTAATTTTTCTTCTAGTTTTACCTTAATGCATAGATTTTGTGTCATATATAGAATGCTAAGCATAGTCCCTTATCAGAAGATATTCACAATCTTGTTAAAGACCTACAAAGATGTAAGTAGGAAGACAATTCAGTAAGTGATACATATCAGGGAAGCAGTTATCTCCCACAGCTCTGGCAGTGCTAAAAGGTCCAAATGACAAAGAATTCAAGTCTTGAATAAATGGATTAACTGTGCTCTCCCATGTCATGAACATTCTAGCTGATGCATGCAAAAACTGCCTTAATGATAGTGTTCCCATACATCCCAATTTACACCCATTGTCCAACCTAATTATTAACAGCATCTCTTTTTACTCCCAAAATAACTGGTTTAAATGAGTTGATCCTCCCATTTAATGCTCTCATGAGTGCAGGGGGTACAGCAGCAAAAGTAGGTTAAATTACCCTTGCGTCCTCCTATTTTCTGCCACTCCGTGCAAGGCACACATCCTGTTCCCCCTCCCCCTCCTCTTACCACCCGTGTCTAGCTTAGCTCAGGTGCAAAGTGGCAATGAAAAGCTGACCTTCCTTTCAGGAATTCACTCTTTATGCATGAAGGGAAACCCTTTTTTCACAGAAGATCAAGGCCTAACCTTGTAATTTCATCCTTTTTATAAACCTGGCCATTGAAAACAAATTTTTAATTCTCTGTTATAGAGCCTGGGATGATTCTTTTGAGCTGCAATTTTCGCCATCCCCGGGGGCAACTCCAATCACAACTGCTGCACCCCCATCACAGATTTGATGCCTGGGCTCCCTGGACGCACTGTGAAGACTCCTCAGCTTTCTGACCGGGCCTGTCTTTTGAGTTCATTTCCAGTGTGTGCGTGCTGTCGAGCCATGTTCTCACTCATCGCACGTGCTTCTTAATGCTGACCATAGCTGTTCTTTATAATAACCTAGGATCTCTCCCTGTGTACATGGCCTTAATTGTGAGCTGTTACACAGGCATCTGGGAACCCCTCTTGCCCTCTTCCATCCAGTTCCCTGTGAAGGGCTGTGCACTTCAAATCCTGTGAACAAATGCGACGCCTTATAAAGTCCTTCTGTTATTTTCAGAAGTTCCTCACATGAATTACTCCTCCTTCTTCCTCCCCCCAAAAAAAAACAAAAAAAAAAAAACAAAAAAACAAAAAAACAAAAAAAACAACTAGTGAGCCTAGAAGAAATGCAAAATTCTTTTAAAATTAAAGTGTTGGGCCAAAATAGACTTAAAAAAAATGTTTAAAAAGGGGCGCCTGCGGGGCCCTGTCGGTTAAGGGACAGATTCTTGATTTTGGCTCAGGCCCTGACCTCGTGGTTCATGGGATGGAGCCCGTGTAACCCCGTGTTGACAGCGGCAGAGTCATTTTAGGATTAACTCTCTCTCTGTCTCTCTGCCCCTCCCCTGCTCACAAGCATTCTCTCTCTCTCTTTCTCTCTCTCTCTCTCTCTCTCTCTCTCTTAAAATAAATAAAAAAAACTAAACTTAAAAAAAAAAAAAACTATTTTAAAAATAGAGTGTTGGGGAATACAAGACCAGAGCCTTTGTTCACAATCCGTTTGGATCCATTCCTAAATATCTAAATGCAAATATCCATTACCATTCCATTTATCTATCAAATGATATATTTATCTATCTAAATATGTAGTTTCACCATAGTTTCCATGGCAATTAATCTTTGTTTCTGGATATTATGGAGAACATGAGAAAGGACTCAAATGCCAGCATTTTGAAAAGAAATATTCAGGAGCTCTGCCCTGTCGACATCAGCACTTAGCACCAGCCACAGATGCTGCGGTAATAGCCGTCACTTTTGTATGGCCCCCAAGGCGAAAGCAATTATATTCTTTGTGATCTCCATTTAAAAAAAAAAAAAAAAAAAAATCTCATCTATACTCTTTTTATGGCATCTACCATGGTCCAAACTCCTTTGCTCTCCTGCTTATTCAGTCTCCTTTCTATCCTTTCTACACTGAAGGGTGATTTTTCCGAGGAAGCCATCATAACTACAAACTCCATTGGTGCAGTCCAGGTTCTCAGGTGTTCTGAGGCGCTACTCAAAGTAACCAAGTATGTAACTCGCAGTGACAATTCACAAAGCTGCCTACCTCATCCACAGTTTTCCTCTCAATCACAACTTTTGTCCCCAGACATTGCTTCACTTATATCTTCTTTCCTGTTACATCTATGTGTCTATATATATGTGTGCAGGTAACTAAGGTTCACACGCAAAAATGAGGCTGTGTCTGAATAATAATGATAAAACGGACATCTCTATTTTTTAAGTTAAATTTAATCTATATTGTCTGAAAAATTGATCTGAACGGAGCCATTTTAAAGTGGAATCAGAGTGGCTGTTGGCAAGAAACCACCTAAACCTCGTGACCATCCCTCCCCTAACAGTAACGAGTTTTCTGACTTCTAACACCATACATTCATTTGGAACAGTTCCATTTTACACATGCAGAAACTGAAGCTCTGTTCTGACTCCAAATCCCTGTGTTTTGATAAATTCTCATCTGTTTTTATAGCCCAAGAAAGAGGAAAATAACAGCTACTGCCTTAAACCTATGGCTTCATCAGTGGAGAATGGGCAGGGGAATAATGGGTATACTTTTAGTGAGTTATTGTGAAATAGTTCATTTTGGAGAGAACTGTTGGACTGAAATTTAAAGGCTTTTGCTTTGTTTTCAGATTTCAAAAAATGATTTTTCAACCCCGTCCATTGGTTTTCCCTCACCTCACTCTAATTCTCCACATCTCATTCTCCAGCCATCACAGTGGTCCAGGCCAAAATTCTAAAAGTTTGATATTATGTCATGTTAATATTAGAATATTTGGGAAAGATACATACCAGTGAGAAGATACAGCACCTTAAAGATGTCTCTACTATGTGTAAACATGCTTCACATTCTAAAAAACCAAGCTAACTCATAATTTATATGTAAAAATTTCCAGTACATAATTTTCTAGTTACTTGATATTAAGTTGCAATATTAAACCTCTATGAGATCAATGCTTTTGAATTAAAAGCTAAATCTTACATGACAAAGCATGAATCTAAACTTGCTTGTTTACATAAATGAGTGAATGACTGTCCAAGTTCAAATGCCCTGATCATCGGTTCATTGCCCTTAGCTAGTTTGTCTCTCTTTCAAAATCAGGGTCTTTGTTGGCCCCTAGGCAAAGATGGAACAGCTGCTGATGCAAGTTGTTATCCATCTGGGAGAAAATTGAAGCTGTTATAGTTTAAGGACTGTCCATGAGGTTGTTCATATTACAAGCATTAGATAGTAATCTGGGAGATATTACAGTAGTCAATCCTAATGTTAAGAAAATGCAAATATCTTCTGCTAGTCTACATTTTAAAATGTTAACAGGATTGTGTACACTTAACCCTAAATCTTAAGTAAATGAATAGTTATTATATTTCTATTTGCAGTAAAAGTATACTAATTTGTGAACATTTCAAGTAAATACTATTGGTATTACTTTTAAAAGAAACTATTTTAAAGATATGACATTTGATTTTCTATCAGACTTACCTAGATTTAGAAAATAGCAAAAAGACTGAAATACATTTTCAATTGTGAGAAATAAAGCATTTAAGAATTTTACTTTACAGTTTAAATAAGCAATTTTACATGTCTTCTGAGATAAACTATAATTATTTGCCCCACAAAGGTTATTTAGAAATCTCACTAATATACGTAATATACGTTAACTCAGAATGGTTTTAAAAATTTTACCTACAAGTTTTAAATGCAATGTCTGTAAAAAACTGTAAAGCACCAGGTGTTGTGTAGAAGTGTTAACTCAGTAATTGTACCCTTGAAACTAATATTATGGTGTATGTTAAGTAACTGGATTTATATTAAAGACTTAAAAAATAATAAAAAATAGCTAAGCACACAAAAACATCTGAGACTGTTTTCAAAAATTCAAAATTTTAAAAATACAGTCCTTCTTCAACATGCACCTCAATTACTCTTCACTAGGAATAATCATCCATCAAAAACAAAAAAGGACTACTACACAATCTTGAAATAACATAGTGACCAGAGCATATGAAATTTTTACATTACCTGTAGTAGGTAAGAGATAAAATTTAAAAGTTACCTTTTTTTTAATGTTTATTTATTTTTGAGACAGAGAGAGACAGAGCATGAACGGGGGAGGGTCAGAGAGAGAGGGAGACACAGAATCTGAAGCAGGCTCCAGGCTCTGAGCTGTCAGCACAGAGCCCAACACGGGGCTTGAACTCACAGACCGTGAGATCATGACCTGAGTTGAAGTCGGACGCTTAACCAACTGAGCCACCTAGGTGCCCCTAAAAGTGACCTTTCATTATCATAAATAATCCTTTCAGAAAAATCCTTCATATAAACTTCTTATAAAGACATTTAGTTGTTGGGGCGCCTGGGTGGCTCAGTCGGTTGAGCGTCGGACTTCAGCTCAGGTCACGATCTCGCGGTCCGTGAGTTCAAGCCCCACGTCGGGCTCTGGGCTGACAGCTCAGAGCCTGGAGCCTGCTTCCGATTCTGTGTCTCCCTCTTTTTCTGCCCCTCCCCCGTTCATCCTCTGTCTCTCTCTGTCTCAAAAATAAATAAAAACGTTAAAAAAATTTAAAAAAAAAAATAAAAAAAAAATAAAGACATCTAGTTGAGAATTCTCTGCGAACATATGTATATTTTCCAATATGTATTTGAAACAAAACCAGAACCTTTTCTTTATATGTGTACTGATTGTTAATGGACGTCATAAAATATTTCTTCCCCATACTAATGAAATGCTATTTTACATTTTGGATTTTTTAGAGCAAAATGTGTTCTCTTGGTAGAAACAAATGCATGAATTTCCAAAAATAAGTACTGAGATATATTTCTAGAATGTCTGGTTGTTTAAAAGTCATCATTACGAATATTGTACGTGATTAATTACAACTACAATTGGAAAGACTATTCAGCAGTTCTTTATACTTTGTCAGCAGTTCTCAATGTGGTATCAATCTCGACTAGTGGTCGTTCAATTCTTCACCATTCCACACTCACAGATAAAAATGTTCCTGATGAAGCATTAAACAATTATTAATTTAATTTAATGTTGACACTTGAATACATTTTAGTCTTGAATACTGTTTGGTCTTTTGTGTGAAGAAATGGGAATTTTGCATAAAGCACTTCTGCTGCCTTATGAGGTACAACAGCTGTCTCAAGGAAAGCCAATTTTTTGAGTTGCAAGCTCAACTATCAGCTTTTTTTCAAGGAACAGAATTTTTCATTGGAAGAATCTCTAAAAGAAAGGGTATGGTTTGTCAGTCTTGTTTATTTACAGATTTTTTCAAAAATGCATCAAATGAGGCTGTCACTTCAAAGAAGTCAACACACAATATTTGATGCCAATCATGCAAATCAGTCTCTCAAGAGAAAATTGTAAATTTGGAGAACTTGTATCTGTCTCTGTGAACTTGACAGCTTCCCAACACTTACAGGCTTTCTGATTAAATCATAAGAGAAATTAAAAATGTGACTTTAGATATACATAATAAAATGTGTCAAATCTTGGAAAACCTGCACAATGCAGTAACAAATATTTTCCAAGTGAACAATGCAGGCCAGTACAAAATATGCATGGATAAAAGATCCTTTGAAAGTACAAGATAGGCTATTGGGTTTTAATGTAACAAAGTAATAAAAAATTACTTGATTTGGTTGTAGATTCCACATTATAATTAACCTTTAAGAAACTTCCTTGCCAAGTATTGGTGTAATATCAAAGATGAGTATTCATAGTTACCTGAAAAGACTATTATAAAATGCTCTTTCTTTTTAAGATCCTATTCCCTTAGACAAATACATCTGTATGAGGCCTGATATTCTCAGATATGTCACTTCAAACTATACACTTAAACAGCTTGAATGCAGAAAATTTATAGTAAGTCAGCTATCTTCTGTTAAGCCTGTATTTAAAGTGATTTGCAAAAATGTAAGATAAAGCCACTCTTCCATAGTTGCTTTACATTTTGTTAAAAGTAGTTTTATAAAATCCATATGTTAACATGTAATGGCTTACCATTGTTTTTTCAAGCAAATTGTTACATAAATATTCTAAGAGTTGCCCAGATTCAATTTCTAAATGGTAAACATTGATAGACTTTGCTACATAAAAGAAGCTTCTTAGTTATTCAATAACTTTTAAGAATGTAAAAGAGTTCTGAAGTCAACAACTGCAAGAACTACTCATCTATACAATTGTATTTGTATTAATTTTATAGACTCCTTATTTTCTGGTCTCTTTTTGTGAAATATAAGCATAAACAAATATATGTCTATATTTGAACAAAAGAATGCATGAAAATCAAGAACTTTTTAATGTAATAGAAGTAGAAGCATGTCGTAATATAAAAGTCAAAAAAAGATTGATGATTTTTTCTTTGGTATTTTAGTGACAATTTGAGAAATATTATCTCAAAAAAATTATCTCTACTCTCCTACTTGAAGATTTATTCCACATTCCCTTAGAATACAAACCCAACCAATAATCATGAGAGGATCTTTAACATGAATTTCCTATATATTTGTCCATCACCATTCCTTTCCTTTTATATTATTTTTAATCAAATTATTTCAGAAAAAATAGCTTTTCTTTGCTAATCCTATACTTACTCCATAAAGCGGCAATTATTTCCAACTCATTCATGCACTACATTGTGTATTTGTTAACACCTCTCTAAGTACCATTTCCAAATAACAATTTCTGGATTTTTCAAATTTATTTATTATATATTAACTTCTCAACATGGAAATTAGTATTTGGCTCTCTTTGTCCACATACACCACATACGTACACTCTCGCCATTCTCTCATGCTCTCAATATTTATGTCATAATTTTTAAAAAAGTGCTTGTTTATTGGATCACCTGGGTTGCTCAGTCAGTTGAACATCCAATTTCAGCTCAGGTCATGATCTCACAGTTTGTGGGTTCGAGCCTTGTGTCAGCCTCTGTGCTGACAGCACAATGCCTGGAGCCTGCTCATACTCTCTCTCTCTAACAACTTTTTTTTTAAATGTTTATTTGATTTTGAGAGAGAGAGAGGGAGAGAGAGGGAGAGAGAGGGAGAGAGAGAGATAACAAGCAGTGGAGGGGCACAGAAGAGAGGGAAACACAGAATCTAAAGCAGACTCCAGGCTTTAAGCACAGAGCCCCGACGTGGGGCTTGAAGTTACCAACCTTGAGATCATGACCTGAGCTGAAGTCGCAACCGACTGAGCTACCTAGGTGCCCCCCTCTCTCTCTGTCTCTGTCTCTGTCTCTCTCTCTCTCTCAAAAGTAAATAAACATTAAAAAGAAATTTAAAAAATGCTTATTTTTTTTTTTAGAGATTTAGACAGTGGGGAGAGAGAGAGAGAGGAAGAAAAAGAGAGAGACAGACTCCTAAGCAGGTTCCACACTGTTAGCACAGGGCCAGATGTGGGGCTCGAACTCACGAACTGTGAGATCATGACTTGAGCTGAAATCAAGAGTAGGTCGATCAACCAACTGAGCCACTCGGCGCCCCATATCATAATTTTAAATCTATATTCTTTTTTAACATTTTGTGACTAGATGAGATGACTAAATGTAATTCTGCCATGTTTTTATTCATAAGTACTTTTCCTTTTCTACACATAATTTTGTTTTCCCTATATGATATTTGCCTTATATTTGTTCACTTGGCTTTGTTAGTATTTAAACACTATTCCAGCCTCACAGATGCCACAGGTATCCATTTATCCTCTCAAATCAGTTGAAAACTACAGATATTCTATTATTTTTTTCTCACTGGAGATCTCTCACCCAGACTTTATAATTTGCTTCAAAGTGGACTGGCACATCTCTAAGAATGAAATATTCTTTCTTTATAATCGAGATTACTTTTCTTGTCTTCTGTTGTGGATGCTCCATGCCCTGCCTCAAATTTCTAATTCCATCATTTTTGGTGAGTGAAAGTTTTCTGATCTTGTGCATTGGAGAAAAAAGGATCTTTATTTTATGCTGTCACTTGCTTGATGGTTTGATGGCATACAGAGTAAGAGCCTGAAAATAATTTTCATGGTATTAAGAGCATTGCTGAACTGACTTCTAGATTTCAATGTTACAATAGTCTGTAGCCACCCTAATTCTTTATCCTCAATCCTTACAATATGGTCCATTTGCTCTAGAAATACATAGTTTCCTCCTTGTCTGCAGTGTTCTAAAATGTCAACAAAATTTTTCTTCCATAAATATAAAGGCTAGAAACCTAATACAGGAATATCATCCTTATCTGGAATACAAATCTACTGTTACATCTAGACATACCATGGTCTGGCCTTTTTTCCTTTTCCTTTCTCTCTCTCTCTCTCTCTCTCACTCTGTCTCTCCTTTTTTTTTTTTTTTTTGGTTAGAGAAAGGAAAACTATGCACAAGACCTTGCTGGCCTTTATTCATTGTATTATAGACCTTATTCATTGCATTGTTTCTCCAGAAAATGTGTTTTTGTTAGGCTTAATTTCATCTATTTATTCTTCATTAGGCATTTTACCTAGAAAACTATGTCTTGTCTTTTTTTTTCTATCAAAATTGTCTTTCTTGCAACTTTTTCTGTTTTATTTCTGAAAATTTAATTTATGAAATGCTTTAAATTTTGTACAGGCCTTCTAACTTTCTTAAATGTTATTTACTGTATCACTGTTTTTGCTTTTATTTTCTCAAATTTCTTTTCTTTCCTGTACTTCTGTTGATGTGATGTGATGTGGGGTCTTGGAGCAAACAGTCAAGAAAGAATTTTTGAGGCATTTTCAGTGCAGAAAAGGTGGTTTTACTAAAGCACAGGGAAAGGACCCATGGGCAGAAAGAACTTCACTGGGATAGTGAGGAGTGATTGGTTATATATTGTTAAGTTGGGAGGGGGTTAGGGATAGTGTAAGTCTCTAATGAATTTGGAAGCAAAATTTCTAGGACCTTGAAGGGCTAGGTCATTAACTAAGGTCTTAGTACAACCTTAGTTGTGAGACCCTATAGATATGTATCAGTGGGCCAAAACCTTGGAGGATGCTTGCTAACATATATCTTGGGGAAATAGAGCGAAAAGAAGTTTCCAAAGAGATTTTTATGTTAAAAAAAGACTTACAGGATCTTGGAGATCAGCCTAATGTCAAGCTAAGGTTGCTCTTTTTGTAATGTTTATTTATTATTTACTTTTTAATTGTTTTTATTCTCAAGTTATTTAACATACAGTGTACTCTTAGCTTCAGGAGTAGAACCCAGTGATTCATCACTTACATACAACACCCAGTGCTCATCCCAAAAAGTGCCCTCCTTAATGCCCATCACCCATTTAACCCATCCCCCACCTTCCCACCCACATCAACCATCCATTTGTTCTCTGTATTTAAGAGAACTGTTAAAACTCTCTGTTTTTATCTTATTTTCCTTTCACTTCCCCTATGTTCATCTGTTAAATTTCTCAAATTCTACATATGAGTGAAATCATATAATATCTGTCTTTCTCTGAAGTATTTTGCTTAAGCATATTACCTTCCAGTTCCATCCACGTTGTTGCAAATGGCAAGATTTCATTACTTTTCATTGCTGAGTAGGATTCCACTGTATGTATATGTGTGGATATATATATATATATATATATATATATATATATATATATATATATCACATCTTCTTAATCAGTTCTTCAGTTGATGGACATTTGGGCTCTCCATAATTTGGCTATTGTTGATAGCACTGCTATAAACATCGGGGTGCATGTACCTCTTCAAATCTGCATTTTTGTGTCCTTTGGATAAATTCCTAGTAGTGCAATTGCTGGGTTGTAGGATAGTTTTATTTTTAATTTTTTGAGTAACCTCCATTATGTTTTCCAGAGTGGCTGCACCAGTTTGCACTCCCACCAACAGTGCAACAGGGTTCCCCTTTCCATACATTTCTGTACATTCTCGCCACCATCTGTTGTTTCTTGAGTTGTTAATTTTAGCCATTCTGACCCGTGTGAGGTGATATCTCATTGTGATTTTGATTTGTATTTCCCTGACAATGAGCCATATTAAACATCTTTTCATGTGTCTGTTTGCCATTTGGATATCTTCTTTGGAAAAGTGTCTCTTCATGTCTTCTGCCCATTGCTTCACTGGATTATTTTTTAATTAAAATTTTTAATATTTATTTATTTGAGAGAGAGAGAGAGAGAGAGAGAGAGAGAGAGGCAGGGGCAGAGAGAGACAGAGACATGGAATCCAATGAAAGCTCCAGGCTCCGAGTTGTCAGCACAGAGCCTGATGCAGGGCTCAAACCTACAGACCGCAAGATCATGACCTGAGCCGCAGTAGGCCACTTAAACAACTGAGCCACCCAGGTGCCCTGAGTTTGGTAAGTTCTTTATAGATTTTGGATACTAACCCTTTATCTGATATGTCTTCTCCTATTCCATCAGTTGCCATGTAGTTTAGTTGATTGTTTCCTTTGCTGTGCAGAAGCTTTTTATCTTATTGAAAAACATTTTTAATATTTGTTATTTATTTTTGAGAGAGAGAGACAGAGTGCGAGCAGGGGAAAGGCAGAAGGAGAGGGAGGCACAGAATCTGAAGCAGGCTCCAGGCCCTGAGCTATGAGCACAGAGCCCAATGCAGGGCTCAAATTCATGAACTGCAAGATCATGATCTGAGCCAAAGTTGGACGCTTAATCAACTGAGCCACAAAGGCACCCCAGGAGCTTTTTATCTTGATGAGGTCTCAATAGTTCATTGTTGCTTTTATTTCCCTTGTCTTCAGAGACATGTCTAGTAAGAAGTTGCTGTAGGTGAGATCAAAGATGTTGTTGCCTGTTTTCTCCTGTAGGATTTTGATGGTTTCCTATCTCACATGTATGGCTTTCATCCATTTTGAATTTATTTTTGTGTATGGTGTAAGAGGGTGATCCAGTTTCATTTTTCTTCATGTTGCTGTCCAGTTCTCCCAGCACCATTTGCCAAAGACACTGTCTCTTTTTCATTGGATACTCTTTCCTGCTTTGCCGAAGATTAGCTGGCCATTTATTTATGGGTCCATTTCTGGGTTCTCCTTTCTTTTCCATTGAACAATGTATCTGTTTTTGTGCCAATACCATACAGTCTTGATGATTACAGTTTTATAATACATGTTAAAGTGTGGGATTGTAATTCCTCCAGCTTTGGTTTTCTTTTTCAGGATTGCTTTGGCTATTTGGGGTCTTTTGTGGTTTCATAAAAATTTTAGGATTGTTTGTTCCAGCTCTTTGAAAAATATATGTGTTATTTTGATAAGGATTGCACTGAATGTGTAGATTGCTTTGGGTAGTAGCAACGTTTTAATAATACTTATTCTTCCAATCCATGAGCATGGAATGTTTTCCATTACTTTTTATTGTCTGCAATCTCTTTCATAAGCTTTCTATAGTTTTCAGTGTACAGATCTTTTACCACTCTAGTTAGGTTTATTCTTAAGTATTTTATGACTTTTGGTGCAATTGTAAATGGGATCAATTCCCTAATATGTCTTTCTGTTGCTTCATTATTGGAGTATAGAAATGTGCCCTAGTTTTGTACGTTGATTCCATATCCTATGACTTTGCTGAATTCATGTATTAGCTCTAGCATTTTTTTGGTGGAGTCTTTTGAGTCTTCCATAGAGAATATCATGTCATCTGAGAAGAGTGAAAGTTTGACTTCTTTTTGGCCAATTTGGATGCCTTTTATTTCCATGTGTTGTCTGATTCTGAGCTAGGACTTCCAACACTATGTTAAACAACAGTGGTGAGAGTGGACATCCCTGTTCCTGACCTCAGGGGGAAACCTCTTAATTTTTCCCCATTGAGGATAATATTAGCTGTGGGTCTTTTGTATATGGCCTTTATGATCTTGAGGTATATTTCTTCTATCCCAATTTTTGTGAAGATTTTTATTAAGAAAGGATGTTGTATTTTGTCAACTGCTTTTTTCAGCATCTATTGACAGAACCATATGGTTCTTATCCTTTCTTCTATTAATGTGATGTATCATGTTGATTGATTTGCAAATATTGAACCAGCCCTGCAGCCCAGGAATGAATCCCACTTGATCATGGTGAATAATTCTTTTAATGTAATGTTGAATTTGATTTGCTAGTATCTTATTGAGAATTTTTACATCTATGTTCATCAGGGATATTAGCCAGTAATTCTCCTTTCTAGTGGGTTCTTTCTCTGGTTTTAGAATTAAGGTAATGCTGCTTCACAGAATGAGTCTGGTAGCTCTCCTTCCATTTCTATTTTTTTGAATAGTTTGAGCATAAAAGGTATTAACTGTGCTTTAAATGTCTGGTAGAATTCCCCTGGGAAGCCATCTGGCCCCCAACTCTTATTTGTTGGGATATTTTTGATAACCTATTCAATTTCTTTGCTGATTATGGGTCTGTTCAAATTTTCTACTTCCCATTTGAGTTTTGGCAGTGTGTGAGTGTCTAGGAATTTGTCCATTTCTCCCAGATTGTCCAGTTTGTTGGCATATAATTTTTCATAGTATTCTCTAATAATTGTATTTCTCTGGTGTTGGTTGTAATCTCTCCTCTTTCAGTCGTGATTTTATCTATTGCTTTTTTGTCTCCAGAAAGTATTAACATTAAGGCAGTTGAGTTCCTGAAGAAAGGTCACCCTGTTGCCTTAAGTATTTAGCAATGGGTTGCAGGTTGTAAGGAGGTTTAATTTTTTTTTTTTACATTTGTTTTCCCTTTGTTCTGCATATCACTGTCTTTATTATAATCTATGGAATTTTTATTCTGATATCTTTTCTTTTTCAGTTTTAAGGAGATTTGTGTTCCCTAGATTTTTACATTTTGTAATAGCATCTTAATCTTGCTCTACTGTCACAAAATATTCTCTTACATCAAAAACATGATGATCAATGATCAAAGATATCGTTTTAATTATTATTTTTTAATGTTTATTTATCTTTGAGAGAGAGAGAGAGATCGAGCACAAACACAGGAGGGGCAGAGAAAGAGTGAGAGAGAGGATGTGAAGTGGGCTCTGTGCTGACAACAGAAAGCCCAATGCAAGACTCGAACCGATGAACCATGAGATCATTACCTGAGCTGAAGTTGGACACTTAACTGACTGAGCCACCCAGGTGCCCCAGAAATACTCTTTTTAATTTTCTTCTTTTTTGTATTGACTTTGTTATATCACAGATTTTTTTTTCTGTTTGTTTTAATTTCTCTTACATTAAGTTCTCTGCCAAAATTTTAACTTATCTTTAGTTTTATTTTCCTTTTTAATCTCCACCGAGACTAAAATTTTGTTTGGAAACTTTCAGTACATCTATGTGGATTGTTGACTTTGAATTTCATTGTAGGAGAATCCGCATGAGTCCATTTATTAGAACATGCTTAAAGTCATGACTTTGTGTTTTTCCTCTTCTTGGTTAAAATTTTTTAAAAGAATTTTCTAAAACTCATCAAGATAGAAGAAGAAAACTATTGGACTCACCACCCAGTTTGCATAAGACACTTAATTCCTCTGTTTCCAGTATTTTATTTCATGGTTCTTTTCCCCAACAGAAAATGAGGCTCCAGTCTTTCTCAAGGTATAGAATAGGTAGTTGCCTCTTCCATGCATCAGTGATTTTAAACAAGAGAATTCTCATATACATTGTATCATATTAAGTGTTTCCTTACCAATCTGTTATTTCAAGATAGTTAAAATATAATACTACTAATAAAATATTTTCTTTGAATAATGATCAAATTATGGATACACAAAACAAAGCTTGTTCATAATACTTCAGAATTAAATGTCTCACTATCTTGTTGATCTTTGTTTGACAAGGGAAAAGTTATAATTGGAGGACAAATTTAATAAAATGCACTAGTGTTAAATGCTTGAGGAAGATATGAGTGTTTAGAAGCAAATATTTGCTTCAAAGGGCTGTTTTAAAAGCTTAATGAAACACTAAGGTCTTTAGCTCTGTGGAACTTGAGTAAAGTTGGAAAATTATAGCCTCTTGATCTCTGCCCAGGTCTTGTCTCAGAGTCATGAGTTCGAAGTCTGGCATTAGGCTCCACTTAAAATAAAAAGGAATAATAGATAATATATGCTTAGTTTGGCAAAAATAATTATTTTTAATAGAAGTAAAATTATTTCATACAATTCCTATTAACATAGAAGAAGAATATAATTATGTCACCTCAAAATGTACTCACTTTCTGTGTTTTAATATTAAGTCTAAAATAAAGCTTCATTCCAATTTCTTCATTCTTACGAATTAAGAAAAAAAATAAAACACCATAAAACACTATAAAACCTAATGGGGCATTGAATTTCTTATCTCTAGTTAATTCTTTTCTTCTAACATGGGTTCTTCTTTTATTTATACATTGATTGATGATTTTTTTTTTTTAGTACACACTCCATTAAAGAAGCATTGATTAAAAGCCCAGTATCCAGAAGGCTCTAAAATATGCCAGGTGCACCAACAATAAGTAAATAAATTTGTGGTAATGTTCCAAGTAAAACGTGACTTGTTCAAAACCACAAGTTTTTCTATTAATTGTGAAAAGCTGATTATTTCTTGGTGAAACAAACCTTTTCATTGGGAAAGTTCGTATTTCCTGCTTTATCTATCTATTTTAATAATTTTAAACCATTACGTTTTTAACAAATATCTTTTTAATAGTCACTTTTTTAAATGTCATCAAAGGCTACATGAGATATACTTATTTGTATAGAAATGGATAATGCAATGTGATTTATTTAATTAGGGTCAGGGACAGATGCAATTTGTTTTATGATTATGCCTTTCTTAAAATTAAATCTCCAGTAACATTTAATTTTTGACCCTCTTATAAAAATATCCCAAATTAATTATTTTGTTTTTGTTGGGACAAAACGTTTCAATGGCTTCTCACATACCAGGAAAGATGATGCCTATAGGGACTGTAGGCATTTGCATCGACCTATTCAAAAAACTGCAGATCCTGAGTTTCATAGAGCAGAGAATAAAATCTTGTCAGAGGCACATCTTTGCTCTCCCTTAACTGGGTGGATAGCTTCACTCCTCACACAGGTGGTGTCAGTTGAGACCACAAGGTTAACGTCGAAGACTGAGAAAACTCTGTCAGGTGAAACCATACAGAAACCTTCTCTCCGTTCCTGTCCTATGCTTTTTGTTCTGACAAGAGTTTTAATATGAAGTACATTCCTGTCACTCCCTCCATTTTGCAGGCTAGTTATTATGCAAGTCAGGTTCCAGTGAATTCCAAAACCTCAGGAAAAACTCTAAGATTATGCCAGTTGTGCAAAATCTGACTTTAGTATACGACAGCAGACTAACACTTGTGTCCCCTGAGGAGCAGAAGGTCACTAGGGATTGACTACACCAAAGTATTATCTGTAAATAGCTTATAGGATAAGAAGAAAGGAAGTAAATTGCTTAGAATAAAGTTATTGATAAGTCATGAGGCCAGGTTTTGTGCTTAGGGGCTCTGAAATAAAGGTTTAGAAGGGGAAAACGGTTTAGAAGGGAAAAATGCAATTTTCTTTGGATTCTCCTGAAGGCCAGAAATGGCTGCAGCTTTGAATTCCTGGACATTTTTATGTATGTAGCTTTAGTCCAGCTAATTTTTAGGGCATGAATAAAATATTTCAAATCTCAACTTTTGTGGATTATCAAAATCAATCTTAGAACTGATTTGCCATTACTTAGGGGTAACATAAAGTTTAATTTTATGCTATTTAATATGTTTAATAACTCAGGAGAAGAAGGGAGAGACAGAGTCAAGAAAAAGATATTAAAAATTTACAACACAGAAGAAATTTATAGGTTTCCACTGAAGAGTCATTTCATGCCTTAATGTGGCATAAGTGCCTTCCTTGTATATTTCTTCTAATGAAGGAAAGTCCATTTCTCAAAAAATTAAAATTATCCACATTATGGCTATTCTTTATTTTTATTATAAGACTTTTTACCCGTAAAAGAGAAAGTATGAAATCTAAATGTAAATTATATTAGAATTATTTATACCAAAATAAATATCTTGACCAATAACATGAATTCTAATATAAAACATTACTGAAGCTCTCTATCTTCTCCTTCTTGATCCTCATTGTTCTGTATCCTGCCTAATACCCTCACTGTTCTTATTTTTTTTATCCTTTCTTGGATTTTCATAATTTTATCACTTGTTCAGTTATCCCTAAAACGACAGATTGTTGTTGTTGTTGATCTCATTAAAATGCTGTTGAAATAAGTCCATTTGCTATTTCCTAAAGAGCCAGAAGTTCACCCTCATTTACCATCCCTTTTGATTATTTCTGAGTAGTGGCTCAAAGGACATGCATCCTTTCAATACTAGAACATAATCTATCTGTGTGTAGTTACCCTTTTCATGTCAATAATGAAGACTATATTTGATGGTAAATTCATACATTGGAAGCAGCTGGGATTTCTGAGCCGTTACATGGGGAAGAGATGCTCTCTATGCATTGATGGACTCACATAGGACTCTGTACAAATAGAACAACAAAAAAAAGCTTTAGTTTGTTACTTGGTTGCTACTTCAGGGCAAACTTATTTTCATGGCGTCTTCTCATTTATGCAAGTATTATGCTAAGTATGATTTTTCTGTGATCTATTTTTTTCCTATTCAACCTTAGTTTCTACTCTTGATCTACAGTGATGTAGCTAAAATCTTTTCCCTTTCTTTGATGGACATTAATCTGTTGTTATCTTAAACAGGTACTGTTGTGATGAGCTAATACTTTCCATCTACATACTGTGGATGAAAGAGCACTTGGATGTCTGAAGATAGGAGGTCTGGTCCTACCTAGAGTGAACATATGAAAACATGCTCAACCTCAATGAAATTAAGAAAATAAAAACTACAATCATCATGGGATGCTATTTTTCATCCACTCCATGAAAACATCTAGCAATCCCATTACTGGTGAGTATTTGGAACAGAAGGAGAGTTATGCATAACTGGTGTGGAGATGGATGACTATAACCCTTCTAGGAAAACATTTCCATACCCTACATAGTAAACGGTACTGCTGTAAATAGTCCTTATTTCTGCTGGTGTTCATGGACATCTGAGAATGATGCGTTGAGTTGTAGGGTATGGAAATGTTCAACATAATAACTGAATGTTTTCCCAGAAGGGTTATAGTCATCCATCTCCACACCAGTTATGCATAACTCTCCTTTTATTCCAAATACTCACCAGTAATGGGATTGCTAGATGTTTTCATGGAGTGGATGAAAAATAGCATCCCATGATGATTGTAGTTTTTATTTTCTTAATTTCATTGAGGTTGAGCATGTTTTCATATGTTCACTCTAGGTAGGACCAGACCCCTATCTTCAGACATCCAAGTGCTCTTTCATCCACAGTATGTAGATGGAAAGTATTAGCTCATCACAAACTCCAGAGATCCTTGCTTTTGTCAGATGGTAGAGTGTTCCTGATTTCCCCTAACGTTCACATCTCAACTAAAATGGAAATAAAAGAACTTCAAATTGCAATTTAGAGTTAGCATAGGAGTAAAAAGACAGTTGAAGAATGATTGACTTACAAAAAAAAAAAAGAATTTAAATGGAATTGATTACTATTCAGTTAAATGATTGAGACTTTTTATTATTCAGATTATTATTGTGAAATAAATTTGGATTCGTGGAAGGGTTATAAAAATTTTACAGACTTCCTATATATACCTTACCCTGCTTTCCCTACAGTTAACATTGTACCTCACCATGACACATTTGCCAAAACTAAGAAATCGACTTTGATACAATAGGATTAACTAAACTACAGACGTTATTCATATTTCACTAGTTTTTACACTAATGTTCTTTTTTTTTTCATTCTATTCCAGGATTTAGTTCAGAATATCATGTTGCATTTAGTTATTACATCTCCTTAGAAAACTCCCGTCTGTGACATTTCTCAGTGTGTCTTTGTTTTTCACTCTTTTAAACTTCAGAAGGTACTAGTTAGTTATTTTCCACAATGTCTTTCAGTTTAGGTCTGTCTGATATTCTCTCATGATTAGACTATGTTATGAATGTTGGAGATAATGCCAGAGAGGTGAAGTGCTGTTCTCATTGCATCCTATCAGGAGGTAAATGATATTTACTTTGAATATCATCTGGTGATAATAACTTTGACCTCTTGGTTACTGTGGTGTCTGCCAGGGTTTTCTATAGTAAAATTACTTTTTTTTTTTTTTTCATTTTGCTTACACTGTTTATTAAGAGGATTTACCAAGACCAACCTATACTCAAAACAAGGGCACCTAAGCCCTCCTGGAGGGAAGAATACCAAACAATTTGTGAGCCTATGTTAAAAGCACCACAGTAGTTAGGAAACATTTTGGTGACATATTTTAGAAGACTCTTTATTTGTACCTTGTGCTCTTCATCTCAAAACATATGGGTGATTGAACTCCTGGCAACCCAAATTTTCTAAAGGCGATGATTATAATTGTTGAACATACTTTTGTTATTTCCAGTTTACAATGCTTTTAAACAGACAAAAATAACAATAGTAACTACAAGAGTCACAAGTATGAGTGCTTCAAGTAGGACACAGATTACTCCAAAGCATGTGAGAAAACACGGAATTCTGTTGGTAGATGAGACATATTTTTAAAATTATGTTTTAAATGGAAATGGTAATACAGAAATGGAAGATCTCCATGAGGTTAATGGTTGTAGTCATTCTTTTTACTTATAGCACCTAATATAGGGTCTGATCCTTGATATGTTGTCAAAATGTTGCATGAAAGAGAGAATGCACACAAAAAAATCTTTGATACAGTAATGATAAACTGAAAACAGTAAGGATTTATTACCTTCCAGGTTGAATAGAGACAGCAAAAAACCAAGAAACGTAAAATTCAAAAAGGATGAAATTCTCTGAAGGAATAATATCCAGAAAAGCAAGATTATTAAAATTTCCTCCCCCAAATCAGAGTGGATTTCTGGGTTCTTTAACCCAGAACCTATGTGTTTTCTCTAATCAAAATCAAGTTTACCAACAGATTATAATAAGCATGAGTAATTTATGCAGGAGATGTGTATGAATGTGTGCAGATGAGCTAAGAGGGTGAGGAGGTGATAGGTAAGAATTGTTGAATGTTAATGAAATAGTAGTTTTCAAATATTCATCCCCCCACCATATATTTATTATGATGCAAAATATTCTATGTTATAAGTGAATAAAAGAGGTAGAGCCTAGTCCTGGACTTCGTTGAGTTTCATTTCCCACATGGTTCAATGTATTCAGTTAAGCAAGTAAAATTGAAGATAAATTATAAATAAAAATATTACAAATGCCATTGCTTTTGACAGCATAACACTGTATTGCTTGAGCTGACATTCGTTTGTGTGAGTAATCCTCAAGGATTTCTGTTTCTATTCTTTTTATCGTGGTTATCTACCAGAGCTATGGTATAGAAGATAGAATGATACATTGTTAAACAGTTTGACATAGCTAAATTGTAAAATTACAAATTGTGTGGGTTTAAGCAAACTACTTACATTCTCTGCTAGTCTGATTCTTGGTCTATAAAATGATCATTACAATGGAGAAAAAAACTTGCAGATGACTGGATTTTTCAGGGCTCCTCAGTTCAAGCAGTGTGGCCCCTCTGCCTAGATAAACAGTTGTTTCTTTTCCAAAAACAAAACAAAACAAAATATTGAAATGTAGAGAATAGACCTAGTGTCATCCCTGGATTCTTGGAGAAAAACACCATAGTCTGGAATACTGAAAGCTTTGTAAACTCAAAGAGTTTCTAAAAAGATATTTCTATCTATTCTTTCCTGGAATTTAAAACAACCCAAATATTGAAACCATGATTTTCAAAGCAGATTTCTATCTATTCTTTCCTGGAATTTAAAACAACCCAAATATTGAAACCATGATTTTCAAAGCAGATTGGGATGGGGATGGGAGACTGTACTCCTAAAAACCTATATTCCTGTGAGAATGCTCACTGTAGGCAGCCACTGTTGTGTATTAAATATCTAATGAGAGAATGAATATACAATTGGGCAATGTCCGGATCAATTCAGGGCCAATAAGAGAAAGTCAAATATGCACCCTCCACCTTAAGCCTAACATGAAGATGCCCCACTTCAAGTTAACCCTCTTAAACTTCCTTATGAAATACTCTTTACTCAGAGCATAATTGAAATTTTTTTTTCTCTTTAAAGCTTTCCCACTCCCCTACCTGCCTTTAAATCTCTACCAAACACAGTTGATGACGGCTGGCCCTTTTCTATAGCAAGTTCTCAGTAAGTAGCCTCTATTTGCTCTCACTGGGGTGGTCTCCACTTATGTCAACATTAAGGTGTGATGGTATAGGGAAAAAAGACAAAAACTATAGATTCAAAGAAACGTGACCAGGCACTGTAGGGATGACATTTTCAACTTACTTTAAAACAGTGTGGAGTTAGTGGTTTGAAAAATCATCATGAATATTGCCTCCATTGACTCATGCATTAAAGTTTTGTGCATATTACACCTGGATAGATAGATAGATAGATAGATAGATAGATAGGTTTTTACTTAGAAGAATCACTTTTACATTTGCTCCCGCAGCAGTCTTCAGCCGAGGGGGTCAGTGATGGGTTAAAACTTTCTTGTGCTCTAGTGAGGTCTTCTCTGAATTCAGCCATCTAGCAAGCTGCCTTTATCCAATTCAAACAAAAACAAGCCTTTGCTAGCAGTGCCTCTGCATATTAGCATACTGTGGTGCCATCAGAAAAAAAAAATTACATCTGAAATAGGAAGTTGTGTTTTAGAATTCATGAAAAAAATATTAAACATACATTTTAAGTGTGAAAAATTCTTTATAACGCAGTGCTTTGTGTGGGTGTGCCCCCGTGTGTCCCCCCATGTGTGTGGGGAGAGGAGTGGGATTGGAGAAATTAGTAGTAAAGGTATTAAAGTATCCAATATCGAAATGATTTCCCAACTATTATTTGGGAAACTTTGTAATATTACCTGTGTCCTCATCTCCATAAAATAGCAATGACCATTTGGGAAACTCAGTAAAAGCTGATGTTCCATATTGTTCTCCCTATGCTAAAGTCCTCCCTGGGGGCTAAATAGATTTAGTAAAACACATGTTGTTTACCCAATTTTTGTGCCAAAGCATTAATGAGACCCCTATGGGTAATGATGCTTTGCCAAAATATTGGCTCTTAGGTTCAATACCACCTTTATTCTTGGCAATACACTTATTTATTTAATCTCAGTTAAAAAAAAAAAAAAAAAAACAGGATATAATTCAGCATACCACAAAACACTCAAATGGTCTTGTTTAGTTAAATTACTTTATACAAAATTTAAGCAAAAATCTATTATAAAATCACTACACTGAAGAAAAAAAACTAATAAACAATAGTAATCTTTGACCCATTACATCTATTGTAGATGAGAAAAATAACCTGACACCTTTCTCTAGATTTCCAATTAAAAAAAATTGTATAAAATAAAAGTAATAAGAAATTTAAATTGCCTATATATTTGGATTACAGAAAAGGTTTACTTTAAGTTTGAATGATCAAACATCATTTTTAATAAGAAAAGAAGAAGTTTAATAAAGCTTAAATCTCCTTTTTAATAATACTTTTCTCAATACCCTATAGCAATTCCAAGACCCTAAACGCTTTGAAAACCAAAATGTTTTGTTGCTGTTATTATTGTTGCTGAGGTTTTGTACTAGTTCATTGGCAGCAAAACTAGCCTTGCATGGGCATGAGGCTATGTATAGTAATTATTTAGCCCACATTCAGTGATTATTCATATGTTATCAACAATAGGAGAATATTTGATTACAGAGTGCAGCCTTGAATCTTGACGTGCTTATGATATTTATGCCACTTATTATTATGTTAAATTCCAAAACCAATCTGCATTCTAAACATTTGTGGCCCAATATTTTGGAGAAGGAATTGATAAGGAATTCTTAAAATGTATTAGTGATGTAAATGAACAAACAAATGCAACAAACAAACAAACAAACAAAAACAAACAAACAAACAAACAAACAATGATCTCCAGGGACTTCCTTAGACATACAGGAAAGTAATATCTTCCTTTGTAAGAGAAAAGGAGTCCTATCTGAGCATATGATATTGTTGATATGTTGGGCTATCTTGTAAACAAACTCTTTCAATAATTGCCAAACCCTCTTCATTTGGAAGATAGCTTTGTTGGAAAGAATTTGGAAAATATGTTTCTATATATTCCTAGAGATCGTAGGAAAATTGTTAATTCTCATATTTTTCTATTTTTTATTTCTTTTTTTTTATTAAACATTTTCTTAATGTTTTTGAAGGAGAGAGAAACAGAGTGTGAGCCGGGAAGGCGCAGATAGAGAGGGAGATACAGAATCCAAAGCAGGCTCCAGCCTCTGAGCTGTCAGCACAGAGCATGATGGGGGACTTGAACTCACGAGCTGTAAGATCATGACCTGAGCCAAACTCAGAAGTCAGATGTTTGACTGAGCCACCCAGGCACCCCTTTCTTCCTTCTTTCCTTTCTTTCTTCCTCCTTTCTTCCTTTCTTTCTTTCTTTCTTTCTTTCTTTCTTTCTTTCTTTCTTTCTCTTTCTTTCTAATTTGTCTTTTAATTTATATTTTACTCATGTAAAATTTCTGGGCTAGATTATACTCAACAATAGTATTTAATTTATCTTGGAAAATGTCAATATAACAAATTCATAATATGAAAAATAATATGAATAGCAGTACCAACATTTTTAATGTTAACTTGTTTCTGTCATTGTGCTAAAAACTGGATGTACACCATTAGTATAAATATATATAATATATCAGGGCAGATATTTCTTTAAAAAATTGAGTATCTATTAGGATGACAGCCCTGACACATGTGATCTCTGACGTAATTTTTCTATGTTTACCTTCTTCTATACTTATTTTCTATTCATTTCCTTTATCTTTTTTTTCCATAATGTGCACATTCCTCCATTTCTTATGTCCATTGTTTTCTTTTGTTTTTCCCCCTTGCAGCTTCCATTACTCTAGTCACTAGTAAAGACTTCTCACTGTTCCATTTACAAAATAGATTGTGGAATGCAACAGAAGGAGATCAAAGACATCAGCATGGACTTGTTAATTATTTCTACAAATAAGGCAAGCTCTTATGATCTCCCAGTGCACATTTCTGAAGGCGACCCAATGTTGAGTCACGCTACTGTTGCCATAAAACACGATTTATTTCTTTATGGCTTGAGTTCATTTTAAGAATGTACAGAGTAGTTTCTTTGACTACAGATTCCTCAAAAAGTTTTAAATAGCAGGTCTATTTGGCATAGTTGATATGCATACTCAGACAGCCAAGTATCAATTCTGTGTCTCTTTGATTGCTTACATTCTAAATAAAACTCATTATCTTTTGTTCTCTGTACACCACGAATGTGAAAAATTGATATTGGATTCTATTCATGTCACCAAAAATAATTTTGCCCTTCTTTTTTATCCTAACATAGAAAAAAAGATTAAAATGATGAAAAATAGTATAAAGTTAAAAGAATATTTATTGCTTTTGGATAGAGGAGCATATAACAGCAATGTAACATTGGTTTATGTGGGGTACCTGGGTGGCTCAGTCAGTTGAGCATCTGACTTCTGCTCAGGTCATGATCTTAGGTTCGTGAGTTCCAGTCTTGCGTCGGGCTCTGTGCTGACAGCATAAAGCCTGGAGCCTGCTTCGAATTCTGTTTCCCTCTCTCTCTGCTCCTCCCCCGCTCATGCTCTTTCTCTCTCTCTCCTTCAAAAACAAATTTAAAAAAATTAAAAATAAACATTGGTTTATGTGATATTGACACAAAATTAGCTCTAACAATTTTATTGTGTCTGAATAAATAATTTCGAGTTCCTATACTATATATTCTTATTGCAATGCATTAATTGTTTTTCAGTTCATTTATTTTGAGACAGAGAAGGCAATAGGAGGGAGAGAGAGAATCCCAAACAGGCTCTGTACTGTCAGCTTAGAGTCTTCTCATTGAGTCCCATGTGGGGCTCAAACTCACAAACCAGGAGCTCATGATCCCTCTGAAATCAAGAGTCGAATGCTTAACCAACTGAGCCACCTGGGTACCCCCTTACGTAAAAGTGTTTTCAAAGAAAACTATTCATTGGGTTCATTAAGATATTATGAATAGAATTGAAACCAATACCATAATGATTAAGTATTCTGCATAGATGTCACACAGACCAATTTCTACAACATATTGACTTTGTAATTTAAGACAAGAACTTACTCTTTCCCAGTCTGGATTTCCATTTCTATTAATATTTATTCCATTACTATTAATATTTATTCATCCAATAATTATTTCATTTCTATTAATATCCATTTCTATTAATATATTTATATTAATGATGTACTAATTGTATAAATGTATAGAGAGTATTTAACATAATGCCAGATCTAACATTTAAAATGTAGGAACTGAGGAGCACCTGGGTAGCTCAATTGGTTAAGTGTCCAACTCCGGCTCAGGTCATGATCTCATGGTCCGGGAGTTTGAGCCCAGCATCAGGTTCTGTTCTGCCAGCACAGAGCCTGGAGCCTGCTTCAGATTCTGTGTCTCCCTCTCTCTCTTTGCCTCCCCACTTGTTCTCTATCTCTCTCTCAAAAAAAATTTAAAAAATTAAAATGTAGGGACTACTATTAATATTATTTTTCATACTATGACTTTGCTGTACTGATATTTATTATTTATTTATTTACTCATTTATTTATTTATTTATTTTGAGAGAGAGCGCAAGCAGGGGAGGGGCAGAGGGAGGGAGAGAGAAAGAACCTTAAGCAGGCTCTGCACCCAGCACAGAACCCGAAATCCAGAGTCGATGCTTAACCAACTGTGCCACCCAGGCGCCCCTGACATTGCATAGAATAAATTAAATACTATTATGGAATATGATCTAGCCCAGCAATGTTACTTGAGTAAAATATAAATTTGTAAAATGAGTTGTATATAAGGAAATCAAGAAATACAAAGATACGAGAATTAACGATATTTTTTTTCAGTTTATATTGAAAATTAAATACTCTGGGTAATTTTCCATTAGGGAAATTATGTCATAATGACACTTAAGGTTACAGAATAAATATCTCTAAATTACATATATATATATACATATATATATGTATATATATATATATATATATGGAAAATAAACATTGAGTTTTCAATTTTTATGCATTAAAGCATTAAAGGAAATTTACACAAAAATTCCAATTGGGCAAAAATGCTCTTGTAATTTAAGTTTTAACAGATGTGAATGAAGAGATGAGATATTAGACATACAAAAGCACAATACTTATGTAGGAAGTGAAGCAAAGTCTTCATTTGTCTTCAACAATTTCATGGTGACATTATCACAATTGTTTTTAACAGATGATGAAAAATAATATTTGAGTGTTTCCATTAAAATAGAAACCTGACCAGTTCAAGGTAATCTTTAATTTTTGCATCTAGTTCCTGATAAATTTGATAAATAATGCACTCATCAACTTAGTGCTATTGTTACAAAGGGATGACAATGAACCTCACCTCCTGTCAATTTAGACACAATGGAAATTAGGTTGCCCTCTGGAAGTCAAGTAGGAAAACCCAAACCCAATGGATGTGCTTTAACCATCAGTGTGATTACAACAAACAATTATCTAAGAAGATATGAATGAAGATAGTCTCTCCTCCCATGACTCCATACTCACAAAGAAACTTTGTAATTGGAATGTGACTTCCAATGCAACCTAACTTCAAGTAAATGCACTAAGCAGCTAAAGAAAGCATGTGGTCTATTGGGCAATCAGTCTCAGTGTTAAGAAACAGGCAAGACTTTTGAAGAGGGCAGTTGATTCTACCATCATCTATCTGCCTTTATTTCTTGTGTATCTAGCATTGATCTATCCATCCTCACTGCATCTATCATAATAGATTGTTCTCTTTCCACCCATCCACTCTTACTGCCATTTAACAATATACCCATGTGTGACTTTGGCTAATGTAAGATTGGATGCCAAAGTTGGAATGATTTACTTTCTATGCTGGTAAAGCTTAACACGATGACTGTGACCCCTTTTTTCTGGGGGTAGGGGTCCATCTAAAGATGATATTCATACAGAAAAACTCCACTGAATTTCCACGGAGACACCCAAATCTCACTTTTTTTCAATATATGAAATTTATTGTCAAATTGGTTTCCATACAACACCCAGTGCTCATCCCAAAAGGTGCCCTCCTCAATACCCATCACCCACACTCCCCTCCCTCCCACCCCCCATCAACCCTCAGTTTGTTCTCAGTTTTTAACAGTCTCTTATGCTTTGGCTCTCTCCCACTCTAACCTCTTTTTTTTTCCTTCCCCTCCCCCATGGGTTTCTGTTAAGTTTCTCAGGATCCACATAAGAGTGAAAGCATATGGTATCTGTCTTTCTCTGTATGGCTTATTTCACTTAGCATCACACTCTCCTGTTCCATCCACGTTGCTACACAAGGCCATATTTCATTCTTTCTCATTGCCACGTAGTACTCCATTGTGTATATAAACCACAATTTCTTTATCCATTCATCAGTTGATGAACATTTAGTCTCTTTCCATAATTTGGCTATTGTTGAGAGTGCTGCTATAAACATTGGGGTACAAGTGCCCCTATGCATCAGTACTCCTCTATCTCTTGGGTAAATTCCTAGCAGTGCTATTGCTGGGTCATAGGGTAGGTCTATTTTTAATTTTCTGAGGAACCTCCACACTGTTTTCCAGAGTGGCTGTACCAGTTTGCATTCCAAATCTCACTTTTTAAAGAAAGAAAGAGTTGCTTGAGATAACTGTAGTAGTCGCACAAAGTGTTCAGTAGATCTCTCTTTCATTTGAAATAGAACTTTGTATTGTGTGCAAACAAATGTTTTAGCATAGGATAATGTAGACTGGAGTTTGTTTTTTTTAATTTATATTTGGATCTTTATATTAAGGAACAGTCTTTGATTGCTAGTGCAAATGCCATGTATAAGAAGCAGTTGCTACAGACCAGCAGGATTGAAATATCTGTTACAAGGACGAGGAATGCTGCTCTGAGTATCATTGATCAAAGTCCTCATTAAAAATGAGAGACAGTACCCCTAGGGATCCTCCCCAAGGAAGAAAGGAAAGGGGAAAGGAAAAGCAAAGAAGAAAAACTATGGCTTGACTATTCACACTGGATGCTCAGAGGCAGGCTTTCCCCAAGGAAAAGACGAGGAAAAGAGCTTAATCACAAGTGTTCTTTCTGAGATACAGAGGAGGTTTTGACCTTATGCCCAAGCTCCATTTACATTATTTCATTTATTCTTCACAACTCTGTAAAGTGGTTATTATTAATATTTCTTGCTCCCAGTCTGGGTTTTCTTAGGCTCAACCTATCATTAAACTTACAAGACTCCAATAGGCAGTATGTGGCACCAGCTTTACCAAAAGGACACAGGGAAGGAAATAGGGCATGGGGCAGGACAGCCTCTGGGGTTTTTCTTCAATGAGGCTTCTCAGAAGAGGCCATAAACCATACAGCTCTTCTCTGGTATGCAAGTGTGATAGCCCAGGTGCAAGGACAGGAGACACAAATGGTGGCACTTCCCTGGCTTAGAAGTGCTATGTGTCAAAGAGGAGCCAATATGTCTGCTGACAATTCCATAGGCAAGACTTCCAGGATCTCAACAGGCAATTCTGAGTTATCAGATCCACTGCCCTCAGGACAGTCTCAAAGTTATGACTCTCACTAGATAGTTATAGTTTATTCATTGATCTTCTGTCCAGATGCCATTTACCTATATGGGGTCATGTTTGCTATAAGCAATGATACCTAGTTACACAGCTGGCATCCTACTTTTATAGGAAAAACAGGGGTAGAAACTTATTTGTCCATAGAGTAGGAGTTTTGTTAACTCTACACAACATTCCATATAGCTATGAGGAAGCTGATGGTCATAGGCAGTAGTGACTTAAGATCACCCAGTCATTATGTGCCAGAGCATAACTTAATTCCTTGTCTATCAGACCTCCAGATCTTTGCTGAGAATAACACCTGCTGGGTTCATTTCCATACCTGTCTTGGTTTGTCCACTCCAGCCATAGAGCATGACTTAAAATTACATCAGTTTCATGGGGGCCTAAATGCCTTATCTATCACAGAGAATTAAAGCTTTTATGAATATCCGAATAAGTCCTACTTATTTTTTATGGGACTGGGCAGATAATATTGAAAACAGCAACCAACTATGATGTGTCAGCATTTGTAATATACATAGCATATAACTCAATAGTACCTACATCATGGAATTTGTCTTAAGGAATTAATCACATTAAAGCAAAAAGTTTATTTTTTAAAAAATAACAAAAAGCAGAGAAGACACAGACAATCCAGAAGATTATATGTACAAAGAATAATTTTTAAATTAATGCAATATAATAATCTTGAAATTTAAAGTGACATAGATTATATTCTGTGAAAATGTATGTTACTCAAAATCAAACATTTTATAAATAAAAACTAACGCCAAAGATACTACAAATAAAAAGAACAACAAGAATAATATGCTTATATATCAGGTTAAGGAAAGTTTCCAAAGTATAAAATTTCTAAAGAAATATATGATATATATATCTGGATCAAAATTAAAAATAAAAACCAAAGTCATTCACAGTAGAAAAAAAAGCACAATTAATAAGCATAAGAAATTATGTTTTTATCATAATAATATGTAACAATTTATAAAAATAAATAATTTTACCAACCATTAGATGGTCCACATTTTAAGCTTCTCAGAATATCATTCATATAAAGAATTGAAAACAAGCACAGTCATTTACTGTTGGTAAGAGTAAAATGCTATGGTTAATTTGGAAGGAAATTTCACAGTAATCTCTCCATCTCTCTCTCTCTCTCTCTCTCTCTCTCTCTCTCTCTCTCTCTGTCACGCACACACACACACACACACACACCCTCTAGGACCACATTGAAGAACGTTAAAAATATATATATATACTAATCAGTGAATTGTTTATAATGATTATTACAGTTAGTTTGAAAAAAATATTTTTTATTAATTTTACTTCTTTATTTTGAGAGAGAAAGAAAGAGAATTCCAAGCAGCCTCAGTGTAGAACCTGATGCAGGGCTAGAAAGCACAAACCATGAGATCATGACCTGAGCTGAAATCAAGAGTCAGAAGCTTAACTGATTGAATCGCCCTGATGCCCCTAGATTGGAAAAAATCTTAAATGTACTTCAGTAATAAACTTCTCGCTAACTTAGGTCAATTTATATTTGTAAATATTATACAGAGGCAAAAAGAAAATTTAAATCTATTTTGTCTTAGTCTGTTTGAGCTGCTATAATAAAATACCATAGATTGGGTGGCTTATAAACAACAGGATTTTTTTCTGAGAATTTTAGAGACTGGGAAGTCCAAGATCAAAGTATTGCTGACATATTCAGTGTCCAGTGGAGACTGACGTCCTGCATCATAGTCCAGTATTTTCAGCGTGTTCTCTCATGTTGTAGGGAGTTTTAGGGGTCCCTTTTATAAGACATTAATCTCGTTCATGAGGGCTGTGTGGTCCCTTCCAAATACCATCACAACAGGGATTAAGCCTCACCATATAAATTTGGGGAGGGGGACACAAACATTCAGTCTATATCGGTACGGACATAGAATATGATGAAAAAATGATTTGAAAATATATTGGGAGAAATACTGCATTTATATAAAATAAAAACAACCATATGACTTTTCTAAACATTTACATACCAAGAAAAAGCAGAAACTAAATTTTCAGAGGCTGGAGAGTATAAAAATTATTCCATATATGTACACTGTTTGCAATACTAAGAAAGGCACTGTACTTTCAATGAATTGACAATAGCCAAAACAAATGAAAAATCTATTTAAAACAGAAGTTTAAATTTAAGATATTTATATGTACATCCATACCAATACAAAAATACCGAAATAAGAATATACGTTGCGTAAATTAGTATTAATAATCTATTTCTAAAATTCTATACTTTGTGAAATTAGGGAAATAGGTTAAAATACGGCTTACTAAACTAAAGCTAAAATCGTTTTCTTGTCATTTGTAAAATGGAAAAACATATACTTTTAAATCTTAACAAGTACGTAGTAGAATAAGTGTACTTTCTGTAAAAAGCAAACATTTTTTTCAACAGGGAACAAATATTATTATATAAGTAAATAAATGTCAAGAATAAATAGAATTGTCTGCCATACCCATGTTAATATTCTGCCTCAAAAATGAAAATTGGATAGTTTCATCCTTTAAGAATTTTAGTTTCTATATGGTTTTCCTTACAATTGATCTACCAGTTTTTATAATCAATTTCATATACAACATATTCATCCAAAACTTCCCATATTTATTCCAGTTGAGATACTGCTTAACACTGTAAGTGAGGAGGCCATCATTAGAAATTTCCATTTTGTTATAATCCTGAATTTTATTATATATTAAATATTATTTATTTAATTGTTTGGAAATCTTCCTTTTCATATCTATATTTCCCAAAATAAAATGTTCACCATAACTTTGTAATTACTTTTCCCAAACTAGCTTTATATCTACGACATAACCATACTCACTTGCAAACAAAAAATGCTAAGTGTTTATGCTATGAATGGTATAAAATGGTATAATTGGTTAAATGTTAGGTTACAACACAAATATGAGTTAGTGTGCTCAAAGACACAGATGGACTTTGTATAAGAAATTGAAGGTTCAACCCTGTGCATTGTTGGTGGGAATGTAAATTGGTGCAGCCACCTTGGAAAGCAGTATGGAGTTTCCTCAAAAAATTAAAAATAGAAATATCATATTTCTAAATATCATGTGATCCACTAATTTCACTATTGGGTATTTACCCAAAGAAAATTAAAACACTAATGTGAAAAAATATATGCAGCCCTATGTTTATTGCAGCATTATTAACAATAGCTAAGTTATGGAAGCAACACAAGCATCCTCTGATAGATGAATGGATAAAGAACACGTGATACACACACACACACACACACACACACACACACACACATATATATATATATATATAAAACTCTGCTATAAAAAATGATGAGATCTTAGGGTGTCTGGATGGCTCAGTCGGTTGAGCATCCGACTTTGGCTCAGGTCATGATCTCACAGCTTGTGAGTTCGAGCCCCGCGTTGGACTCTGTGCTGACAGCTCAGAGCCTGGAGCCTGCCTCAGATTCTGTGTCTCCCTCTCTCTCTGCTCCTAACCCACTCACATTCTGTCTCTGGTCTCTCTCAAAAATAAATAGACCTTAAGAAAAAATAAAAAATAAATGTGAGATCTTGTCATTTGAGACAACATGGATGGACCTAGAGAGTATTATGCTACGTGAAACAAGTCAGACATAGAAAGACAAATACCATATTATTTCACTTATATGTAAAATCTGAAAAACAAAACAAACAAAAAGCAGAAAGAGACCCATAATACAGAGAAAAAACTGATAGTTGCCAGAGGGGCAGAAAGTGGAGGTATGGACAAAATGCATGCAGGGGAGTGAGAGAAAAACTTGCAATTCTGTAATAAATAAGTCACAATGACAAAAGTTACAGCAGACAGAAAGATATTGTCACAGGTTTCTATGGTGACAGATAGTAGCTTCACTTGTGGTGAGCATAGTGTAATGTATAGAGCTTCAAATCACTATGCCGTGCACCTGAAACTAAAGCAACATTGTATATCGATTACACTTCAATAAAAAAAGGAGAAATTAAAGGTGTATTATTAATTTAAAAATATAAACAATATTTCAACATTGTAGAAACTTAAACTTGTGTTAATAAATTAGAGAAGATAATACTTGGGAAAAAAAGAAGGAAAATATATATTGGAGCATTCATAGTAAAATTGATGTTCATAGACTGATGATATTTTTAACTTCCTATTAGAATAGTTTGGTCACCAATGTGTCATGCAATATATATTCTACATATTAAGCCTATTTCTATAAATCCATCTTTGCAAATTTATTTTACAGATGAAAAATATATGAAATATTCTAACAAAAATTTTAAATGAGACTCTGTATTCAAAATACACAGCTACTGGGGCTCCTGGGTGCCTCAGTCGGTTAAGCGTCCGACTTCAGCTCAGGTCACGATCTTGCGGTCCGTGAGTTCGAGCCCCGCGTCAGGCTCTGGGCTGATGGCTCAGAGCCTGGAGCCTGCTTCCTATTCTGTGTCTCCCTCTCTCTCTGCCCCTCCCCCGTTCATGCTCTGTCTCTCTCTGTCTCAAAAATAAATAAATGTTAAAAAAAAAATTAAAATACACAGCTACTTATAATACCTCAACTGTAGGTAATGATCTACAGTCATGTAAAGTGGCAACAAGAAATATACTCCAGAAGTATGAGAAATATGTATGATGTAAGAGTAGAGAATATAAAATTATATCTTTTGATAATGAAAATAATGCCCATGTAAAAAAAACTGTTATATATATATTATTTAAACGTGAAATACAGTTTGGGAAATTTTTGTGGTTTTCCTTAAGAAATATCTCACACAATGTTTAATACAAAGAAAATACTCAGCTACTTAGTAGTGATATTTATAAATTTTTATCACCATTCTTTTTGGTAAAATAAATATTTTTATTTATTTATACCTAATATATGATGAAATTCAAACATTTTAATAAGCATTGTGTATAATTTATGTATAATCAAAGAACAAGGATGTTTAGAAAAATTATAAGTAAAAATGCTTTGAACTTATAGAAATATACCAATGATGAAGGGAAATTGAGAAATGAATATAATATTTAAAAAAATAAAAATGAATATTACCACACTGAGTTATATAAAGGGGAATACTTAATTAATAATTTATTTTTTGTGAATATTGTATTAAATATAATCCATGAAATAAAAGGCCTTGATGATGATCCAAACATTTGATTATAACTCCTCTGAAATACTGTAAGAGTGGAAATCTTTAAAAACTCATTTTCTGAACAATAAAAGACTGTACCTGTAACAAGTATGGAGAAATGGGAAATGCAAAAATATACACTGAAACTAACTTTAAAAAAATCACATCTAAATAAAGTTTGTTATATCTCTTTTTAAGACAACTATTTGAAGTATCTACTGAAGTTATTTTCACTATTTTTAGGTAATAAGAGCAATAGCTCTCAGTACTCGGCAAGAGATAAGTGAAGATCACTTTTACCCAGAGCCACATTTCCTGTAAATAATAACAGCATAACTCAGCATGCTATCAGTATGGTCACTTGAATTTTAAAGAGCCATATGTAATTTCTTCTCTTTATTGTTATAGCATTTGGAAAAAAAATTACTTTAGAAATTCATAATAAGAGAAAGAAGTAGGTCCCACTAGCTATTTCTCACCTGGCAAGGATTAGGAGTCATTAACTTCTAAATCTTTGATGTGAAATTTATTTTTCCATTTCAGATCCTCACTTGGTTCAAGCACATAGTTTTTGTTAATTATCTGGCAGTATCTAAAAATGTTTACATAACAGGAATATGGAATTCGTGAGTTGTTTTGATAATCAGAGACAATGGACTCCACTGATCTTCATGCTTCATATTAAATTTTTCACCTAAAAAATTAACCAACCAATCATGGACTTATGGAACTCCAGGTTTTGAATGTGACCAGTGTCATTATCATTTGAGAACATTTACTTAGCTCCTTTGTAAAATATGTTGCTACGAAAAGGGAACCCATTTATTTATTGATGAGTATTTGTTAAGGGAAGTCTTAGTTGATTTCTCCTAAGAGAAGAGAAAAAGTGGGGTTTAAGGAGGTAGAGGTCGACCCAGAAATGTGGAGCAACAGATCAGGGAGAGTGGGTAGAGAAGGAGGAAAAGGCAGTTTAGGAGAGTGTTTACTGTGTAGTTGCTGTTGGAAGCACAAGTTTGGGTTCTCCTGGACTTTTTGAGAAGCAGGCAGAATGCATTCTAGGATGGTTTCCCTGTAATATTTATCCACCAGCTCCCTTTTCCCAGTGTTTGGAAGTTGTCTCCTTACATGCTACCTCTTCCACAGTCTAAAGGACACTTTTCCAGGCCAGACAGCAGAAAGGCAGAGCATTTGCCCAACTGCAGAGGAAACAAAAGGGTCCAGCAATAGTAAACTCAGGATTCCAGACTGTGTACAAGGGAACTACTGTGTGTCATGCACACACCTGAGACCCTGGAATTAACTGAACAGCAGAATTGCAGTATACAAAAGTAGAGAGATCTGAAGCAGTCACTAACCTTGGTGAGTTGATAATAACAGCAATGCAAGATTGCTTAGTCTTAGTATAAAATGAATGGCTTAGATAAAGCTTGTAGGAGTTAATTTGTGTAAAAGTCCACCTCCTAACCAGACTAATAGCTCCCTGTAGACAGGGAACATCTAAAACTTGGCAGTGTTAAAGCCCATGACATGTACTCAGTATATAGATATATATTCCAAATGAAAGAAGAATGGGGGAGAAAAAAGAACAAAAAAGAACCAATAAAGCTTAGTGTAGTTCCGGGAAAGACTCAGAAAAGGAGCTATTTGTAGTGGGCTTCACAAAACAGAAATAATTGCACTGTGCAGTATGTTTATGAGTATCTGTTAATTTGGTATATTATCTACTGTGACATTTTAGAAGAAACTATTCAAAATATTAATGAAGGAAAGGAAATAATTTTAACTACCTCTAAATACAAGTCATTAAAATTACCTTGTCTTGCATTATCATTTTCAAAGAAAAATGAGAATAAATTAATCTCAGAACTATATTTTTGATGACTGAAAACTAAATTAATCATAAAACATGGTTCAATACTATTACAGCCAGATACAGCTTTTCCTTGTTTTCTTTTTCTTTAATTTCTTTACCATTTAAAAGGTTATATTGTGCTTTCTCTGAGTTTTCTCTATGACATTGGTCCTGACAATTAGGAAATCCTGCAATAAAGGTCAACAATGTTCATCTCTACAGACTGAACTGCATTTGAATAACTATTCTGGAAATATTTTTTTTTTGGCAGTTAACCCAGAGATTTTTTAGCTCATAGATAAATACATTTGTAAAATCAAAGTCTATGTCAGTGCTTTACTATTTCAAGAGAATAAATATTCTATAAATATCCTCAAAGATCAAGGGCTATAAAAGTAAAACCCTATAAAATTCAAGCAAATAACATAAATGTGTGTTTTGTTCCAGGTTCACAACAATAGTATATGATTGACTCTTCAGTTAATTGAAAAACTCGTCTTCCTAAGGACAGTCATTCAAATCACATCTTAAAAAAACTATGCTGGTCAAAAAGAAAACAAACAAAAGAAATAACCTATGCATATGTGTATCAGTTATTCACAACTATAGTCATGCTGCATAGAAAGTGATCACAAAACCTTCATGACATGAATTGTCAAACATTTATTTAAGTCACACATCTGGGTATTCCACTGATTTCAAATGGGCTAGCTCATACATCTTTGGTCTACTGATCTTGTAGAATTTACTCACATGTCTGTGGATTAGCTGGCTTTCAGATTACCTAAAATAGCCTTGTTTCAAGTAGACAAATGTGAGTATATCCTAATGTCATTCCAAGGAGATAAGAGAGAAAAAGGAAACACACCAACACTTTTTCCAAGCCTCCACATGGATCACATATTCTAATGTCCTCTTGGCCTAAGTGAGTTATATACCTGAACTCAGAATTCAGGGGTAGGGGAATAGATTCAGTCTCTTTAGTGAGAGAAATTGTGAAGTCACATGGCAAAAAAACATAGATATAAGGGAGAAGGATGAAGATTGTTGGCCATTATTGCAATCAATCCCCTATACCTTTCATGTAATCTCCAATAAAAGGGCATTCATCCTTGACCTCTACTAGAGGCTATAACTTTGTACTATATAGAATCATTTGTATCTATGGTTAGTTCTGTGTAATCAAGCCCACTTGAAAAGCTATTTATACCAAAGAAGCTGTTGCTGATCAACTTTTAAGGATCATCAAGGTATGAGTTATAATGGAATCTGATCCCTTTATTTATGGACTATATTCCATGTATAATGACTCTTATGGACCTATTCTTTCTTTATGTCTTTCTGACAGTTTTCATGATATATTTTATCTTTAAAAACAGGTCTGTTTTGTTTTGGGGCTAAGAGAAAATGGGCTAATTAGCTACATTTATTTGTTTTTCATAGATAAATTGTCATGATGTGCTTAGCTCTGTTGCTGATAAAGGCAAGCAGACAAAAGCAAACCATAATGTTAATTGACACATGAGTTCATCTAATATAAATTTTAGGGCATCCACAGGGGATTTCCGTATAATGTTTGTCTCACTATCCCACCGTCTGTGAACAATTGCATCTTTATACTTGTGTCCTCCTTAACACACGGGACTACTCATTGCTTCCTCAGTGTTTGCTCAACTGAACTGGATGAAATTATGACAATTTAAGTCAATATAAGTAATTCTCTGGTGTTTTGTGTTTTTCTAAAACCTTAGTTAAAAAAAAAAGAGGTCAGCAAACTTAATCCCTTCCTTTTAATCTGCCATAATTCAATACTGTAATTCCCTCTCTGATTTTGTCACAGGTGATGGTGACGAGAAGATAAAATGAGATGAAAAGATAAAAGTGAAGAAGATAAAATATTCTTTTTGGAATTCCAATATGAAAGAGAATTGGCTAGGGATAGATTTCAGTGGTTTAAATGTATTTTCCCACATACAAACTGGCTATTGTTCTTCTGAGAGAGAATGAGAAAGAGAGAGAGACAGAGAGACAGAGAGTGAGAGAATGTGTGTCATTTTTAAAACTTTGACTGCCTTAAAAAGACACTGTATAATCTGAGAGTAGATGATTTCACTCCTATGCTACTCTTCCCTTCTTACAAGTCATATTCTATCACAAAATATCTGTATTTCTTCTTATTCTGAGTGATATTAAGATTAAATTACTTTCATTAATTTTATATTCTCGTTACCATAAAATTGTCATCTCTAACAAACTGATAGGAAAATTTTGACATATATAAATGTGATAAAATATACAACATAAATAGTCATAATTTGAAAGCTATTTTATTTGGTTCTTAAAACTCCTCAAGATTATCATTTCAAAAATTTACATTAATTAGGCATCATCATAAAATAAGCAGTCTATATCAATGTAGTTATATATGTCGCTAAACACCTGTCAAGATTAACCTCTATTATCTTATTTTTAATAAATGTATTCTCATCATATGCATAAGGAGTTTATACATTAAAATTTAAAACACAACAAATCCTGAAAACGAAGAAAATCTTATGAATGCTTTTTGCGGTAATTGTATGTCTAAAAATAACATTTTATTAATAATTCAGTATATAAAACTGTTTAGTAGATTGTTTAAATATGGTTGAATTCTGAGTTTTTCACTGTATATAGGATGCCAGGTCCAGCAAGCACAAATCTTATCACCATCTCTACAGAAGGAAGAAACTCTTTGCTTAAATAAATAATTCATACTGGGGAGAAAAGCAAAGAGAAAGTGGCTAAATATTTTTTTCACTCTTGAGAGCTTTGACTGTTACTATTGCTAATACTGATCAACTGTGGCACGCTTAACCTTCAACATACTGATACATTGCGGAGAGTATTTATATCTCTAGAACAGGTGAATACTGGTGTCAATTTATTGAATTGTATGTTTTGATTTTTATATTTATATTATTGTAATTGTAGAGTAATTAGTTTTAAAATATTATGAAATCACTGTAGATTTTAAACAAACCACTAACTAGTGTGACAGCACCTAATAGATATGCACGAAAGGAGTTCCTGACCTCCCAACGGAATTTTTCTGGTATACTCACTAGAGTCATCAACCATTATTTTTCCAAACTATGTGACTAAACTTAAAAACCTTTTCAAGGACCTGTCTGCTTACTTAGCCTGATTGCATTTACACTCTTAAGACCATTTGCTTCTGTGACGGCCGCAAGTAACGTTGAAATATTGAGGACGGTTAAGTTCTTCAAAAGAAAGGTATCTCTGTGGCATCCATTCAAATGCATTGTTTCACAGGGGATGTATTTTGAGAAAGGGCAGATGGTAGCATTTCCCAGAACATCTGTTAGCCATCATTCTTTCAGAGAGCAACCCAGATGCTGTTGACAACTTGTATGTAAATCATGCTGACAATTTGTTCAGCGTCTTTCCTGCTGAGACTGAGGTTGTCCTGGTCATACCATTTATCAGATATAGGAGATACTCTGGTCCCACAAGAACAGCTCCAACTGTGTTTTGGCCAGGGAACAATAACAGCCATTAAATCAATGGAACAATTTATCTACCTTGAAGTTATCTCCATATTACAGCAAGGATTTTCTACCTCACCATCCCTGGTCTTATCGGAAAGTGTACATTAGATATTAAATGCTCCATGGAATAGAAAAATGCCAAATTGCTTCCTGGTATTTGTCCTTAACTTCTATTATTATTTGTTAGGGGTAATCATTTCTTTGACCTTGCATTTTAAAATTACTTTCATCTCAGGGAAATGACATATAAGGGGAAAATTATGCATGCATTGCTATATAAATGTCAGATTTTTTAGTTTGCAAATGCCTGCTATAAAATATTCACAGTACAGAAGTTGATTTACAATCCATTTCAGTCTGTAATCTATCTTATTCTAATTTTGCACCTTGTATCAGGATGCATTTTTTACATTGTAGAAAAGAAAACAAAAAGAAAAAACAATAATTTCTTTAATTAACCTACTTATGCAAAGATAAACTAAAACCATTGGCATTTATTAAATGATTGTTGCTTTTCTAAACAAACTTAATTAGACCATAATACAGGTTGTAAAAAGGGAAAATGCATAATTAAAATTTAAAACACGTAAGCCTGAAATGAATGAAAACATTATACATAAGCTGAGCTTCCTGTTAAAACAGTGAAGATAAAAAATTAAAAATTGGGTTAAGTAACTTTAATACAAATTTGTACACAAAATACCAATTTAATTTTGCAAAGTAAATAAATTGTACTTTGGGTGTTGATTAATCTGCATCTGATAGTAATAGATTTATCTCAAGAATTTTTGTTACACAGTTATAGGTTGAGACAACAGAGAACAACACTATGTTGACCTATAAAATATAAACATGTTTCATAGATTAAAAATATATCATGTATGATATTATATACAATATATATGTAATGTATTATATATATTATAATTTGCACCTACAGTTACAAAATAAAAATTGTCACTGTTAGATTGACCTCCACCTTACTAAAATGTGTTCTGAACAGGAAGAATAATTATTGCACTGTAAAAGAAGGTAAAGATAGTTTTAGGTGGATTCTTTTCCAGACATCTAGCCTATGAAATTATGATAGGTTTAGACTAAAAGCAATGTTAAATTTCAATGTATCTAAGAGTGAGCCTCCTGGTTCTTAACCAGAAGTGTCTATACAAAATGTCATAGAATTTTAACCAACTTCTCAGGTGAGGCTTTTTTTTTTCTTTTTAAGTTTTTTAATGGGTGATAAAAGATAGTTTCATCTACAATTTATGTTTAGTATGTATTAGAATTTGTACATATGTGTAACATCTGGAAAGAACATTCATCATACATTATGTAGCTTGCTTAAATATAAATATGATAAAATCAAGTTTAGCAAATTTGTATTCATTTTTATTTTTTATTACTTAATAACTTACTTGTAACAATATTAATTTTCTTAAAAAATACCAAATTTTATGGCACTACAACAAAGTTGTCTATTAAGTGATTTTTAAGTGTGTTTACCACGTAGGTCAATTAGTTAAATTAGTGGATCTGGGGTTTTATTTTCTTATTAGTCAAGTAGCTTCAAAACAAGATAATCTCTGTGTATAATTGTATATGTATCTACTAATTGACATACGTGTGTGTGAGCACACACACAAACACACTTTTTACACTATTGGATCACACCAAATGGGTCCAAGAAGAAACTAAGGAAGTAGCATTTGGTCATGTATATTCTGAGTAGCCAACTTCATCCAAATTAATCTGTAAAGGATCACATTTTGAAACGTAACTCTGACCTGAAACTCTTGATCTGAGGTATATTTTTAAAGACCTTATGGTTCTGTCTGTTGAAACAAAACTCATCAGAGCCCTCTTGCTACTGGCACTGTGCATGAAGTCATAAACTGGGTCACCATACATTCTACCTGGCCCCAGACACTTCTGTTATGGTTGTTTTCCTGTGCAGTTAATAACACCCCCATTCGCTCCAAAGTGTGCAGGTGTATATGACAAATTATATGACCACATTACTTACTAACCACCCAAGTGCATCACGGTGCTGGAACAAATCTCAGTTATCAGTTCATATCTGGGAACTTTTTGAAGCAGCCTAGTTCCTGGTTTATGAATTACACATCCAGAACGTTTGTGCCGATTTCCCCAAAACAGGTATCAGTGGCTCCTTGTTAGGTGTCTTTAAGTTCAGTTAATATTAACTTTGACACTGGTTCAAAATGAAAATTGTTGTTCCTTCTTCACATACTGGCATGCAGGGAGGTTTACTATTTTTAGGACCATAGAAATCATTACATAAAGAAAGTCTGTTTATATCTGTGCCTGACAACTTGACTCGTCTCACACAGAAGGAAAGATAGTAGACGTGAAAAGTGTTTAAGTGCAAGGTGCTTTTCTGCTTCCCAATTTATCAAGAGCTTTGACAAGGAAAAATGTAAGATTCCAGTAACCTGAGGGGGCAAGTTATCATTCAAAGTTGACCCACAAATGTATTCTGACCTGGTAGCACATCACCTTCTAAAAACTCAGCCAGTTCCACATCCTCTGCCTGAGGTGTGTATTAGGGAAACCGATCTGATTTCATTAGCTGCAGAAATTATTTTGCCTCGTTTCTTCAAAAGCACAAAACATATTTGCTTTAAATTGGACAGAAAAGTTCATGATTCTCTGAAAAAACATTTATGTCAATAATTAAGTCTACTAGCTATAAAAAGAATAGGATTTTTGTAATCAGTAACTTCTCTCTTTGTGGTTGAAGATTAAATCTATGGGCCTTAAGTGCTATACGAAATTCAGATATATCACTTTGTACTTTGACACACACTTCCACTGAGTCAGCCTGGAGTGTGTTTTGAAATACCAAGGGATAGAGCCATGATGTCTCTGGAATGACAGGGTCAGGGAGTGGCTTAAAAATTGGTTTTAGTATATACGTGCTGTTTCCAATCCAGACAAAGTTTATGGCTTTTATCAAATACTGGAACTAAACCTTTGAACAGATTACTAGTTTCAAATTGTGAGCTGACTACATACCGTCTCTTCTTTGGGCATGAACCCCAATACATTTATGAAATGACATTGATAAATAATAAAAACATAAAATATATACTTATATGCGAAAGCAAGAAGGAGAAACGTTTCCTGGTTAGAAAAAGCTAAAAAAACCTCAAAGTTTAAATACATTGAGAAGCAGAATAAAGAACAAAAGTGTAGTTTGAGGGACATGCAAAAGAGTGCCTTCGACTGGTAACACAAAATGGCACTTTCTGCCAGGCAATGCAAGAGCTTTCACTTACCTTAGTGATAGCTACTCCACCAAGTGTGACAGATTAATCTAACTGAAACTTTAAAAACTAAAATCTATATTTTTTTCATTTTATTGGGTTTCCTGGACATAAATGTATGGTAAAAATTAATTCTTACTTGGTATATTGTACTAAAGAGTTTCAATTATTGTATACATATATATCCTCTCCAATCTTTTAGGTTCTTTTCTATGAAGTCTAACTATGGTTTTGACTGAAGTATAAGGATAAATCATATCAATTTTCTTGAATGCCAGAGAGATGTTCTCTGAAAATGCTCACAAATTATGCAAACTTATTTCTCAAAATGTTGACTAAGCTTCCTAATGAAATAGATATCAATGTGTTGTAACAATCATAGTTCCCTCAAACCTTGCCTGAAATCCTTTTAGTTGCCTGACTTTAAATTGGAAATCTTTCAGTGTCTACAGAGCCTATATTACCAACAACTGATACATCAGCAAAAGAACCTAAATGTGCATAGCTTTTCCAGAGCTCCATTCATATATAATCCTAATTAACAGGATCATTCCACTATGAGGCACTGATTTAGAACTCTCTGGGCAAATTATCTTATGATCTGACTTGTGAGTCAAGTGGAGAAGTAAATTTTATTTCCAAACTAAGGATGATGCTATTAAAGACTTAATATTTGGTATCTCCTAACCACGAGCATTCTTGACATAAAAATGCTAGAACAGGGGTGCCAGGGTGGATCAATTGGTTAAGCCTCAGACTCTTGATTTCAGCCAATGTCATGATTGCATGTTTTGTGGGATCTAGCCCCGTGTCAAGCTTTGCACTGACAACAGAGCCTGCTTGGGATTCCCTCTGTCTCTGTGCATCTCTCTCTCTCAAAATAAGTAAATAAACATTAAAAAAAAAAAAAAACAACGCTACAACAATGTGAAGATGATCAAGGTTTCCCTCTCCAAGCATGTAACTGCAATGGTAAAATTAGAGGTGAAAGAAAATGAATATAGTAAGGTCTTCTTTGTATCCCAAGCTCTATTCTATTACCTGAAAAGCAGATAATGCCACCATATGAATAGTTTCTTTCTATATTTAATAAAAGCAAACATATATTGAACACAGTTTTATTACTACTTATTGTTATTCTTTGTTTTACCTGCATTCACATTTTAATTCAATCAGATATTCAACAAACATTTAATAAAGGCCTCATAGGTGATAGGCAACTTTATTGAAAACTCAAGGAGTTAGCTACATTGAACTATTGTTGGTTTTCGTTACCAGAAATACTTTGTGGGTAGACCACTTCAGATATAACTACTTAACTGATTTGCTCTTATATCGGTCTAAGAATGAGAGAAATGGCTTCCTCACAAAGCAAGTCACGATTTGGAGCATTTTAATGAAGGGGTTTTGTTTTTGTGATCCCTTCATGTAGGAACATGAATTCGGGCATTTTAAAGACCAACGTACAAACATTATAGAAAAAGGAGGACACATATATTGTATTCCACATGTGTGTTTTTATCATTACGGAACAGGAGCCAATACAGAAAGCAATTTTTCTAATATAACTAGTATAACATATAATATCTTAACCTTGGTTTTAATTAAGTGAACATTTTATTAGCCAGAAATATTAGTTTCCTGGGGCTGCTATCCCAACATACCACAAACTAAGTGGCTTAAAAAACATAAATGTATTGTCTCACAGTTTTGGAGGCTCGAAGCCTGAAATTATGATATTGGAAGGGCCATGCTCACTCTGAAATCTGTAGGGACTCCTTTGTCTTTTCTAGCTTCTGGGGATTTGCTAGCAACATTTGGTATTCCTTGTAGCTGTATAACTTAAATCTCTGAATTTATTATCACAGGACATACTCCCAGTGTTTCTCTTACTTCACTCGGCCATCTTCTTATAAGACGCTAACCTTGTTGGATTAGGGGCCCACCTTATTCGGGTAATCATCTTAGCCAGTTACATCTGTAATGACCCTATTTCAAAATAAAATCACATTCTGAGAGGTAGTTAGATAGGGCTTCAACATATTTTTTTGAGGGAATACAATTCAGCCCATAATACTTGATGCTCTTTATTATTTAAAAAGTCAACAGAAACTAACTCAGCTAATCAAAGAAATTTGGATATCCTTGGCCTCAAACTTTTTTGCTGGAGAACCAACCAAGCATCTATGCCACCCCCCCCCTTCCCGAGATACTACTAAATTGTTGTAAGAGTAAAGAGAATGAATACTCTGGAATTATGCAAATTAAATTGTTTTGTCAAGGGTGATGACTTACAATTACAATATCTCAGCCAAATATTTCCCCAAGTTGTGGGGAATGTGTAAGCTACTTCTTGAAGAAAACCTTGGTGAGCTTTATTGACACTGAAACTTTTCTCTGGGTAGAAAGAAAACTATCCAACTAGAAGGAAGTGCTGTTCTAACTTCAAATACGGTGTTTTTACTCATGCCTTATTATAGACCTAGAATAACTCAGAGACCTCTATGACATAAAACAGGGAATGCCTTTCTGAACAAGCTTGTGTTAGTTTCATCTCCTTATGTGGTAAAGAGAATTGTGCCCTTAAAAGATCATAGCAAAAATTCATTCACAGTCCTGGTATGTATCTTCTTGCATTAGCAGGACATGGAAGGCTACACATTTGAATTCAACGTAAAATGCAGATGAAAACATCTCTACCATTTCAAGGTAACATTCAAATTCAGCAGAGATATTCATAATATTTAATAACCATCCAATAAATACAGGCCAATCAGAATAGAGACTCTTAAAATGGATCTTAACCAGTGCAGACCAGTTGAATGTCTCTCCTGGGCTACAATAACAACTATAGGTTGTTATTTCTATGGCTTTATATGACATTTTTCTGTAATAGAGATTTTCTAGGTAGATCAATAAACTAATAAGGAAATATTATCTATTAAAATTTTAACTTTAATTTTGAGAAGTGATTAGTGATTCTCTTTCAAAAGTTCTGCATTTATATTATTAGATGCTTTTAACTTATTAGAAATTTTATGATATCTTAATAAAATAGAAACTGTGAGATACATGCAAAATTATATATAAATCTCTATTAATTTCTTGAACTTTTCCAAGGTAATAATGTTAGGATGCTGCTTCAAGTTAGCCATATTCTAATATATTCAGTGAAATTTGCATTATTTTAAATTTGAATATTAAAGAAATTATTATATTGTGTTTAAAAGATCATTTGCACTGTAGTTTGCCAAGGTACTTTTTTTAGCCCTTTGATTGGTCCTTACTAAGTCCTTAAATATCCTATATAGCAGGTGTTAGCAATAAACCACAAGGAATAGGCAATATTTCTTCCTAAATAAATAAAGGGAAATGTTTTCCCATCCTTTTACCTGTATTTTTCTTAAGTGACTATTACTCAAGAATGAAAATACAATAATGCTATTGTTTATTTCAAAATTAATTTAATGTATGTCTAGAGTAGAAAATGGAGATATTTTTTCCTGTCCTTGTAAAGCTATTGATTTAGTCCATCTAATTTGCTTACTCTCTATAACTAATCACATCACCTTTAGGAATATAATATCCAAATAATTCTTGATTACTTTTATTATGAACTTGTGAACACACTTTGTTGTTATTATTATTGTTATCGTAAAAAAAAAAATACCACTCATTGCTTTGAAAGGAGAGTCACAGTTTTAAATAAAAGTGGACATGTCAAAGGGTCAAGATCCTTATTTCTACAACACAAAATTACTACACAATCTCTAAGTTTGTGTTCATGCAATACTGCTGTGCTGAAATGTGTAGTGCTATTCTTGTGGAGTTTGGAGCATCAAAGTTCCTAAATCATGCCAGGAAATGGTTTGTTTTCAAAGATTTAGGCACGGTTAGTATATGTAACTCTAATTCGCTACAGCAAGTAAGAAAAATGTGAGATTTATGAAAATACCCATAGAATAAGTATTTATTGACTGATCCCAACAGGAGTGTCTTGTGTTTTTGCTCTCGTTGCTGGCACTGCTTTTGCTCCAGGCAGCTTTCCACCCAATTCTTGCCCTTTAAAATGAGCCATAGCCAGTTCCCCGTGGAGACACTGTTCTTCCCTGTTCAAGGTTAGCGGAACATCCCAGCCTCTATCCTCTTCCTTTTATCTCCGAAGTTAGTCATGCCCACAGAGGGGGATTTAAAAGAGATCTATGAGGCATTTTTCTACAAAATTTTTTTAAAAACATGTTGGGATTTGTGGATGTCTTGAAAACCTTCCTAACAAAAATTGATTTTTCCAAGTATGTTGCTTTATTTGCTTATTTTTGGTTCACTAGACATATAATTTAACTTGCTTATTCCTAAATAAACATTTGAAGGCCAGGAGGAATATTCTTTTGTTTTCACAAAACAATTCGATGTACTGTTAGTATGCTCTTTCAAGGTGATAATTAAAAGAGCTGACTGTTTCACTGAAGGCAATTATCAATTCTTTAAATGATTTCAGATCAGCACTGACTCCACCCATGATCTCGCCCCGGGAGTCCCAATGTCGCTAAAATGCCCAGACCGACACGGTCTTAGAAGAAATTCCCTCAGCATCTCTGCAACCTGTCTTTCTGTCTTGTTATCCACTTTACCATTCTACCATCTGTCGCACCGCGGAAGTGACCTGTAATTAAGAACTTTGAAGTAAATCCACTCTAAATTATGATTGGACACAGTCTTTCATGGCCCTCAAATATAGCATTTCTGTTCTTGCTGTTAGTCAAGAAATCTCTTGCATGGGGCACATGGAGAAGACTGACACATGCAGAAAGTAACCTTAGTGTCTTAATGACCACTAATTATGCATTTTGTCTTTCAAACAGCACAGTTATATGACAGCCACACAGCTGCTTCTGTGAGAAAGAAGAAATAAGGTTTTATCGGGTGGAGTTATTTTGCATATTGTGTTTCTCTCCTTAGAATATGACATATATTTTGGGTTTTATTGTATTTTTCTCCTTAGCATATGATGCATATTTTAATTTTTCCCAACTAATTTCCTTATTCTGTGAAGTTACTTTTAATTTTCTTTAAAACGTATAGTATAAGGGCGCCAGAGTGGCTCAGTCAGTTGGGCCTTCGCCTGCGGCTCAGGTCATGATCTCCCAGTGGGTAAGTTCGATCCCCACGTGGGTCTCTCTGCTGACAGCTCAGCCTGGAACTTGCTTTGGATTCTGTCTCCCTCTCTCTCTGCCCCTCCCCCGCACATACTAGGTCTCTCTCTCTCTCAAAAATAAACAAACATTAAAAAATTAAAAAATAAATAAAAACATAGTATAATTTTCTTCTTAGTATATTTTTAATGTAATATAAAATGATTGGGTCATATAAAATACATGTTTGGAAAGCAAAAAAAGAATGACTAATTTTAAAAATCTGCTAAAAAAGATCAATTATACATTGTGAATGATATTGTAAAATATCATGAATTTTATTTTAATATCTGTATTCCAAATGCCAGATGTTTCCATAATGATAAATCCTGTGAGAGGAGGAATTTTTCTCACTTTATTTTTAATGATTTCAAAATTTATTCAACTCACAGATTTCTTAAAAACCCTGTAGATATCTTCTTGAATTTCCATGTCTTCTGCTTCTTAAGACAACACATTACCATTTGGAGTAATTTTTATGGCAAATTAAATCATATCATTTGGAAGTATAATATCAAACATCACTAAGTAAAAGGGAAATGGGAAAAAGTGAGTTTGGGCAATTTAAAAAAAATTAGTGAACTCTCCACTTTCATAAATCTTCCCATTTTAGAAATGACATACATATTTTCCTCAATGTTTTTAATGTTTAATTTTGAGAGAGAGAGAGAGACAGAGAGACAGAGCGAGGGAAGGGCAGAGAGAGAGGGAGACACAGAATCTGAAGCAGGTTCCAAACTCGGAGCTGTCACCACAGAGCCTGACATGGGGCTGGAACTCATGAACGGTGAGATCATGACCTGAGTCAAAGTCTGAGTCTCAACTGACTGAGCCACGCAGGTGCCCCACATGCTACGTATTTTTAATAGACTGTGCTCTGAACATGTTCAGCTACGGAGGTGCTTCCGAAGCCCCTGGACAGTCCCCAGCCATGTTCTTAAGTACCACTACAATTCTCTGTCCCAAGTCCTTCCATCTGCTTTGGACAGTGATCATTGCTAGAATGCTCTTAATAGTCAAAAGCTCTTTCCAAACTCCCATTTTTTTATGCCTAAGTTTTAAACCCTTGAGAGACACATCTCTTTTTTCTTTCTTTCTTTTTAAAGTTTATTTTTGAGAGAGAAAGCATGAGTGGGGAACTGGCAGAGAGAGAGGAAGAGAGAGAATCCCAAGCAGGCTCCACACTGTCAGTGCGGAGCTCGAGGTGGGGGTGGATATGGGGCTCGAATTCATGAACCATGAGACAATGACTTGAGCTGAAATTGAGAGTCAAACCTTTAACCAACTGAGCCACTTAGGCACCCCGGGAGATACATCTCAACGCAAACCCTCCTTCACCTCACAGTCCATCACAATGTGAACCTAAATTTTATTTCCGAAAGTAAAGATTTCTAATCATTGTGCCACTCCTAAAAAATCAAGAATTTTTAAATCTCCTTAACGTTTTTTAATCTCTTTAAACATCCTGATGGTACTCTAAGACACATAATTTTTATTTGAATGTATTGGCTGTCATATTGTGTAAAATAAATGGATCTTTACCTACTATAAGCCATTACTGCTGACCCACTGAGTGAATGATAAAGAATATTATGATGAATAAGGAATAAGGGGAATAGAGAGATAACCTTAGTGGATGCACCTAATTTCTCAGTGCTTAAACACACACACACACACACACACACGCACACACAGAAATATACAGGGCATTAAAGTCACACCTGACAGCCAGTTATAACTATCTTTAAGTATCTGTGCATATAGTTAAGCTATATAATCTTGGTGTATATTCAAGATGGGCTATACATTATGCACTTAATATAGTATCTCTGTTTTTCCAAATTATTGTAACTCCTTATGATACATGCTTGTGCATGTATGTAAACATGCATGCACATATTACACATAATACATATGCACATACATACATACATATAGTGCATGATAAATGCAGTTTGTTGTCTAACGTTTCTGAGATGTGATCCAAAATGTTCACTGCTGTATTTAAGTTTATTGATCATTGCATGACAAAAACAATTAAATCTGTTGACTCCAATTTAGTGAAAACAACATGAAGATACTTGTGCCCTCCTATCCTTGTCATTTATCCTTCCTCACTCATTTTAGAGAAATCAATGAACAGAAATGAAGTGAGCATGTGAGACTTTTAAAAGCCAGCTGCTATTGTTGGCATGGATCTGGAGCTAATGGCTAATCTTCAAGTACAGTGCCTGTTTTGCTAAAACCTGACCCTCTTTCATCCTGACAGCCTGTTTCTGAGCCAAAATCGGGGGAAAGTTCTTGAATTCCTGAATCTCTTATTTGAGAGCAGTGTGGGGATAAACAGATGCAATGTAGGGGAGAAGGAAAATGTTGTGTATCCTCGTTCAGTACTCAGTGAGGCTTTCTCTTTAGTTTGTGTTATTACTTGAAAGAAAAATATGGAAAATGTGTTGTGTGAATTATCAAAGATATGCTCTATATTTAGATACTATATATATTTTTACTTTCCATTATTTTATGTATGAACCAGAAACATTTGAAATTAAATGTACTGCCATCACTCTAAAATATTTCACTTATGTATACCATGTTTGCTTGTTGATATGATTTGGCATTTTTGCATTTGGTTTATTGATGTTTGTGTTATTTTTCAGGAATTTTCAAATGGCATGCTTCACAATCTGTAACATGGAACTTTATTTCAGTATAGTGCAAAAGATATTTTGCCAATTATAAAACTAATGTCTTTTACTTTGTCATAATGATAATTAAACCCTGGTTTCCAATTTTCCTGAATTTTAGAAAACATCCATTTAACATTGTTCAAATGAACAAATTGAAATAAACATATTGGACAGTTTAGTGATAATTTAATGAGACAAACTGCTTAAAGTGATGGCTTTTTTAATTGAACAGCAATCAATTTGATGAATTATGTTATTATATTAGACTGTTTCATAGTCGACTGGTCATTTTACTTATCTTTGCTTTACTTATTTTACTATCTTACTTCAGTCGCCAAAAAAAGATTTGAAAATGTAGATTTTGTATTAATGATGCGTCTACATATGCATATGCATGTTTATGTACATTCAGGTATCTCTAGATATGTAGATGTAAACATGTGTATCTATGTTGTTGGTCCACATATAAAAATATAGTTGTCACATATAGTTGACAGCTTTGGAAGAGAGGAGGACATAAGGAAAAGGTCACATACACAAGTGCATATAAATATAAAAATATAGATAATTTTATGTGATGATCACATGTAAAAATTATTCCCATTTTTTAAAAAATTAAGTCTTTAATCTATCCCATTATAAGTCTTTACTGAATATTTATTTCCTAGACACAACACATTATGAAATAAGACTGTATAAATAAGTCTATATAAATCTCTTTCCTTACTAAAAATAATTTAAAAAAACATAATGAAATGTAATTGACATTTACACTTCTAAAATTATAAAATTGCATTGCACCCTGGATGAGAGAAAACTGCTCAATCTCTACAAGGATCCTGTTGTATTGCTGCAAGCCTGTTATATCCTGCAAAGGAAATAAAAGCAAAAATAAACTATTGGGACTACATCAAAATAAAAAGCTTATATTTTCAAATAACATATCTGATAAAGGGTTAGTATCCAACATCTATTTAAAAAAAAACCTGATACACTCAACACCAAAATAATAATAATAATTATTATTATTTTTGAATCAAAAAGTGTACAGAACACATGAATGGACATTTTTCCAAAAAAGACACACAAATGGTTAACAGACACATGAAAAGATGATCAAGATCAGTCATCATCATGGAAATACAAATCAAAACTACAATCAGATCATCTCATATCTGTCAGAATGGCTAAAATCAGTAACACAAGAAACAACACGTGTTGGCAAAGATGTGAAGAAATGGGAGCACTTCTTCACTGTTGGTGGGAATGCAAACTGGTACAGTCACTCTGGAAAACACTATAGAGATTCCTCAAAGAGTTAAAAATAGAACTACTCTACAATCTAGCAATTACACTGCTAGGTATTTACCCAAACAATACAAAAGTATTAATTCAAAGGATTTATATACCCCAATGTTTATATCAACATTATCTACAACATCCATATTATGGAAACGGCACAAATGTCCATTGACTAATGAATGGATAAAGAGGAAGTGGCATATATACACAATAGAATATTACTCAGCCATGAAAAAGAATAAAATCTTGCCATTAGCAATGATGTGGATGGAGCTAGAAAGTATTATGCTAAGCAAAATAACTCAATAGAGAGAGACAAATACCATATGATTTCACTCTTATGTGGAATTTCAGATACAAAACAAATGAGCATAGGGAAAACAAAAAGAGAGAGACAAACCAAGAAACAGACTCTTAAGTATGGAGAACAAACTGATGGTTACCAGAGGGGAGGTGGGTAGGGGGATGGTAAAATAGGTGATAGAGATTAAAGAGCATACTTATCATGATGAGCACTAAGCAATATAAAGAATTATTGAATCACTTAATTGTATACCTGAAACTAACATAGCACTGTATGTTAACTATAAACTATGGAATTAAAATAAAAAATAAAATATTTGTATTTAAAAATTTTTAAAATAAAAATAATTTTTATTTTAAAAATTAAAATAAAAATACATACACTTGCTAAGTTGATTTATACTTCTTTGCTCTTAAGAAACAATGATCTGGGGCACCTAGGTGGCTCAGTCAGTTGAGAGTCCAACTTCAGCTGAGGTCATGATCCCGCTTTCCTGAATTCGAACCCCGTGTTGGACTCTGTGCTGACAGCTCAGAGCCTGGAGCCTGCTTCAGATTCTGTGTCTCCCTTTGTCTCTCCCCTCCCCTACTCACAAGCTGTCTCTCTCTCTCAAAAATAAATAAATATTTAAAAATTCATCAAAAAAAAAGAAACAATTATCTGATTTACCTCTCTATTTTTTATTCAGATCTTCTTTATATTGCTTATTGACATATGTTTTCTTATTTTTTACCATGCATTGTTTTTACCACTGACACATTATAATAACACAAAGAACATTAGGTTTAATTTTGCTATTGTACATTCTACAGGCTTCGATATATGTATAAGGACATACACCCATTATTATAATACCATACAGACTGATTTCACTGCCCTCAGTGTCCTCTGTGCTCTGCCTAATCATTCCTCGTGCCTCTAAAACTGGTAACCAGTTTTATTTTTTTATTTTTTTTATTTATTTTTTCTTAGTTTTGCCTTTTCCAGAATGTCATATATAGTTGGAAGTATATAACATACATGCTTTTCAGACTGGCTTCTTTCACTTAGTGATATACATAAAGCCCTTCCAAGTCTTTCTGTGGCTTAATAGCTCATTTCTTTTTTGCACTAAATAATATTCCATTGTCTAGGTGTGCTGCAATTTACCTATCCATTCACCTACTAAAGCATATATTGGTTGCTTCCAAGTATGGGAAATTATGAATAAAGCTGCTACACACATGTATGTGCAGGTTTTTGTATGGACATAAATTTTCACTTCCTTTGGGTACATAGTGAGAAGCATGAATGCTCAACTCTTGTAAAATGCTCAACATTTTACAAGAAACCACCAGTTTTCCAGAGTGGCTGTGCTCTTTTGCATTCCTACCAGCAAAATATGAGAGTTCCTGTTGTTCACCTCATCACCAGATTTCATGTTGTCAGTGTTCTGTATTTGAATAGGTGTGCAGTGGTTTCTCATTTTTTTAATTTGCATTTCCCTGATGAGATATACTGTGGAGCATCTCTTCACGTACTTATTTGCCACCTGTATATCTACTTTGATGAGATGACTGTTGAAATCCTTAGCCAATTCTTTAATCACCTTGTTTTCATATTGATGATTTTTAAATGTTCTTTGTATAGTTTGGATAACACTCTCTTATCAAATGTGTCTCTTACAAATAATTTCTCCTAGTCTGTGGCTTGTCTGCTCATTTTGTTGATACTGTTATTTTCACGGAGCAGACTTTTACAATTTTAATAAAGTCCAACTTATCAAAAAAATAAAGTCCAACTTATCAATCATTTCTTTTGTAGATGGTGCCTTTGATATTGTATCTAAAAAGGCATCACAGGTCTGTGATCCATTCTGAGTTAATTTGTGGATCATCTAAGGTCTGTCTAGATTCTTTTAGATTCTTTTTTTTTGCATATGAATGTTCAGTTATTCTAACACCACTTGTTTAAGAGACTATCTTTGTTCCATTGTATTCCCTTTGCTAGCTACATCATCAAAAAATTAGTTGACTATATTTATAGAGGTCTATTTCTGGGTTCTGTATTCTATTCTACTGATCTATTTGTCTATTCTTTCACCCCTACAATGTTTCTTGATTACTGTAGCTTTAGAGTGAATTTTGAAGTTAAGTAGCATCTGTCCTATTTTATTCTCCTTCAATATTGTATTGGTTCTTTTAGCTCTTTTGCTTCTCCATATAAACTTTAGAAACAGTTTGTCAATATCCATAAAATAACTTTTGGGAATGGTAGATTTTTTAATGTGGTTGATGAAATCTGCAAATAATAAAAAAAACTTAATTTTTTCTCACCTTAACATATTCATAGAATTTTCTTGCAGCATTATTTCTTGTTTAAAAATATTTTCAAGGCTCAAATATTGTTTGAACAATAGCAGTAATGACAGACATGGTTTTATAAATTCTTCCTCCTACTTTAAAAGAAGTGCATTTTAGTCACTCCACAAATTTTTTTTTAACATTTATTTATTTTTGAGACAGAGAGAGACAGAGCATGAACGGGGGAGGGGCAGAGAGAGAGGGAGACACAGAATCGGAAACAGGCTCCAGGCTCTGGGCCACCAGCCCAGAGCCTGACGCGGGGCTCGAACTCACGGACCGCGAGATCGTGACCTGAGCTGAAGTCGGACGCTCAACCGACTGAGCCACCCAGGCGCCCCAGTAACTCCACAAATTTTAATGGTTGCTTTAACTGCACATAATATAGACATCATAAGTTTAGAATGTTCCTTTTTATTCCATCATATGGATTGTGTTTTCTTTAAAAAACCACATATTAAAAGGGAAATTTATCAAAATGTTTTTCTGAATCTATTGATATTATCACTGCAGTATTTCATTAACATAGCAAAATACAAAATAGATTACAAATGAGACTGTGGCAATAAAACAGTCTAAGATTTAAACAAAGTGTCGCAGCGCATTGAAAGATTTCCCATTGACTATTACCCTTTTCTGATAACACCCCAAAGACACACACTATATCCTGATGACATTTTTTCTTAAATGTCTTCTATTTCTAAAGGATTTTCACACAGACTTTTTATGACAGTTTTCCAGATCCACATACTTCTCTCTCTCTTCTCACTTTTGAGGAAGCATCCCCATTTTTGGTAGAAAGCCAGCAGCTCATGCTGTGTTATCCCTTTTTTTCCCACATATGGATATTGATTATATTTTAAATTTGATATTTCAAATCTGTGAGGTCAGTATTAGCTATTCAAAACTTGATGGTGGGTAATGACTTCCAGATATAAGAAAGTTAATTTAGGTTTATATTTTGCATATACAAAAATTAATAAAAACTAGAGAGCTAATCACAAATAGAAAAATTCAAAAAGCATTGGAAAAAAATGTGTTTGTAAATAAGAAAGAACTTTTATAAACAGCATCCAAAGTTAACAATATCAATATCAAAAGTAATAGTACTAAACAGAGGGCTTGCACAATGATTTACATTTTGAAAGAAGTGATTTGTACTGTATATGATATTGACAAGGTATTAATATGTAGGCTAAAGGAAATAAAGAAAATATCTCATGAGTGATATATTAGTAAAAGAAGTAAACTCCCAAGAACTAAAGATTATAGAAATGTTTAATAGACTTTTAAGTAAGACAACTTAATTGATTTAAAATAATGAAATTAGTTTAACATATAGGAAGTTCAAACATATAAAAATGCAGAGAGACAAGATTATTTTAAAATTATTTAAATGGGATCTTTAAGAGTGTTACTGAGTTTGAATCATAGAAGCTTATTGAATTTTAACCAGAAGATTCAATTTGGCTGGAAAAGTAGGACCTGAAGTTGTGTTATATATTATAGACAGATAGAAGGGAAACATATAACAGGGAATATAATGAACCAGGAGGCAGTTTATCATGCCTATTAGGAATTATCATGGAAGGAATGGAGAGAAGGAAAAGGAATAATTTGATGAAATAAATGACTTCTCAGATTCAAAGGGCAGAAGTTTTAAGTAGGATAAATCTGCATGTCAGCATATTTTAGGAAAACTGCAGGTGACTAAATACAATGAGAAGTCTTTAAAGCAATTAGATACCGACATATCAATATGTAGAGCAAGTTATTGAAACATTAATATAGTGTCTTAGGAATTGCTGAGGAAAGAAAAATGGTTACCAGTTGTATTATATCCAAATCTGCGCTGCCCCAAGCAGATAATTTTAAGAATGTACATGTTATTTTTAAAATTTGTTAGAGTCTAGGATACATGAAAAAATTTCAAAAGTATCATTTTAAGGAAAAAAATAACAATGTATAAATTTTAAAACCAGTGTGTGGATAGGTAAGGAAATAAGAAGCATGGAAAGTCCAAGGATATCAGAAAAAAAAAAGCATGAGATTGAATAAAGGAACACCCAAATTATGACGGTGAAAATTAGTCTTAATATATTGAAAATTACAATTAATAGAATGGTCTAAATTGCCACAAAAAAGGTAGACATATTTTAAAAATATTATAGTAAGAATATTCAAGTAAAGGAAAATTGTCATTGTTATAACATCATTAAGAAAAAATGACTTTAAAGCAAAAGTCTGTTAAGAGATAAACTGAAGCACATTACATTTCCAATAATTTATTTGAACAAACATTAATTCCAATGAGGCAGGACCAAACATTGGTGAGAAGCACTCAACAAACAGAAGGTAGGGGAAGGCTTTCATAGAGAAGACATGGCATATATATATATATATATATATATATATATATATATACACATATGTTTGTATATTTGAAATTTAAGGACAGCTAATCACAAACAGCCAAATCAGCTTTTCCAAATAAGGCATATATATAGTATATACTATATAATATATTATATTATATAGTATATGGTATATAGCATATATAGTATATAATATATTATAGTATATAGTATATACTATATATACTATGTATATAATATATTATATAGTACATAGTATATATTATATAGTATTATATAGTATATATTATATTATATATTATATAGTATACACCATATATACTATGTATATACTATATATATACACTATATACTTATATATATATATATAAGTATATATATAAGGCATATATATATATGTGTGTGTGTGTGTGTGTGTGTGTGCGTGTGTGTATAAAAGCTTTTCTAAATCATTTTTTCCAAATAAGGTATATATGTGTATGTGTGTGTATATATATATATATATATATAGCGTTATATATGATATGATATGATATGATATAATATAATATAATATAATATATATTATATATTATATATTATATATAGTATTTATATATGGCATATATATGTATGGTGTATATATACATATATTATATATTATATTATATTATATTATATTAATATATAGATATTATATAATATATATTATATTAATATTATATATACTATATAGTATATACATATATAATATCTAATATATTATATTATATATATCATATTATATTATATATATTATATTATATTATATTATATTATATTATATTATATTATATTATATATATACTATATATATGCCTTATTTGGAAATGCTGATTTGGCTGTTTGTGATTAGCTGTCCTTAAATTTCATTTTCTCAGATTTGTGTGAATTGATGCTGGCTTATGTTTTGGTACTTATGTAGGCAACCTAGACAGAGCCATTTCAGTCTAATGGTATTCTATTGAAATAATTTAAAATGCCTTATTAGGCATCAAGAGTGTTGTTATTGTATCAATAAACTAGATTGGAACAGGAATGAGAAAGGAAAATAATTTAATCTCACTTACAAATTCTGATACAAAAGTCTTTTTTTTCTTTTTTAGAAAGAGAGAGAGCACACAAGCAGGGAGAAGGGAAGGGAGAGAAAGAAAGAGGGAGAGAGAGAGAGAAAAAGAGAGAGAATTTTAAGCAGGTTCCACATTCAGTGTGGAGCCTGAAGTGGGGCTGGATCCCACAACTCTGGGATCATGACCTGAGCCAAAATCAAGACTTGGATGCTCAACCAACTGAGCCACACAGGTGCCCCTTAATAGGCAAGGCTTAAGTAAATTAACAATAGTTTAAAAAGCAAACATGATCTTATTGTATTTATTTGCCAAAATGCAAGAACAATTTAGCACTAAACAAGCCAGTAATGTAAATTACCACATCACAGGCCACTAGAAAAAATAACTTAAGATCATTTTAAAATACATAGACATGTCATTAAACACATTCAATCATGTTTTAAAGTATCTTCTTAGCTAGGAACAGAAAGGAAATTAATTACCTTAATAAGGAGAATCTACCAAACCTTGCAGCAGCCACAGTTAATGGTGGACATTTGTAAGCTCTTCACGTTTTAGAATAGTCAACACCACTGTTCAGGTGCCCTCTCCATCACTCCTTTTGCCACTGTGCTGAACACCCTGACCTTGCAGGCAGATAACCCCAGGCCACCACCTCTGCCAGCCCCTCCTTTCAATCCCTCCCACCCATACACAAGTAGAGGCTTAGCTCAAACTGCCGATCAATTCCCGACCACTGCCATAAAGTGAGTACCTCAATAGAGTGAGTCAAATGAATTTTTTTGGTTTCCCAGTGAATGTAAAAGTTATGTTTACACTATACCGTAGTCTACTAAGTGTATAACAGTGTTATGTCTATGAAAGCAATGTACGTACCTTACTTTAAAAATACTTCCTTGGGAAGATGGCGGCGTAGGAGGACGCGGGGCTCACAGCGCGTCCTGCCGATCACTTAGATTCCACCTACACCTGCCTAAAGAACCCAGAAAACCGCCAGAGGATTAGCAGAAGGGAGTCTCCGGAGTCAAGCGCAGACCAGAGGCCCACGGAAGAGGGTAGGAAGGGCGGCGAGGCGGTGCGCGCTCCACGGACTGGCGGGAGGGAGCCGGGGCAGAGGGGCGGCTCGCCGGCCAAGCAGAGCCCCCCAGTCTGGCTGGCAAAAGCGGAGGGGCCGGACGGACTGTGTTCCGACAGCAAGCGCGACTTAGCGTCTGGGAGGTCATAAGTTAACAGCTCTGCTTGGAAAGCGGGAAGGCTGGAGGACAAAGGGAGGGAGAGCTGCTGAGCCCCTGGAAGGCAGAGCTCAGCTTGGCGGGGAACAAAGGCGCCAGCGCCATCTCCACCGCCCATCCCCCAGCCAAAATCCCAAAGGGAACCAGTTCCTGCCAGGGAACTTGCTCGCTCCGCGCAAACACCCAACTCTGTGCTTCTGCGGAGCCAAACCTCCGGCAGCGGATCTGACTCCCTCCCGCTGCCACAGGGCTCCTCCTGAAGTGGATCACCTAAGGAGAAGCGAGCTAAGCCTGCCCCTCCAGCCCCCGTGTACCTTGCCTACCCACCCCAGCTAATACGCCAGATCCCCAGCAACACAAGCCTGGCAGTGTGCAAGTAGCCCAGACGGGACACGCCACCCCACAGTGAATCCCGCCCCTAGGAGAGGGGAAGAGAAGGCACACACCAGTCTGACTGTGACCCCAGCAGTGGGCTGGGGGCAGACATCGGGTCGGACTGCGGCCCCGCCCACTAACTCCAGTTATACACCACAGCACAGGGGAAGTGCACTGCAGGTCCTCACCACGCCAGGGACTCTCCAAAATGACCAAACGGAAGAATTCCCCTCAGAAGAATCTCCAGGAAATAACAACAGCTAATGAACTGATCAAAAAGGATTTAAATAATATAACAGAAAGTGAATTTAGAATAATAGTCATAAAATTAATCGCTGGGCTTGAAAACAGTATACAGGACAGCAGAGAATCTCTTGCCACAAAGATCGAGGGACTAAGGAACAGTCACGAGGAGTTGAAAAACGCTTTAAACGAATTGCAAAACAAAATGGAATCCACGATGGCTCGGCTTGAAGAGGCAGAGGAGAGAATAGGTGAACTAGAAGATAAAGTTATGGAGAAAGAGGAAGCTGAAAGAAAGAGAGATAAAAAAATCCAGGAGTATGAGGGGAAAATTAGAGAACTAAGTGATACACTAAAAAAAAATAATATACGCATAATTGGTATCCCAGAGGAGGAAGAGAGAGGGAAGGGTGCTGAAGGGGTACTTGAACAAATTATAGCTGAGAACTTCCCTGAACTGGGGAAGGAAAAAGGCATTGAAATCCAAGAGGCACAGAGAACTCCCTTCAGACGTAACTTGAATCGATCTTCTGCACGACATATCATAGTGAAACTGGCAAAATACAAGGATAAAGAGAAAATTCTGAAAGCAGCAAGGGATAAACGTGCCCTCACATATAAAGGGAGACCTATAAGACTCGTGACTGATCTCTCCTTTGAAACTTGGCAGGCCAGAAAGGCTTGGCACGATATCTACAGTGTGCTAAACAGAAAAAATATGCAGCCGAGAATCCTTTATCCAGCAAGTCTGTCATTTAGAATGGAAGGAGAGATAAAGGTCTTCCCAAACAAACAAAAACTGAAGGAATTTGTCACCATGAAACCAGCCCTACAAGAGATCCTAAGGGGGATCCTGTGAGACAAAGTACCAGAGACATCACTACAAGCATAAAACATACAGACATCACAATGACTCTAAACCCATATCTTTCTATAATAACACTGAATGTAAATGGATTAAATGCGCCAACTAAAAGACATAGGGTATCAGAATGGATAAAAAAATAAGACCCATCTATTTGCTGTCTACAAGAGACTCATTTTAGATCTGAGGACACCTTTAGATTGAGAGTGAGGGGATGGAGAACTATTTATCATGCTCCTGGAAGCCAAAAGAAAGCTGGAGTAGCCATACTTATATCAGACAAACTAGACTTTAAATTAAAGGCTGTAACAAGAGATGAAGAAGGGCATTATATAATAATCACAGGGTCTATCCACCAGGAAGAGCTAACTATTATAAATGTCTATGCGCCAAATACCCGAGCCCCCAGATATATAAAACAATTACTCATAAACATAAGCAACCTTATTGATAAGAATGTGGTCATTGCAGGGGACTTTAACACCCCACTTACAGAAATGGATAGATCATCTAGACACACAGTCAATAAAGAAACAAGGGCCTTGAATGATACATTGGATCAGATGGACTTGACAGATATATTTAGAACTCTGCATCCCAAAGCAACAGAATATACTTTCTTCTCGAGTGCACATGGAACATTCTCCAAGATAGATCATATACTGGGTCACAAAACAGCCCTTCATAAGTTTACAAGAATTGAAATTATACCATGCATACTTTCAGACCACAATGCTCTGAAGCTTGAAATCAACCACAGGAAAAAGTCTGGAAAACCTCCAAAAGCATGGAGGTTAAAGAACACCCTACTAACGAATGAGTGGGTCAACCAGGCAATTAGAGAAGAAATTAAAACATATATGGAAACGAACGAAAATGAAAATACAACAATCCAAACGCTTTGGGATGCAGCGAAGGCAGTCCTGAGAGGAAAATACATTGCAATCCAGGCCTATCTCAAGAAACAAGAAAAATCCCAAATACAAAACCTAACAGCACACCTAAAGGAAATAGAAGCAGAACAGCAAAGGCAGCCTAAACCCAGCAGAAGAAGAGAAATAATAAAGATCAGAGCAGAAATAAACAATATAGAATCTAAAAAAACTGTAGAGCAGATCAACGAAACCAAGAGTTGGTTTTTTGAAAAAATAAACAAAATTGACAAACCTCTAGCCAGGCTTCTCAAAAAGAAAAGGGAGATGACCCAAATAGATAAAATCATGAATGAAAATGGAATGATTACAACCAATCCCTCAGAGATACAAACAATTATCAGGGAATACTATGAAAAATTATATGCCAGCAAATTGGACAACCTGGAAGAAATGGACAAATTTCTAAACACCCACACTCTTCCAAAACTCAATCAGGAGGAAATAGAAAGCTTGAACAGACCCATAACCAGCGAAGAAATTGAATCGGTTATCAAAAATCTCCCAACAAATAAGAGTCCAGGACCAGATGGCTTCCCAGGGGAGTTCTACCAGACGTTTAAAGCAGAGATAATACCTATCCTTCTCAAGCTATTCCAAGAAATAGAAAGGGAAGGAAAACTTCCAGACTCATTCTATGAAGCCAGTATTACTTTGATTCCTAAACCAGACAGAGACCCAGTAAAAAAAGAGAACTACAGGCCAATATCCCTGATGAATATGGATGCAAAAATTCTTAATAAGATACTAGCAAATCGAATTCAACAGCATATAAAAAGAATTCTTCACCATGATCAAGTGGGATTCATTCCTGGGATGCAGGGCTGGTTCAACATTCGCAAATCGATCAACGTGATACATAACATTAACAAAAAAAAAGAGAAGAACCATATGATCCTGTCAATCGATGCAGAAAAGGCCTTTGACAAAATCCAGCACCCTTTCTTAATAAAAACCCTTGAGAAAGTCGGGATAGAAGGAACATACTTAAAGATCATAAAGGCCATTTATGAAAAGCCCACAGCTAACATCATCCTCAATGGGGAAAAACTGAGAGCTTTTTCCCTGAGATCAGGAACACGACAGGGATGCCCACTGTCACCGCTGCTGTTTAATATAGTGCTGGAAGTTCTAGCATCAGCAATCAGACAACAAAAGGAAATCAAAGGCATCCAAATTGGCAAAGATGAAGTCAAGCTTTCGCTTTTTGCAGATGACATGATATTATACATGGAAAATCCGATAGACTCCACCAAAAGTCTGCTAGAACTGATACATGAATTCAGCAAAGTTGCAGGATACAAAATCAATGTGCAGAAATCAGTTGCATTCTTATACACTAACAATGAAGCAACAGAAAGACAAATGAAGAAACTGATCCCATTCACAATTGCACCAAGAAGCATAAAATACCTAGGAATAAATCTAACCAAAGATGTAAAAGATCTGTATGCTGAAAACTATAGAAAGCTTATGCAGGTAATTGAAGAAGATATAAAGAAATGGAAAGACATTCCGTGCTCATGGATTGGAAGAATAAATATTGTCAAAATGTCAATACTACCCAAAGCTATCTACACATTCAATGCAATCCCAATCAAAATTGCACCAGCATTCTTCTCGAAACTAGAACAAGCAATCCTAAAATTCATATGGAACCACAAAAGGCCCCGAATAGCCAAAGTAATTTTGAAGAAGAAGACCAAAGCAGGAGGCATCACAATCCCAGACTTTAGCCTCTACTACAAAGCTGTCATCATCAAGACAGCATGGTATTGGCATAAAAACAGACACATAGACCAATGGAATAGAATAGAAACCCCAGAACTAGACCCACAAACGTATGGCCAACTCATCTTTGACAAAGCAGGAAAGAACATCCAATGGAAAAAAGACAGTCTCTTTAACAAATGGTGCTGGGAGAACTGGACAGCAACATGCAGAAGGTTGAAACTAGACCACTTTCTCACACCATTCACAAAAATAAACTCAAAATGGATAAAGGACCTGAATGTGAGACAGGAAACCATCAAAACCTTAGAGGAGAAAGCAGGAAAAGACCTCTCTGACCTCAGCCGTAGCAATCTCTTACTCGGCACATCCCCAAAGGCAAGGGAATTAAAAGCAAAAGTGAATTACTGGGACCTTATGAAGATAAAAAGCTTCTGCACAGCAAAGGAAACAACCAACAAAACTAAAAGGCAACCAACGGAATGGGAAAAGATATTTGCAAATGACACATCGGACAAAGGGCTAGTATCCAAAATCTATAAAGAGCTCATCAAACTCCACACCCGAAAAACAAATAACCCAGTGAAGAAATGGGCAGAAAACATGAATAGACACTTCTCTAAAGAAGACATCCGGATGGCCAACAGGCACATGAAAAGATGTTCAACGTCGCTCCTTATCAGGGAAATACAAATCAAAACCACACTCAGATACCACCTCACGCCAGTCAGAGTGGCCAAAATGAAGAAATCAGGAGACTATAGATGCTGGAGAGGATGTGGAGAAACAGGAACCCTCTTGCACTGTTGGTGGGAATGCAAATTGGTGCAGCCGCTCTGGAAAGCAGTGTGGAGGTTCCTCAGAAAATTAAAAATAGACCTACCCTATGACCCAGCAATAGCACTGCTAGGAATTTATCCAAGGGATACAGGAGTACTGATGCATAGGGGCACCTGTACCCCAATGTTTATAGCGGCACTCTCAACAATAGCCAAAGTATGGAAAGAGCCTAAATGTCCATCAACTGATGAATGGATAAAGAAATTGTGGTTTATATACACAATGGAATACTACGTGGCAATGAGAAAAAATGAAATATGGCCTTTTGTAGCAACATGGATGGAACTGGAGAGTGTGATGCTAAGTGAAATAAGCCATACAGAGAAAGACAGATACCATATGGTTTCACTCTTATGTGGATCCTGAGAAACATAACAGAAACCCATGGGGGAGGGGAAGGAAAAAAAAAAAAAAAAAAGAGGTTAGAGTGGGAGAGAGCCAAAGCATAAGAGACTGTTAAAAACTGAGAACAAACTGAGGGTTGATGGGGGGTGGGAGGGAGGGCAGGGTGGGAGGGAGGGCAGGGTGGGTGATGGGTATTGAGGAGGGCACCTTTTGGGATGAGCACTGGGTGTTGTATGGAAACCAATTTGACAGTAAATTTCATATATTAAAAAATAAAAAAAAAATAAATAAAAGTAGATATAATGATACAAAAAAAATAAATAAATAAATATGCTAGAAGTCTCAAAAAAAAAAATAAAAAAAAATAAAAAATAAAAATACTTCCTTGCTAAAAATACTAACCATCTTCTGAGCTTTCAGGGAGTTGTAACCATTGATCACAGATCACCATGATAAATTAAATAATAATGAACAAATTTAGAATATTGAGAAAGTTACCGAAAGGGGACTCAGAGACATGAAGTGAGCAAAAGCTTTTGAAAAATGGTGCCAATGGACTTGCCGTGCACAGAGTTGCCACAATTCTTCAGTTTAAACAATGTTTTCTCTCAGGGCACCTGTGTGGCTCAGTTGGTTGAGCATCCAAGTCTTGATTTCGGCTCAGGTCATGATTTCACAGTTCACCATTTCGAGCCCCATATTGGACTCTTCACTGACAGTGCAGAGTCTGCTTGGGATTCTCTCTCTCCCCCTGTCTGCCCCTCCTCTGCTTTCTCTCTCTCTCTCAGTATAAACAAACAAGCTAAAAATATATATATAATATCTCAAGGCAGAATAAAATGAGGTATGTCAGGGGCACATGGGTGGCTCAGTTGGTTAAGCATCCGACTTCAGCGCAGGTCACGATCTCGTGGTTTGTGCGTTTGAGTCCCCCCGCTGGGCTCTGTGCTGACAGCTCAGAGCCTGGAGCCTGCTTCGGATTCTGACTCCCTCTCTTTCTGCTCCTCTCTGCTCACACTCTGTCTCTATCAAAAATAAAATAACATTAAAAACTTAAAAAAAATTAACAAGGTATGCCTGTGTACCCTAATGGCACGCCTAAGGATTATTAAGAAATAACCAAAGCTGATCTCTTTGCAGATTATGTTGTCAGCATGTTGGATACAATCTGCAAACCATAAAATATAACCAAAGAGTCCCACATATATTTATTGTAGAAAAGTCAATTGTTTCTATATCTAAGGAATACACAATTAAAATGTGTACTAAAAAAGCACTACTTCAAATAGTACTTGGAAAATATTTGTAACATAAGTATATTGGTGAGATAAACCTGGAATAGGATGTTAGCAAGTTGGTAATTTGAATGGCTTAAAAGCACACAGAAGAACTTTTTATGGATGGACTACGATTGACAATTTAGGAGAAGAGAATATGTAACTAGGGTTTATGCACAGTTAGTAAATCAAATTTGTTCAAAACAGAAACAATGTAGGATTGAACAGGAGAAATGTAGGCGAGAGTCAGGTCATGAATGGCTTATTAACCCAGTTTACAGAAATGGCCTTTATTCTCCTGTCAATGTTGACAGAAATGAAACTGATATAACTTGGAAAAACTTATTTAATGAAATCAAAATTGTATGTTAGGAAGGAGACAATTCTAGTAGATGGACTGAAGCAGGGGGAGCCTGAAGACAGGGAGATCATTTAAGTGTGCCTTCCCTATATCATTTTAACTTTACATTTAACAGACATTAAAACTTTCCAGTGGAATTACTTTTGTAATCCATAACCATTCAAGCTGTGCTACTCTTAGAATATGCATTATGACAGTGTTTTCCTTCAGCATGTTTATTTTTTGTAGCCTATAAACTTCCCCATACATCTTCTTGAAATTGCAATCACCACCACAAAAATTCTCTTTCATATCTTATTAATATTGCAATAACCATTAAGTCTATGCAATATATATCTCAGTAATATGGCAATACCCATTAGCTTATTTTAATGCTAATAAAATATATAAACATGTCACTCTAATATATACTACTAAGTTTATATGCATTCATTCGTTGACGACTTTAATAGTATAATGAAAAAGGAGATAGGTCATAGAATGGAAAGCCATGGCCTTTGAAGTCAGACAGGCTGAACTTAATTCCTGGTTCTACAATTTTCTAATTGAGAACCTGAGTAAGTTTTTTCTTCCCAAATTTAACTTTGAATCCCTTTACCAATATGAATGGTAATGCCAACCGCACAGTGTGTTGGCAGGATTAAATGAGACGACATATGTGAGACTTTAAGGCTAGTTACTGGTTTATAGGTCCGAAATAAAATGAGTTCCTTTCAAGTTTCCCGTAAGACTACATAAAACAGCGAGAGAGGGAAAAAAAAAAAAAAGTATGCTAGAAATGGCTTTGCTGGTGTGTGTGTGTGTGTGTGTGTGTGTGTGTGTGTGTGTGTGTGTATGTTGTGGGTGAAGGTGGGGAAATTCTGCAGACTCAATAATGAAAAATATTAAAATGAGAACTGAAGAAATTAATTATTCATGCCCAATATATTCAAATAATTGAAAGCATGCCAGTGATTAACTAAAGGTTTAGCAGTTAATGTAAGTCATCATTCCTATCATAGTGGGTTAAATGAAGTTCTTAAAAATAAAATCTACAAAATCATACAAATATTGAGAGAAGTTATAATTTTTCACGACTATATTACTTACATGGTAATACATAATCAATAGAGTATATACCTAGTTGAACATATGCTTTTTATGGTAAATACAATATTTATCTTTAGAATCACCTTTGTTTAAATCCTACTAAAACTTTAAGGGAATACATACAGTGACTTTTTTAAAAGACTATGTTTCTGTGCATGTAGAGTGTGTGTGTGTGTGTGTGTGTGTGTGTATTTCCACTCAAAAAATAAGAAGAATGAAGTTGCAAGACCCCTGCAATTGACAATATAAGACAGTGGTGTGGAATAGTGGCAATGCAGATAATAGTAATAGTCAAAACTAATGACTTTTGTTCTAACCAAGGGATCCAAGAAAAAGGGACTATAGGAGAACTGAAATCTAGTACCCTGTGTTCAATAAGCTCATGCCCTGGAGCATTAACTGTGCCAGTCTGGAGCCAGTGTTTTTATTCAAACAAGCCATTTATGTGTCAGCACACCCTCTGATACTCTCATATTGTGCATGGCAGATATTATTTTAAGTAAGCTACATAGTTTATTTCATTAGAGAGATACATAGTATGTTGTGTTAGTTTGGGTCCACTGAGAAGAGAATTGAAAATGGGATGTACCTACATAAGAGATGAGAGGGGGAGCAGGAAGTGGAGACATGTCCAAGATGCCCTTACATTCCCTTCAGCTAAACTTTAGACCGGCCTCTAGGTACCTGGTCCCCTTCTGTCGTCACAATTATGTTCAGGCCATGGTCACATTTCCTATAGACAGCCATGGCCCTTAGAGAATTCAAATGGCCTAAAAACAAAGGCCCCTTCTCTCCTTTTTCTTAGAGCATTCACTTTAGAAAATATGTCTTTGTAATTTCTTTGCTTGCTCCTTTGAGTTGTAAATATTTTTAATAGTCTCTTGCCTCTTTTACAATCCTAGACTATCTTTCTCATGGACTTGAGGGCCATCCCTTTGAAGTGTAATCCTGAAGGAAGCTAAAGTGCCTCTTAGTCTGAGCAGGGAAAGATACCCACCTCCATAGACACCTTGCTTCAACTTGTAAAAGTATCCCCTGTCATAAAGGTAGGAAAATGTACTTTTCTTTTGGGTAAGACTGATAGGCAAACACAGATGAACTAGTAGCCCCCTGCCAAGGTTGTCCATGAAAGTGATCCTGCTTCTCTGGGGCACTTGGGTGGCTTGGTCAGTTAAGAGTCCTACTCTTGACTTTGGCTCAGGTCATTATCTCACAGTTCGTGGGATTGAGCCCCTATGCTGACAGCATGGAGCCTGCTTGGTATTGTCTCTCTCCATCTCTTTCTGCCCTCCCCCCCCCCCCCCAACTGGCTCTCTCTCTCTTTAAAAATAAATAAATAAACTTAACACACACACACACACACACACACACATATACACACACACAAAACCTAAAAAAAAACAACAAACCAAACAAACAAAAAACCTTATCTTGCTTCTCTTTGTAAAAGACTGACCTTAATGCATTTGCCATTCTTGGTCATGGCGGTCTACAGGAAATGTTGCCATGGTCCATAGTTGTGGAAACAGAGGATCAGCAGTCATTTAGAATCCTATAACATGAGAGTTGAGCAGTGCATTTTCATGGTTTCCATTGTTCATACTGCTTACTTCTCCATATAAGTTCAGGAAGCAGCTTTTATGGTTCTTGTGGGGTTTTATCTAGTTGGTTGGACTGGCATGGAAAAGTTTCATATCAAGGGCCATGTGTTGGTCTCTCTTGTTTTAAAGAAGTACCATTTTTATCTTTGGAGTTTTCATTTATCTCACACAGATGATATAAATATATGCCCTCAAATAATATTTCACTAAATTAAATTTTAGCATGTTAAATCCAGCAGCACTAAAAAATATTTAATAAACATCATTTGATGGTATGTGTCCCATTGCAAACATAGGGGCATCTGGTGGCTCAGTTGGAGTGTCTGACTTCAGCTCAGGTCGTGATCTAGGGGTTCATGGGTTCCAGCCCTGCGACAGGCTGTGCTGACAGTTCAGAGTCTGGAGATTTCTTCAGATTCTGTGTCTCCCTCTCTCTCTCTGCCCCTCCCTGACTCGTGCTCTGTCTCTCTTTCTGTCTCTCAAAAATGAATAAACATTAAAAAAGATTTAAAGGATTTCAAACATAAAAGTGCTACCTTTTTGAAATAAACTATTTTAGGGGCGCCTGGGTGGCGCAGTCGGTTAAGCCTCCGACTTCAGCCAGGTCACGATCTCGCGGTCCGTGAGTTCGAGCCCCGCGTCGGGCTCTGGGCTGATGGCTCAGAGCCTGGAGCCTGTTTCCGATTCTGTGTCTCCCTCTCTCTCTGCCCCTCCCCCTTTCATGCTCTGTCTCTCTCTGTCCCAAAAATAAAAAAAAAAAAAACATTGGAAAAAAAAAAAAAAAGAAATAAACTATTTTAAAAGTGTTAGTATTTTCTCTCATTTTTTTGCCCAATATCTTATCTACACCAAATTACCTTTCATACTTGGGTTTGTTTTAGCACAAAAGAATCTTTGCCATGCTTATCTAATAAAGAACTGTGCTCTATCATATGACTGCATATTAGGATCATCATATTATGTCACTTTTAAATGTTGTGTTTGCTTTTATTCTGGAGGCAATATCTCCAACTTCAGAAGACAAAACAGGCATATTTAGAAAATTTAATACTATGGCTTTCAACTGAACATGAATACTATATTTGACCACCGTGGAGTATATACACAAATACTACATTAAATGTGATTGATTTATATGTTTTCACTAAATGTATTAAATTATAAAATGTCTACAGAAAAGTGCCCATGTAAAAGTTTCACAAAGTGAACCTACCATTATAACCAGCACTTAGACACAACATTACCAGTCTCCCAGGGAATCCCCTTGGCTTCCTCCTCAGGGTTAATCTCCAGCTCATTGAGGTTTATATTCTTCCTTAAACAATAGAGTTTAGTTTTGTGTGGCTTTTCAACTTCAGATAAGTGGAATGATGCATGATGCATACCTGTGTGTTCAGGGTTGTTTGTTCAACATTATATTGGTGAGATCCATCTAAATTATTGTGCAGTTCTGGAAGATATTTAATTATATGAATACAGTACAGTTTACTTATCCACCCTGTAGTTGATGGACAATTGTCAATTTCCAGATTGGAGATACTAAGAACAGACTCCTATGAATATTTAGATTCAAGTCTTTTGGTGAACATGTGTTTACATTTGTTTGGGGGATGTCATATAAGCATAGAATTAGAATTGGTGAATTAATAGGCTCAGCTTTAGCAGATTTTGCCAACAGTAGTATGTGAGACTTACTGAGTTTTTTAATCTTTTCGAAGAATGGAATTTTTGTTTTGATTTTTCTCGACCGTATGCCTGGTTTTTGTTGTTGCTTATTTGATTATTTTTATTTTTGATTATTTCTGCTTTGAGTTTGATTATTTCTACTTTTATAAAAGAATGTTAAATCATTGGTTTTTAGTCTTTCTTCCTTTTTAATATACACATTTATGGCTATAAGCTTCTAGTTAAACACTACTTTACTTGGCCTGCATCCTTTATCATTTCTTTATGACCAGGCAGTTCAAATTATTTTCAATTTCTTTTGTGATTTTTTTCTTTGATTCAACACTTTATTTTAAAACAGAAAATATCTACTAATTATTAAATCGACAGTGATTAGAGAACATCCGAAGTGATTTTAAAACTTTGAAATATATTGAATCTCAAAAAAAAATGTATAATCATCTACCATCTGGTCAATTTGAGGAGATATTTCATTTTCACATGAAAATAATGTACATTCTGTTGATGTTGGGCACAATGTTTTACACCTGAAATGTAGTTCAAGTTTATTAGCTGCATTGTGCAAATCTATATTATTACTGATTATTTTTGCCTGCTGGATCTACAAGTTAGTGAGAATTAGTGTCCCTGTTATTATTATAGATTAGGATATTTTTTTTAGTTATATCAATTAATGCTTTATAATGCTTTATAATTTTGAAGTATTGTTTTTATGCACACATTGATTTAAAATCAGTATATGTTTCTGGTAGCTTCTTTCACTCAAAGCAAACTTTAAAGAAGTCAGTGCCCTCTCAAAGCATCCTTTCCTCTGCATTTTCTAAAAAGTTTTGTTTTCAGATGCCTCTTCCTTTCTTACCTGGACACCTGCTATAGTTTCTGTATCTCCTCTAGTCTTCATTATTCTCTTCAGTTCATCACAAACACTACTTCCTAAGATATAGTTCTACTTAAATCATGGTTCTGCTCAGAACCTTTCCTAAGCTCCCCCTTCCTCCCTTAGGATAACATCTTGATTTCTCGGCAGGGCTTTCGAGAGCTTCCACCTTTGAGAACTAATATAAATGTAAATTGTTCTCCATTAACACCAGATTTCTCTATAATCCTATAAGGTGCTGTACGTTTTCCTGCCCAAGCATTCTGCTTCTCCTGTTTTCCTCTCCCTAGAATGCTAGCTCAGTTCCATCCCAGGCCAAAACTGAGTCCCTACCAAATGCCTCAAGGACACTTCCAACTTTTATTTGCATCCACTTTGTAACTACTGATTCTGATTACACACTGCTTTGTATTATGGCTCTTTGTATCTATTTTTCACCCTTGCCATAGTATTTTCTTTAGTAAAGGAATGTGTAGCTATGTATGTGTGTGTATAAAATACACTATTGTATATAATGTAATATATTATATATATATATATATATATATATATATATATATATAGTAAATGACAAATCGTTTACAAAGTAACAGGGAAAATGAATTTCCATTTCCTTTAGAGCTGTTGCAGGTCAACTAACTGAAGGCTAAGAAGCAGAGTCTTATCAAAACATGTGACCTGAGAATAACTACTGTGCATTTTACTGATGAAAACAGTGCACAGCTGAAAGAAAGAAATAGAGAAGCGAGTTCACTGCTTGTGAATTGAAGTTGCCATCCCCAATTCTGGTGGGCACTTGCAGATCCACTCTAATCCCCAGAACTAAAGTCCTGTACGTTGGCCTCTCCTGAGTTCAAGGAGTGGGGTGCTGGAGGGAGGTTTCTCAACTGCCTCCATGCTTGTACAGGCAAAGTCACTGGATTTCCCTCCTCCCCTCATGCAACTGCCAATGTATCCTGGTCCTGCAACCTGAAGGTAAAAATATTGCTATGTTTAACTAAGACCAGTACCAGGATATCACTTAATGATAGTATGGTAACAAATCATGTCTGGAAATAGTTCAGCATGTAACATAACAGTAAATGTTATCTTACCTGGAAATTTAGTGACCTATGTTTACACTCAATTTAGTCATATAAAAATAATTTCAAAGGATGAAATTTATGAAAATACTCTCCAACTTTGAAATTAGTATTTGGTTTGCTTCAGCGGATATTAAGCTAATCCAATTCTTGTTAAAACAACAAATAATAATGTTGTATAAGCACATTATTTTGTTCAGTATTTTTAGGCTATTAGGCAATATTTTCATAGAGGATTACTGGAATTTATTGAGGAAATGAGATAAAAACATTTTAAATATTTTTTTGCTTATTTCTAGTCTGAATCAGAATCTATATTTACTCTGCAGACCACTCAAAGTGTTGTAAAATTTCTGTGTATCGGGAGGAATTTGACAAGTTTAAATTTGATATGGTTACCTTAGACAAAAACAAACAAACAAACAAAAAAACCAAAAACAAACTTCCAGACTTCCAGATTACTGTGGCAATGTTAATCCATAATACTGTTAAAGTGAAAACTGTTTTTGACATTCATATTTAAATTTCACACATTAAAATTGATCCTATTCTAAGAGAACGCTGGTCATTATTTTGTTCATTCTTGCCATTTTATATTTTAATAGATAAAAGTTAAATGTACAAATTATATTGGGTCTGCTGTGGTTGAGGAACAAGAAAGGCGATTAGCAGACCAAAAAAAAAATATATTTTAATAGCTAAGGGAATCAACTGCCCAAATGTTATTTTTTCTTCAAAAGTGCATATTAGCTTTCATTCATGAAACAGATATTCAATACTTCTTTATTCTTTTCCTGAGTCTTCAGTTTTCACACTTGACTATGATTTCTTCATCCAGTCTTGTAAGAGAAAGGCGGTGGGGTTAGGTTAACACAGTGATTCAAGACAAATGCCAAGTGCTCAACTCATGAGACTTATATTCTCCATAGAAAGAATCACAGAAGCATGGAGCATGGTGATATATACGAGTGTGGCACTGAAGTTCTACAGATGGATGTAGATATATTGAGTTAGGCACTTAAAGCAATTGCCTTCAGTCATCTCAGTGATAAGCAGTCACAGATGAGATGTGTGCATTTGAGATGAAAGAGGTTGGTGTAAATTTAAATCAAATCCAAAAGCTGACATTTATCTCATTTTGGTTGGAGAGGAAAGAAATATATTTAAGGTTCAGAAACAAATTTAAATACTCAAGATGAGTTAAAAAGAGTTGAAAATTCTGTCACAGAATCTTTACTTAGCTTCACTGTACAAAAATGAGTTGTTGGCTGTCTCATATATTTGTATTTTGGTAAATAGGAGATTTATTTGATTATGGGCTGAAATAAGATTAACGTATAAAGATGAATTATAGAACAATCATTTTATTGATTAATTATGAGAAATAATCAAGAAGGGGAACCTTGATCATAAATATACATAGTGTTCTAGGTCCACTCAATATAAATCACACTATACACAAGAGTAGGCAAGAAAATGTGATACATTAAAAAAAAATCACTAGGTTCTACTGGCTACAATATATAACACAACATAAGCTGCTGCTCATCAGAAACCACTGTGAATTTAGACTTTGCAAGAGAATTTACAAATTTTAATTGTACATATGACCCTTTCAGTATAAAATGTCTCTGGTATCTTTTAACAGAATAAAAGAGGCCAGAAGAAAGAAGAGACAGAAGAAATAGTCAGAAACATTGATGCAATATTTTAGCATATCTAATGTTTATTAGATACAGAACCATCTTGAGGAATTTTCCCCAACCCCCAAAAATATGGCAATAGGAGTGACCACTCAATACCAGGTTCTGAAACAATGAAGGGGTTGGATTTTTTTTTGCTGTGTGCAGTGTCTAAAGAAGGAAATAAACTAACATCAAACCAAATGGTTATGAGTTTCTGCAGAGCAGGAAGCTTCCATGATCTGGACATTCACCTTCATGATGAATGTGACTAGGGATAAAGGAGACGTTCATGATGACTACTTAACAGTGGTTTTGACCAACGCTGGGAACTTTTCCCCAGTTGCTTAAAATGGGGAAATAAGTGGGAAATTTTTATCTTAAGATGTCATCTGAAACAGTGGGGTCTGTAGCAATCCCCGCAAATGATCACAATTTACTTTTAGTGTAGTTTTCCCATAGTAAAGTACATTACTCACCTTATTACAAAAACGGAAGTCTATTCATCTTTGGCCATTGACAAACATCGTCCCATAAAAAGTAGATATTTTGATTAGGTCTTTTATCCAAAGTAACTAGTTATTGAAAAACAAAATAAATTTAAATAAATAAATGAATGAATAAATACACTTTTCTTTCTCAAAGGGAAAATTTTGAAATATTTAAAATAAACATTTTCTGGTCACATTCAAGAGACTATTTCTTCTGCCTTTTATCATTGGGTTTCAGGCCATAAAAAAACTCTGTATGTGCTCTCCTTTTGCCCTTTTTCTAAATGAATAATCACAAAAAGAATACACCATTACAAGTGTAGAGAACTGTGAAGTTAATCTACCACAGTTCCACAGATTCTGGCAGAGGACCTGAGACTCTTGGGCCACAAATAAAGAGCTATACTATTCACTAACAGTAGACAGCATGATTCTATATTTGTATTGGTTTCCACTGGCCTGCCAAGATCCACCGAGGCAATCCGGAAGCGGGCCCAATTGTACACTGCACATACAGTGGATTTTTGCAAGAGTGGAGGAAGTCCAAGCTGAAGAAAATCATTTTTTGTTGTTGTTGTTATTTTTGTTTTTGAGAGGCTTCTTAGCAAACGTGACCAAACTTTGCCCCAGATGGAGATATCATTTTTATCAGGCTCATCAGGAAACATACGCACCTCCTGTCCTCAATGGGAGACATGATTCTGTCTTTCAAGGTTTTCTGCTATACAAAAATCCTTGAAAATAGAGTTGGGAACAAAAGCTATCACAAAACATGTCAAAAGTACCTTGGAGGATTGTGTTCGAAAACAAATATAAATCGAAATATTTGAGAATCAACTAAGAGAAAATAGAAGTTGAGCTGACATCCTGAATAACAATATGAATTGAATAGAATAGGAAAGCTAGTCCCTCTCTAACATTACATGTATCAATTAATTAACACTAAATGGTGATCAGTATCTTCTCTGTAGCAGCTTTCTATCATATGCTTTTTTTTTTTTCGTAAGTGCTACTGCTTCTTCTCCATTGCCAGAATATCAGAGGGAGGTTTCTTCTGCACTGTTGACCTTTCATTTAATTTAGTAATCATATTTTTTCAATAGATGCCATTTATCACCATTGAGGTATCTTGTGACCACTACATGTAAACTACTGGTATAGATGTTGTAAACCAAGAAAGCACTAAGCTCAATCATTTTTCAAAGGGTCTTTATTTTCCTTAAAAAAATAAAACACAGTGGGGCGCCTGGGTGGCTCAGTGGGTTAAGTATCCAACTTCAGCTCAGGTCATGATCTCACGGTTCGTGTGTTCAAGCCCTACGTCGGGCTCTGTGCTGACAGCTCAGAGCCTGCAGCCTGCTTCAGAGTCTCCTACTCTCTCTGCCCCTCCCCAGCTTGTGCTCTGTCTCTCTGTCTCTAAAATAAACAAACACCAAAAAAAATTGTTTTAAATAAAACACAGTTACAGGTAGACAAACAGAAATGTTAAAAAATTTACACAGAATAAATGGATCCAGATACAATAAATGCAAAAGAAAATAAATTCTCATTAAGCCAAGATTCCATCACTTTTTTTAAAAGATTTTATCTTCTACAATAACCCTAAACAGGCTTTTGTATTTTTTTTTCTTTTCAATTGGAGACATTACCTGTTTTTATTGGCTTGAGCTTACTATAGATTTGTAGCCTGAACTAAAATATATGGTCTGTTTAACCTTCATCAGCCTTATTGTAACTTTTCCCCACGGTGCCAGAGAATAGATTTCCTGAAATTTACAGCCGCTCTGCTCTTGGTGTATTGGAACTGGCACAGTGTGCAGCATCTTAGACAGTAATTCCTGTTCCCTAACAGTACAGACCTAAAGGGAGACAAAGCCATCGTTCCAATCAAGCAAGACTTCTCAGGCAGCTCATGACTAATTGAAATGAAAGTTCCCCTGGTTTCAAGTTTCTCACCACCATGGTCTACATTTTATGAACAATATACTACTCATTTGTTTTTAAATTGACTGTACAATTAGAAAAAGAAAAGTATGTGCTTTGTATTTCTTAATGGGTTCTTATGAAGAATTTCTAGTACTTCATTTATTTTACTTTTGGTACAAGTATTTTTTGCCCTTAATTTTTAAGTATTTATAGAATTCTAATTAATTAGCATACAGTGTAATATTAGTTTCAGGTCTACAGTTTAGTGATTGAAACACTTTCATGAAACACCTGGTGCTCATCACAACAAGTGCCCTCTTTAATTCTCCATCATCTATTTAACCCAATCCCCGACCCACCTCCCTTCTGGTTACCACCAGTTTCTTCTCTATAGTTGAGAGGCCGCTTCTTGCTTGCCTCTCTCTTTTTTACCACTGTGCTCATTTGTTTTGTTTTTTAAATTCCACATATGAATGAAATCATTTAGTATTTGTCTTTCTCTGACTTATTTTGCTTAGCATAATACTCTCTAGCTCCATTCATGTTGCTGCAAATGGCAATATTTCATTCTTCTTTGTGGCTAATATTCCATTATACATATACTCACTTCTTCTTTATCCATTCATCAGTTGATGGATATTTGGGCTATTTCCATAATTTGGATATTGTAGATAATGCTGCTATAAACATTGGGGTGAACACATCCCTTTGAATTAGTATTTTTGTATTTGTGTAAACACCTGGTAGTACAGTTGCTGGATCATAGGGCAATTCTATTTTTAACTTTTTAAAAAATGTCTATTTATTTATTTTTGAGGTGGAGAGGGGCAGAGAGAGAGGGACAGAGAAAATCCCAAGGAGTTTCCACACTCAGCCCGGAGCCCAACACAGGGCTTGATCTCACGACCATGAAATCATGACCTGAGCTGATACCTAGAATCCAGTGCTTCAGCGACTGAACCATCCAGGTACCCCTATTTTTAACTTTTTGAGGAACCTCCATATGGTTTTCCAGAGTGGCTGTACCAGTTTGCATCCCCACCAAAAGTGCAGGAGGGTTTCCATTTCACATCCTTGCCAACACTTGTTGTTTCTTTTGCTGCTGATTTTTGCCACTATGACAGGTGAAAGGTGATATCTCATTTCAATTTTGGTTTGTATTTCCTTGGTGATGAGCGATGTTGATCATCTTTTCATGTGTCTGTTGGCCATCTGTATGTCTTATTCTTTGGAAAAATATCTATTCATGTCCTCTGCTCATTTTTTAATTGATAAACCTCTAGCCAGACTTATGAAAAAGAAAGCAGAAAGGACTCAAATAAATAAAATCACAAATAAGAGAGCAGAATTAACAATCAACACCACAGAAATGCAAACAATCATAAGAGAATATTATGAAAAACCATATGCCAACAAATTGGACAACCTGGAAAATTTGAATCAATTTCTAGAAACATATAAACTCCCAAAACTGAAACAGGAAGAAATAGAAAACTTAAGCAGACCAATAATCAGCAAAGAAATTGAAACAGTATTTAAAAATATCCCAATAAACGAAAGTCTGGAGCCAAATGACTTCACAGGCAAATTCTGCATAACATTTAAAGAATAGTTAATACCTATTCTTCTCAAACTATTCCCAAAAAATATGAAAGAAAGGAAAACTTTCACATTCATTCTATGGGGCTAGAATTACCCTAATACCAAAACCAGATAAAGAGAACTACAGGCCAGTATCCCTGATGAACATGGATGCAAAAATTCTCAATAAAATGCTAGCAAACTGAATCCAACAAAGCATTAAAAGAATCATTCACGACAATCAAATGGGATTTACTCCTGGGTGTAAGAGTGGTTCAATATTGACAAATCAATCAACCTGATATGCCACATTAATAATAAAAAAAAGGATAAGAACCATGTCAATAGATGCAGAAAAAGCATTTGACTTTTATCATTTGATTTTTATCATGATAAAAATCTTCAACAAAGGTCCAGAGGGAACATACTGCTAAAGGTCATGTCGAAAACTCAACAGATAATATCATCCTCAATGGGGAAAAACTGAGAGCTTTTCTTCTATGATCAGAAGCAAGACAGGGAAGTCCACTCCCACCACTGTTATTTAACATAGTACTGGAAATCCTAGCTACAGAGATCAGACAACAAAAAGAAATAAAAGGCATCCAAATCCATAAAGAAGAAGTAAAACTTGCACTATTTTCATTGGCATGATACTCTATATAGGAAACCCAAAAGACTCTACCAAAACACTGCTAGACCTGATAAACAAATTCAGTGAAGTTGGAGGTTACAAAATCAACGTATAGACATCTGTTGAATTTCTATACACCAATAACGAAGCAACAGAAAGAGAAATTAAGGAACCGATCCCATTCACAACAGCACCAAAAGCAATAAGATACCTAGGAATAAACCTAACCAAAGAGGTAAAAGACATATACTCTGACAACTGTAAAACACTGATGAAAGAAATGGAAGAGGACACAAAGAAATGGAAAAACATTCCATGCTAATGGATTGGAAGAAGAAATATTGGTAAAATGTCTATACTACTCAAAACAATTTACACATCTAATGCAGTTCCTACCAAAATAACACCAGCAGTTTTAGCAGAGCTTTAACACATAATCTTAAAATTTCTATGGAACCACAAAAGACCTGAAATAGACAAAGCAACCTTAAAAAAGAAAAGCAAGCTGGAGGTATTACAATTCTGGGCTTCAATTTATATTACAAAGCTGTAGCAATCAAAACAGTAGGATACTGGCACAAAAATAGACACATAGATCAATAGAACAGAATAGAAAATCATGAAATAAACCCACAACTATATGGTCAATTAATCTTTGAAAAAGCTGAAAATAATATCCAATGGGAAAAGACAGTCTCTTCAACAAATGAAGTTGGGGAAGCTGGATGGCAACATGCAAAAGAAACTGCACCACTTTCTTATACCATACACAAAAATAAATTCAAAATGAATGAAAGACCTAAATTGAGACCCAAAACCATAAAAAATTTTAGAGGACAGCATAGGCATTAATCTCTTTGACATCAACCATAGAAACTTCTTTCTAGATATGTCTCCTGTGGTAAGGGAGAGAAAAAGCAAACAAACTGTTGAGACTTCATCAAAATAAAAATTTCTGCATAACGAAGGAAACAATAAACAAAACTAAAATACAATCTATGCAAGGGGATAAGATATTTGCATATAACTTATTTGATAAATGGTTAATATCCAAACTATACAAAGTACGTATAATACTCAACAGCCCCCAAAATGAATAATCCTATTTTTTACCCTTTAAATAATTCTCTATCATACTCAGTAAGTCCCATTTACCACTCTTGTTAGTATAAGTGTGTGGGGTTTTATTTGTTTTTTTCTATCAGTAGTTAATTGATCCTTATGTTGTCTTGATCTTTGTTCTCTTGGCTCTCATCAGGAGAGTTGAATACAAAAGTATTTTGTGTTCCAACTTCTGAAAATAAGTATTAATATAATTGTGGGTGAATTCACTTCTGTATTGCTAAATAATGAATTTACAAGATATTAGATCTTGTACTTTCTTCTCATTCAACATGATTTTGAGAGATTTTAGTAACAATCCCCCAAAACTTTTTTTAAAGATATCTCAAATATCTTCATCTACACAAAACAAAGATACTGCTTTAGATAAATCAAAGACAAAGTAGAAAAATAAAACAGCCCAACTCATTAGTCAGTAATTCGATTTAAAAGTAATGTCAATAATCTTGTTTTTTTTCTTTTAAATATTCCTATTCTTCCCCTTCTCAATTTTTGCTTAGCCGCTTATTCTCCCTTAATAATTAACTTCAGGAATATGTGGGTGGCTCAATCAGTTAAGCATCTGCCATTTGATTTCAGCTCAGGTTATGACCTAATGGTTCAGTTCGGGGGTTTGAGACCCACATTGGGCTCTGCACTGACATCTTGGAGCCTCCTTGGGATTCTCTGTCTCCCTTTCTCTCTGTGCCCCCACCCCCTTGCTCATGCTTTCTCTCTCTCTTCAAAAAATAAATAAACATTAAAAAAAACAATTAACTTCAAAATATTGATTCATTACTTCTAATTTGTCAGATATTGTGCCACATATTGAGCATACAATCTAGACAATAGAGACAAGATCCTTTTCTTTTTACAGTTTACACTATAGTGGATTAATAATTAGTGTAATAGTAAAATAATCATATGCAATAAAATGTGCTAGGGGTTCTATAGGAGTATGTACCTGTTTTTAGAAGATTAGGGAAGGAAGTCTAGGCTGAGTCCTGAAGGTTGGAGAAATCACTTTGTCCCTCATCCCCTCTCCAATCTCAATCACTACATAATTCTCTTATCTTAATATTTACCACCGTTAACATAATGTGCACATTTGGGTTTCTATAATGCAATTAAGAGCTTAGCATTATTTTATTGTATTGTATTTTATTTTATTGTATTGTATTTTTTGAGAGAGAGAGAGAGAGTGAGAGAGAGAGAGAGAGTGTGTGAGTGAGGGAAAGGGGAGAGGGAGAGACAGAATCCTGAGCAGGCTCCATGCTCAGTACTGGAGCCCAACGCAGGGCTCCATCCCACAACCCTGGGATCATGATCTGAGCTGAAATCAAGAGTCAGATGTTCAACCAACTGAGCCACCCAGGCGCCCCAAGCTTAGCATTATTTTAAATTTTGCTTAAATATAGCTATTCATGTCTTATTTTGCAATCACTAAACTGAGACTATCGGTGAAAGAAAAATTAGGCAATTCTTAAATTCTGATCAGTTTTTTTTAATAGTAATAGAAATAACCTAAGTTTTTCTATTGTAGCATTTGTTAAGTAGGATACTGCCAACATTGAATTACATGTGTACCAATTGGATATAACTATAAGCAATGTATAGTATTCCAATATTTATGTATTACCAGAATTCTTTACCATGAACATCAAATGAGACTGGCTTTCCTTTTGATATACATCATGCTCATGGAATGCCTCTGCCCACATAACTTTATTTATAAGAATAACTTTTTTTTTTATTATGAAGTACCAGATGCTTATTGTCAAGCTTTTGAAACCAGAAGGAATTTTTTAAAAAGTCACACAAATTATCCTCCCCAGAAATATCTAGAGATAGAAGTTTGGTATTTTATGGTTGTCCTTAATTTATAATACATGTGTATGCTCATTTATGTATGTACATGTATACATTTATGTGTTGCTTTTCATGCAGTTTTCCCATAATATGATTTAGTAGTGGTATAATACAGCACTTGAAAAGTCTTTTATAAAATTAGTAAATAATTTTGTTTTCTCATAACACCATTGTTATTTACAACATTCTCTCTAAAAAAATATTGCCACAATGAATAAATATTTACATAAGCTTTTCCTTCATCTCATGATGATATATTCCACGAACTGCTGAATGAAATAAAGACAAAAATGTAGACTCTTATTCTGTAGCCAAACATCCATTTTAAACATTCTACTTTTGTTCCTATTTTGCTTTACTTAGCCAACTATTTAAGTTCATACGAAGAATCTTGTTTGTGATGAGGAAGAACTGTAGTTGAATAAGCCAATTAAAAGTGACACTTCTTCCATGAACCCTCAGTTTGTTCTCTATAGTTAAGAGTCTCTTATGATTTGCTTCTTCTTCTTCTTCTTTTTTTTTTTTTTTTTTTTTTGCTGTAGGGAGGTGGGTGGGGATGGGCTAGATGGGTGATGGCGCATCAAGAAGGGCACTTGTAATGAGCACTGGATGTTTATGTAAGTGATGGATCACTGAATTGTACATCTATAGTCAATTTTACCATAGTGTTAACTAACTAGAACTTAAGTAAAAATTTGAAAAAAAAAAAAAAGAGAGAGAGAGAGGGACGCGGCTACTTACAATAACCTTAAGGAAAAGAGACCAGTGATTAGATCTCTGTTGTTACGATCTCCGGTCAGGCATGCTACTCTAAAGATTCTGAATCTTAGATCCAGTCCAGGATTATTTCAGTGAATTTCCTGTGTTTCAGCTTGGGCTGCTATAACAAAATACTGTAGACTGAGTAGCTTAAGCAACAGACATTTATTTCTCACTGTTCTAGTGGCCAGAGGTCCAAGATGAGGGTACCAGTCTTCTCTGCTCTGGTGACAGCCTCTTCTTGCCCTGCAGATGACCACCTTTGTCCTCACATGGCTGAGAGCTTGAGAGAGCAAGCCCTCTGGTCTCTTCTTTAAGGACACTAATCCCATCATGAGGACGCTTGACTGTCTAAACCTGATTACCTCCCAAAGGCCCCATCTCCAAATACCATCATATTGTGTGTTTGGGGGGAGAGAGGCTAGGACTTTAGCATATGAATTTGGTTGGGGGATGCAATTTAGTGCATAGCATCCTGTTTCTTCAGATCATACAGATGAAGGTCAAGTCTTTCTCCTCCCAGATGCCCAGGGTGGGTGGTACAATGGCAGTCATACAATGGTACAAGAGAAGCCACTACCCCACATACTCCAAACCGTATGCCTCCCAAAGGCCACTGGATTATTTTTAAGAATCACTTGCATATGAAAAAAAAGTGTGGAGAAATGGACAGATTACTTGAAGGAAATAGTTCTTTATTTCTTCACCTTCAATAAATAGGTCTGTGCTTTAAAAACCTGAATGAAAATGTCAGGAAAAACTACTTCTTAGTGCTTTCATTCTCCAGCTTTATTCAGGAATCATCTGAGACCTCAAACTCAATCCCAGCTCTTGTGTCTGAAGTTGGTAAGAAGGCTTGAATTTAGACCTTGACTTTCTCCAACACTCATGGCTTGCACTCTGTCTCTGAGTCTTACTCCCTTATCAGATGCCTTGAAAATGAACTGCTTCAGTTTCACCTTAGCTTTATGCAGTCCTTTAGTTATTATTGGACTACATCAGCCAATCTGAGAAGTTCATGACTTACTCTTCTTTATTTTTTTTAAAAGAATATTAAATCATTTATTCATAACACATAATAATGGATGATACACAAGCTTTAATCCAAGCTATAGCTTTATCTGATACCATAAATTCAATTTAGACATATTGCATAGGATATGCCAACAATCATATTAACAACCAAATAAATTCCAGGACTTTGCTTGGGTGACCCTTTTAATGGTGAACTCTAGGTCACAACACATTAACTGTCAGTTCAACCACACCAATGTTTGTGGAGACAATGGCTTCTGTGCCCAAGCGGGTTGCAAATACATGTCAGCTGGAACCTGGCATCACCCTGAAGGAATCCTAACTTCATACTGTTGGTGTAGTTCACCAAGATGGCTTTAGAGTGGACTAACTTTACACAGCACATTAAAAAAAAAAAAAAAAAAAAAAAAAAAAAACATTTATTCAGCATCATAATCAGATGATTACATTTAGCAATCAACAGCATGGGTGCGAAAAAAAATTCATTAAAACCCTTTGTTGGAATGCTTTACACTTTCCACAGAACAGAAACTAAAATAACCTGTTATACAATTAGTCACAAATACAGTCCTCGTGTTTTTTGCCCATACACATGAGTATTGTCTAAAACATGTCTTTGTAGCAGCTAGGCCCTGCCACCACTGTGCCTGTCTGAGTTCACAAATCTGTTGTAACCTGCAGCTTCCCTGTCACTTCTCTGGCTCTCCTCTCCTGCTAAGCTTTGTTTCCTGGCAGTAATTAAAACCTTCTGACACTGCCATAGCTACTGCTGCTGCTGAAATAGCCATAGCCACCTTGGTTTCATGGTTTGGCAGAGTAGTGGCCTCCACCACCATAACGGTCAGAACTTCTGCCTCCAAATTTCCTCCTTTCTTGAGTCCAAAATTTGAAGACTGAATGTTGCAGTTGCCAAAATCATTATAGCTTCCACCACCTCCGAAGTTGCTTCCATCATTACCAAATTCATTGTAGCCATTCCCAATGCCACCATTTCTACCACCACCCCAACTGCCACCAAAGACACCTCGCCCACTGAAGTTTCCTTCATGACCAAAGTTGTCATTCCCACCAAAACCACCTCCACGACCACCACTAAAGTTTCCAGAACCACTTGGACCTCTTTGGCTGCATGAAACACTAGCCATCTCTTGCTCAGATAGAGCTCTCCTTACTTCACAGTCGTGGCCATTCGTAGGATGGTATTTCTGAATGACAGTCTTGTCTACAGAGTCATGGTCATCAAATATTACAAAAGACAAGCTTCTCCTTTTGCCGCTGCCTTGGTCAGTCATGATTTCAATCACTTCAATTTTCCCATAGTGTTCAAAATAGTCTCTTAGACGTGTTCTTCAGTGTCTTCTTTAATGCCACCAACACAAATATTTTTCACAGTTAAGTGGGCATGAGGTCTTTGAGAATCTTCTCTTGAAATTATTCTCTTCTCTTTGGTTCCACACCTCTTCCATCCACTTTGCATGGCCTTGCATTCATGGCTGCATCCACCCCCTCCACAGGGGCATACGTGACTGACCCTAAGCCTCTGTAGAGTTTGGTGTTTGGCTCTCTCATCCCCACACAATCTGTAAGCATTCCCCATTGCCCAAAATGGCTCCTCAGATTCTCATCAGTTGTTTCAAAGCTCAAACCTCCGATGAAAAGCTTCCACAGCTGTTCAGGCCCTTTGGGAGACAGACCTAGATATGAGGGTGGTGGGAGGGGAGACTTTAATGATGCTTCCTCAGCAGTGTCCAGGGGCAGAAAGCGACTTACTCAACTTAAAAAAAAAAAAAAAAAATTCCCCTCCAAGTATACTTTCTACAGTACTAGTCTAAAAATTTAGCATGGATTATACTTGTAGATCCAGGTTTAGAAACACATTTTCCAGGAACAGTCACTAAATGATTTTATCTGCTTGATTTCCCCATCCCTTATACTTTATGCTCTGGGGTCATTTCACATCTCTTTTGGTCAAAAATATAGATCAAAAAATAGAATAGGTCAAAAAAATAGAAATATAAATGTTGATAATAGCAATGTCAACATTGTATTTTATCATTTCAAAGTACTTTCATAGGGATTAATATATTCGACATTTATGTCAGCTCTGTGAGATCTGAAAAGAATTATTCTCATCTTCATATTACAGATGAGAAAACTGAGACATATTCAGGACATGGTATGTCCTTAAGCCTAACAAGGGACGAAAGCAAAATTTCAGAGACTGAATCTGGGATTTTTTTTAAATTAAAACTTAAAGAAAAGAAGCACACTCTTGACAACACCTCAGAGAACTTTCCTTTATTATTAGTTGTTCCATGCATTTATGTTTTAACTAATCACTTGGAGTTAAAAGGAAATTAGAAGTTTATTTGCCTGAATAATCTCAAATCACTATGTGCATTCATACTAAAACATCCTTGTGTTTTTTCACATGTAAGAGATTTTTAATTTGTACCACATGAAGAGGTAGTCAGTTGTCACACTTTACATGCTGATGTTCTGTTTGATAGCAATCTATTTTTGTATTTTCTTTTATAACTGCTATAGAGTCCTTGTATTTGTGCAAATCCATTTCCATTTTTGGAATCATTAGGCATGCATAATGTAGTTCATTGCTATCAGAATTTCATGCTTATGTAATATAATTGACTCATAATAATTAGTGGGATGCTTATTTTTGCCTGAAGTTAGAAATTTTCATTTTTTTTTCCTTTTTGACTCCTGGGTCAAAGATACAAAGCTAAGTAGAAATTTGTATACTTATCCTGTGGATTTCCAAAGTTCCAGAATATCTAATCAATTTAAGTCATTAAATAGTTCTCTTTTTTTTATTTTTCAAAATCTGTAAATTCAGGAAGATATAAAACCCTTCAGATGTAATTAAATTAAGAAATTATATTGTATTTCACATTGCCTAACATAATTCTTATTATCAACATTCTTAGCCTATATACTCAAAATAATTTATTAAAATTTAATTTTAATCACTACATTGCTGGCATTTAAAAAAGCAAGACTTTTTTTTTTTTTCTTTTACCTCATCTGTTCCCAAACTTACTTCATTTGTGCATTCATGTCTCAACTATGCATTCTAAGTGTCCGATACTCAGGTAGGTAATTGAATAGAAAACTAAATAGGTCACGTCCTTGTATTGACTTTATGTATTACAGATTCTAAAGGAGTAGGTGAAAATAGCCAAGGTAGAATATAAGAAATACTATAACAGAGGTACGTGTGTGTCACTTTGGTAACACAGAGGAAGAGGAAGACACACCCCATCTTCAGGTAGATTGGCTGTTGGGGAAGCTTTCCCAGAAAAAGCTGCTTTTAATCAGAGTCCTACAGTATTTGGAACAGTTTGCCAGATGTATGGTAGGAAATAGGGGAAAGGCACCAAAAAAAAAAACCCCAGATATCTTAATGTTCATGGATTTTTCAAGCAGAGGGAGAAAAATATTATTTGAAGAAAAGGAAGGGTATGTATGGGGCAGGTGGCTTAGCTGGGCGGGGGCGGGGGGGGGAACTTCTAAATGTTAAATTTGAAAGGGACACCGAATGAAGTATGGTTAAATGGTGGGTGATGGGACAAGGCAGAATGTGACTTACATTCTCCTTCCACACCCTAACAGCTGCTTCACCTTGGACAAATTACTCGATAGCTGTAAGTCCTGGTTTTCATATTTGAAATGTGTGGACGAATATGTACACACGTATGTACCATTTATGGGTTTTTCAGGTTTAAATAAAATAATAAAATTTATGTGGTGAACATAGTGCTGAGTTGTACTCAAATTTCAACTATCAATACTGTTATTATTCTTATTGCTACTATGATTAGTAGGGCTTCATTCCATAGGAAGATCATTCCAGCAGCTGTGGAGAGAACTCAGTGGTAGGGGAAAACACTGCAGGCTAGGAAATCTCTTTATGGAGTATTTCATCCATTCTGTCTACAGAATAAAACAGAATAATAATACTGATAATAAAACAAAAATATTATCTAAAATAATTTTGTACCCCATACCAGATAAACAGAACCAATATTTTAGACACACACACACACACACACACACACACACACACACAAAGAGAGAGAGAGAGAGAGAGAGATAAAAAGAGACAAACAGAGGACAGAGATACAGACAGGGAGGCAAAGAGGTAGAGAGAAACTTATTTTAAGGAATTAACTCCCGTGATTGTGGGGGCTAGAAACTCTAAAATCTGCAGGGTAGGTGGCAGGCTAGAAACGCAGACAGAATTTCTATGTTACAATCTTCTGGCAGAATTCCTTCTCCTTCCAGAAACCTCAATTTTTGCTCCTAAAGCCTTTAACTGGTCGGCCTTCACATTATGGAGGATAATAGGCTTTACTCAGTATCTACTGATTGTGAATGTTGATCATATCTAAAAATATGTGTAACTTCACAGAAATATCCAGGCTGGTGTTTGACCAAACAACTGAGCACATAGCCTTGCCAAGGCGACACATAAGATGAACCGTCGCAATAGGGCTAATGAAACCAAGGTTTAGCACACTCAGGTGATAACATGTGAAGATGTAGTGGTATAACATGTAGTGGATAACATGTCGGAGATGTAGTGATAGTGGAAGCTGGAACTGGCATTCAAACCCCTGGTTATATGACTTCATATTCAGAATGTGTCACCCATCAGCTGTCCCATGTCCTAATAGGAGTAGATATGGGAAAGAAGGGATCCCAGTGAAAACTATGACTATGTGCGGGAAATGAGGAAGCAGAAGGAGAGTAAAATTATTTCCTGTGGTTTATTTTTAATGATTAAGTGACTGGTACAGTGATTCCAAGAAGGGGCGATGGTGGGGATGAAGAAATGGTCTGTTTTGAATCAGGTAAGTTTGAGTCCTGCGAAGATCAACCTGTTACCTCCCTGAGTGAAAAAAAAAAAAAAAAAAAAAAATCTTGGATGGAAAAAAAAAGCATTGTTCCTTGGCCTCCTTCCTTTCCAAATATCATCTCTGCTGCGTGAAATGTCTTTCCACATTTATCCACACACAGCACCCAACTCCTCCTTCAAGTTTGAGATAGACTAGTGTCTTCCTTGTGAAGTCTTCTGAGTTTCCAGGCACACTTAGTCATCTTTCCTTGTGCCTCTATAGGGCACAGCTTTGTTAGTGCTGTCACACTCCACAGCAACCTCCTGGAGATGGGGACCCATGTCTGACCCAGCTTAGCAACTCACAGAGTGCTTGGTCCTCAGCACTGGACAATAAGCCACCACTGAATGAATAAATATTGGCCTCCTCATTTTATTAATATAAGTATGCATATGGTTGATCAGGAGTATAAATTATTGCGATGTACTTATGGATCCTTTTAAATAGTCAGCATAAGTATGAGATAATAGGTTGACTGTCATATAATGTGTAACTATAACTATAAAGTAAAATGTTGTCCCTGAGCTCATTCATATCTCTGTTTGGTCTGTCTCAATGCTGACCCCGAATTATATATCATTCCTATATCTATATATTAATTTCCTTTCATACCGAAATGGGCAAACAAACTAGTCTTTTGTACTTTTCTTTTCTTTTTTTTTTTTTTTTTGGCATCTAGCCCATGAATTATTTTCCTGAATTAAAATAAATAATAAAATAAAATAATAAATATAATACTTTATTTTTTAATTCAGGAAAATAAGGTGGCTCTCTAATATTTTGATGTAGTTATATAGCATTGTACTACAACTTAAAATTTTATAATCAAAAATTGTTCAAATTCTATTAACTAAAATTTAGTTAATTATAGCAACTTTAGAAGTACATACTCTGCTCAAACTGTAATGAATATTAATTTATTTGGAAGGAAGAACAGGTGTGGATTTATATGTTATATTCTGATTTTTTTCCAAACTATGTATTCACTTTCAAGGCCCTGAAATTCTGTCTGTCTTTGCAGCATTGGACACATCACAAACAGGTCAGATTCTTTTAGGGGCACATAGGTGTCCAGTGAAATTGTGCTTGGCAGTTCACATACCTGGTGCACACATGAATGACTGACCACAACATCTCTCTTCTCAGAGTCACTTTGTGATTCATTTTTGCATCTGTATATGGTTTTCAGGCCAAAAAATCAATGGATTAGCAGCAACTTTGAGCAGCACAATGGGTAAATACATAGGATTATCTTTTATAAAGACCTTAAATTTGAGTAATACTAGCATATAACATTCCAGAAAGGGAAATAGAATGCTCACTAACTTTTGTAAAAAATAATCATTCCATTGTAGTAAATAATGGAAATGCACAGATGACTTTATTTATAACCCTCAACTTTAAAGAAGCATAGAAAATATACATTTGTAGATAAAAGGATTTTTTTATTTTTTAATTTTTTTAAGTTTCTTTATTTATTTTGAGAAAGAGAGAGAGCACGAGTGAGGATGGGGCCGAGAGAGGGAGAGAGAATTCCAAGCAGGCTCCAGGCTGGAAGCTCAGAGCCCAATGTGGGGCTCGAATGAACCTATGAACCATGAGGTCATGACCTCAGCTAAGATCCAGTCACAGCTTAACCGACTGAGCCACCCAGGCACCCCTAAAAGGATATTTTTTTTTAATTTTTTTTTTCATGTTTATTTATTTTTGAGACAGAGAGAGACAGAGCATGAACGGGGGAGGGTCAGAGAGAGAGGGAGACACAGAATCTGAAGCAGGCTCCAGGCTCTGAGCTGTCAGCACAGAGCCTGACGCGGGCTCGAACTCACGGACCGTGAGATCATGACCTGAGCCGAAGTCGGACGCTTAACCGACTGAGCCACCCAGGCACCTCAAGGATATTTTTAAATACAGCATATTCTAATGTTAGAACTTTATTGTTCTAGTTACCCTTACCTAATGTGTTCTAGGTGAAATGTTAACTTCTTTATTCACTATTCTTTTACTAATTCTTTGTGTAGTGTAAATATTCTTAATTTTAAGCCTCTAAATAAACATAGAATTACTAACTCAATAACAGTCTGTGAAATATAAAATATATTCTGTTCAATCAAAACTTTACATTTTCTTTATTATATTGAATCATTAAGTTATGTGGATAAATCACAAATTATAATGAGGTTATTTTATTCAATCCTAAATATATATTTTTTCTATAAATGTATCCTAGTCTTAAAATGAATGTGCATATTTGGATTAGTGTGTCTTATTCTGAATCTTCTCTTAGTTTTAAAAATTCAGATTTGTTTTAGCCTCTAGAGTGTTCTCAAAGAGTGCCTCCAGGAAGTTTCTAAGATGCCAGCCCTTTCTCCCTATCACATCTATAGTTTAAGGCATTTTAAGATGCTTTACATAATGATGTTGCCCTCATTTCTTTCTCTCTTGTATTTCTCAACTTTCTTTCTTGTAATAATTCAACAAACATTTACTGAGTGCCCACTAGGTGTCAGACAATCTCCTAGTAATTAACAAAAAAAAAAAAAAAAAAAAAAAGAAAAAAAAAAAGAAAAGAAAAAAACCTTCCTTGATATCTTCACATATGTGGAAAGAATTAAGACGAGAAAGAGTAGTGTGAGAAAGAAGAAATTTTCTGCTATTTTCTCTTTGAAAATGTTGAAGTGGCCTGCTTCCTGAACACTTTCCAATTGGCACTGGTTTTACAGTTGATGGGATTAGAACACTATTTCTTTAAAAAATTGGTTTTGTGTAACAAATTAACACAGTAATGTTGTAATTACTCTCTTAAAGACTCATTTGTAGAAGATGTTGTATTGTTCACCCAGAAAATATTTTAAGGAAGTTTGTAAACAATATATTTTTCTATTTATTCATAAGACATTGTTGGAATGTCTACTATACAAAGGTCCTTTATACAATTTCTGTGAAGAAAACTTAAATTAAAAAATGGTACCTATTCTCAAGGAACTTACACGTAGCAAGAGAGAAATTAATATAATCAAGTTGGAATGCACATGCAAGCTGGAATGTGGACTTTATATTCTCAGTCAATAAAGACAGAATTTAGGTGCCAATATAAAACTTAATTCCATTCTTACACCTTTGGACAACTTCACATTAAAAACTCTGTGGCATGAGCTATAAGATTTTGTTCATTTTAACTAAAGATATGCAGTCTTAAAAGAAAATAAAAGTTCAAATTCAAGATTTGTTGAATGTCTTGATATTATATTCCAAAAGAGGTCCATTTCTTTCTTATGCAATGCACATTATTTTCAAAATGCTTAGACATGTTTCTAACTGAAAAGAGGCTTCAAAAAACTATAAAGTAAAGGCAACTACTTTATAAAAGGATTTTACAAATGCCTGCTTTAAAAGAAGACAAATAGTTTAAACGGACAATATGCTATAAATAATCATAATTTACATGATTCTAAAATAAAAATTTAATCTACAAATTCATAGGTTGAATCTTTTTTAGATAGGTAATTTCCAAATACATATCTTTGAAGATTCTTTATTATATCTTTTCTAAAATCTTCTGTTTCCCATGTTTCTTGTTTAATTGTATTGTTTTACTTTGTTGCTTTAGTCTCATTATAAAAGTTTTTTTTTCTAATATTGGGTGACTTTTGTTTAATCACTATCATTATTATTAATAGTAGCAGCAGTAGTCGTAGTAGTAATACTTGGAAATCCTATTCTAGTTCTAATTTGCTGTAGTCTGTTCCTAGATGTTATACAAGATGGACAGCATGTACTGCTCCTACTGAGAAGTATGTGCCAAGGTCATGTCCTCTGGATATGAACTGTTCATCCCCTTCTGGGCATAATTAGCTTCTAAGAACATTTCTCTAATCTCTTCATTCTCAGGAATGACACTGCTCCAGCTCTAGATCAAGTACCACTACAGTGAGTTCTGAGCAAAATGGGAAGAACTCAAATGGTCTAGCCATTCCAAGTGTATCTCCACCATTAGTAACCTTGACAACAAATGTTTCCAAGGCCATCGCTCCATCTTAGGAGCATTGACTTAGCTTGGCACACTCTAATGCCACTCCTGCTTTTGCAGTAATTATATGCTGTACATGCTCTGGGTCATGGTTTCTTCAGGTTTGAGATGTGAACATGTCTATGTTCCAAATGTTAGAACTCCCTTCAGTATTTCTATAAAGTGACGTCATTTTTTGTTGTTTTGTTAGACATCTATAGGTTTATTCTTACCTGTGAACTACCTTTCATGGAATGTTAACTGACAGAGTATATATATTTCTCACTTTATTATTTTTTTCCAGTGTTTTACCTCTTGTTCATGTTGTAAACCCATATTTATCTTTCAATACCCTGAACACTGTACTTTTTTTTTTTACATAATTTGTTGCTTTAATAAAGATGTTGTTATTTGAAAATGTGTTTCTTTATTTGATTCTTTGTTTCCTTTCCTCAGGGAATGGCAACAATATTCCCTCACTCTCCCTACACAAAACTTTAGTCTTCATTTCCTCTTTAATCCTATTTCCTCCATTTAAACTATCCAGTAAGGTTTTCATAATCTGTTTGTTGTAACTGTTTTTTTTTTCTTCTAACACTTTATATTAAATGTTTTCAAATTTTCCTTCACTGTCTATTTTTCACTATCACTGTTTGTTTATACATCTACTGTTTCCTGACTGGCCCATTGTATTCATTTTGGTGGTCATTGCCTTGTTTAATGTGCCCCATAATGGATTTATTTCACAACAGATATTTTTTTTCATAAAATGCAAATCTGATCTCATTTTCCAATGAATCTTTCTAAATCCTTTCTAAATCTCTTTCTAAATCCTTGATTTTGCATAGATCTCAACTGAAACATCTAATCACACTAGTGTACACACATGGATGCTTCTTCAGAAAGATAGTCTCCAGATATTTCTTCAATACATATTGATTATGGATACTAAATGTTGAGCAAGTGGACTCTTGGTACCATTACTAAAACTCACCTTCCCTCTTGTTTTCTAAGTATTTCATCCTGTCTTTAGGTTTCTCATACACTTCTTGAAGAAAAGACAACAACAACAAAAACAACAACAACAACAAACTTCCTCAGAAAAACATATAACAGTCCACTGGACACACCCTTTTTTTGACTCTTCTTATTCAGCACCTACCTAAGAAATCGCATTGGTGCTTCACCCTCCAGTAGAAAATACAAATCAGAGTTAACTTTCCAGTGTCAGATTGAGCCATATAAAATTAATAGTGTTTTCTTAGTCAAAAATGTCAGATTTTGCCAATGTTATGTGATTTAACCTAGTATGTGTAGTATTTCATTCTACAAAATACTAGCAAAATCCATTGTCTCTACCTTGTTACATTTCCAGTGATGATACGGTACTGCTGAGAGTTTGGTCTATCAGACACCTCACATGCTGAGCCACCACTTAATGTGTATTTGATTCAGATAAGATACCTTCTCTGGCTGAAATGGCTTTAGCACTTTAAAGAAATAGACTTTATTTTTTAAAGAAGTTTTAAGTTTACAACAAAATTGAGTGGAGTACAGAATTCCCATTTACCCTTCTGTCCCACACGGGACAGCCTCTCCCCACTATCTGTACCCCCTGACTAGAATGGGACATTTGTTATAATCAATAACACTACACTGGCACATCATAATTGCCCCAGATCCTTAGATTACATTGAGTCAACTCCTGGTTTTGTACATTCTATGGGTTGTGACAAAGGTCTAATGACAAGTATTCACCATTATAGTGTCATACAGAATACTTTGACCACACAAAAAGTCCTCTGTTCTCCACCTATTCAGCCTTTCCTTTCTATCGCAATCCCTGGCATCCACTGACCTTTATACACCTCCATCGTTTTGTCTTCTCCAGAATGTCATATAGTTGGAATCATATGTTATGCAGCCTTTTCACATTGGCTTCTTTCCCTTACTAGTGTGCATTTAGAGATTGTCTGTTTTTTTTCATGACATGATGGTTCATTTCTTTTTAGTGCTGAGCCATACTTACTTATACATCCATCTACTGAAGGACATCTTACTTGTTTACAAGTTTTGGCAATTTGGGGTTTTTGTATGGACATATGTTTCAGCATACTTGGATCAATACCCAGTGCATGATTTCAGGATGGTAAAAGTAAATTTATTTTATAAGGAAAGACCAAACTGTCTTCTAAAGTAGCGATACCATTTTGGATCAGGCTTTTACCACTTTTGCTTGCTAGGAGGACTCTTATACACTATTTAAATGGAGCCCAGTTATATTTTTTTTTAATGAAATTCTCACAATCTGCATATAAAACTAGGCATTTTTTTCTCTATTCTACCAGAAAACTTATTTTTTTAAGCATATATTAAATAGATCCCAAATGAAACGAAATCTAGGAAAAGAGGGCAAATGTCCTTGTAAGGGTCAACTTACCTGAGAAAGGTTATGGTATATGATGGTAACTCATGCCAAATACCACACCTGAGTAATTGAGGAAAGCATGTTTTATGGAATATATATTATAGTTCACTTACATCTTCTTTCTGGACTCAGCCACACTAGTCTATGGCTGCATACAAATGAATTAAATTATAGGTTGCTTAGAGTTTCTCATGTGGGGGCCCTGATCTATTTTGGCACAAAGGGCCTGTCTGAGCACCACATGGGAAGAGAGACTTCCTACCCTCAACACTGAAGCAGTATTTGGCAGACTGGGAACAACAGCACAGTGCCCTCACACAGGGTGCTTCCTGTTAGAAACAGCTGCAGAGATGGCAGAAATCATCAGGGGTCGGGAATTTGACTGGAGGAGGGGACTGGTCACAGTTTTATCCCGTCTTTGAAACCATGACCTTTGAACAAAATTCTTAAGGAGTTGAGACCAGCACGTAGTGATGTCCAAGAATCAGTTGATTTGCAACTCATCGTTATGGATTAAGGATTGATAAAAATTACTTGGGAAAAGGAATCTGTAGGGGAATAAAACTTCAAAATCAGTAGAAGGCAGTGCCTTTGAAATATGGTTAGTATAATAAGTATGAAACAGAATCTACCAGTTATAGGAATAATAGAGATCAAATAAAATAATGCATATTATTATACTTTGAAATAGCATCCTACAGAAAGTCAAGTATCATTTATTACAGAAATAAATATCTTGTAACTATACTTTAAAAACAATTAAAATTACTGCATTTTAATGCAGTTAATATCCCTTAATGGTTAAGATTAATATAAGAAGAACTTAAAACATTATTTCATCTAGTATGTAAATACAAATGTAGTTATTTGTTTCAATTTTATATATACTTTTTCTAATCTTGTGCAATTTTTGACATTACTATTATCGAAAAGAAAAAAATGAGTTCACATACTGCAGTAGATAACTGGCCCGAGGAACTAAAAAATTCAGTGAAAGTGTTCAGGAGGGCTAACTTGTTACAATTTTTAACTTTTCACATTGAAAAAATTATCATCATTAAATTTTAAAAATGTATTCACATGTTTAAATGCTTGCCAAACTGACAGCGAGTCTTTAAATATTATTGTTTTCCTCGTCATTACACCAAGTGACACTGACAGAAACAAGGATATCTGCCAAGACGAAACATTTGTTTTTTCTTGCTTAAGAGGTAATAGAGGAGGGCCTAGAGAGTCCCCAAATACTCAAACCTAGAGGAGATTTTAGAAAGAGCTGTTGCATCATTTGAAATTTCAGAATGCTTACACAAATTTATTGTAATATAGATTTGAATTGTATGTATTTTCTATGAGAGTAAAAAATGATGGTATGCATTTGACTGATTAGAAAAGATTGTTAAATACAGTAGTGGTTACAGCATAGATTCAGGTGTGAAATTTACAGTGTCAAATCTTATTTTGACAAATTATTATCTCAGTGACCTTGGGTAAATTAACAGTACCTCTTTCACTGAGATGGTATGAGGATTTAATGAGTTGATAACTGTAAATAACTTAGAATAATGTGTTCAACACTCAAAATCAATCGGTGTAACTTACCTCATTAAGAGAATAAAGAATAAAATCTATATGATCATCTTAATAGATGTAGAAAAGGCATTTAACAAAATCTAAAAACCAGTCATAATAAACACCTTCAGTGACTTAGTTATAGAAGTAAACATCTTTAACATGATAAAATATTCCATGAAAAATCTATAGCTAACATAATACTTAGTAAACAGACTACAAATTAAGCTGATTGAGAACAAAGCAAGGATGTCTGTCTGCTCTCACTACTATTCAGTATTGTGCTGGAGTTCTTAGCCAATGCAAAAAGGAAAGAAAAAAATTAGTTCTGACAAGAACAGAAGAAAAAAAAAATTTGTTTTGCAGAAAACATGATTGTTTTTATATAAAATACTAGTTAATCAGGAAAAGCTCTAAGATTACTAATAAATGAATTTAGCATGATCATAGGGTTCAAATCAATCTGAATGACTTGATTATATTTTAGTATACTAGTAAACTATTGGAAATTACCATTTAAAAACACCACCATTCACAATAATTTTTAAAATTCATATATATGTATATATAATAACGGTAAGCCCACTAGAATGAAAATTTTAAAATAGAGCAGAGAGAAATTAAAGAAGGTCTAGATAAATGGAGAGATAGTTTATGTCATAAATTTAAAGGATTTAAATACTGTTAATACACAATGTAAATACTGTTAATACACAAGTCCTCTCAAAAATAATATACAAATTCAAGGTCCATCCCTGTAAATAATCCAAGAGGCTTTCTTATAGAAATTGACAAATTGATTTTAAAATGGACACACAAATGCAGAGGACCAAAACAGAAGACTTACACTACTTAATTTTAATACCATAGTTAGTATAAATAATTAGGAAAATGCAGTGGTGGGCAAATAGATCAATAGAACATCATAGAGAGTCCAGAAATAGACATAAACAGATATAATCAATTAAATTTTAATTCAAGCACCATGGTAATTAACTGGGGAAAGGCTTTTCTCTTCAATAAATGTTCTAAAACAACTGAAAATGTGCATGAGGGGAAATGAATCAATGTCCCTACCTCAAATGATTGATAAAAATTAAATTGAAAAGGATAATTGAACTGAATATAAGAGTTCAAACTATAAAGCTTCAGAAGAAAACTTAGGATGATATCTTTGCAACCTCTAAGTAGGTCAAGATTTCTTTTAAAAATACTAAGATTATTAAATATGGAATAAATCATGGATAAACTAGACTTTATAAAATTTATACATTTCTACTCCTCAAAATACATACTAATAAAATGAAAAGGTAATCCAAAAATTGGCAGAAAACTAAATAGATGTGAGGTTGTCAAAACTTGTATCCAGAATTATCTATATCTGTGTTTGCATGTGTGTATATGTATGCGTATATCTAACAATTCAATAATAAGGACTACAGTTTATAAAATGTGCAAGAGACTTCTGAATCCCATGAAAGGGTGCTCATGAGGGATGCAAATTAAAACCACCACGAAAAAGTACTTCACTTTCATGACTAATATTAAAGCCTGATATTATCAAATGTTAGTGAGTATGGGTGCTGTTGAATTTCAGATACATTTCTTCTGGGACTATAAGATGTTACAGTCACTTCAGAACATAGTTCGGCAGTTTCTTATAAACAAGACCTTTACTGTGTATGACCTATCAATTCCAACCCACTAAATATATGACTCAGCAGTTACTCCCAAGAGAATATTCATAAAAGCTTCATTCATTGTAATCAAAAGGGAAAAATGACATTAATATCCAGTAATGTCTTTATCCATTAATGGGTAAAGAAACTGAGGCATTCATGCAGTTCATATCTAGTAATAAAATGGACCAACTGATGCATGCAGTGACAGGAATGAGTTTCAAAATTTTGTGGTAAGGGAAAGAGGCCACTCACAAGATGATACATATTGCACGATTCCATTTATATTAAACTCTCGACAGGCAGAACTAAGTAATGGTGACAGAAGTCAGAAATGTGTTTTGCACTGGAGGACTGGGGAGTATGGATTCACTGGCATATGACCTGATAAGTATACAGCAGTGATGAAAATGTTCTACAGGTTAACTGGGGTGAAGATTACATATTTCACATATTTGGCGAGCCCCCCTCCCAAAGTCCTATACGTAGAACACACCTTATTAAAAAAGAAAACAGTCCACCTGAAAGCAAGATATTTTAACTCGTGACTACTGATCTATACCAAAAAACTGTGATAAGGAATTATTATATATAAAACCACATTATGATATCTATATAATTATATAAATATATAATTACAAGTAGTTATAAAACAGTTTTATATGTATACACATAACAGCAATATAAGAGGATATGCATATATATATATATATATATATATATATATATATATTTTGGTATGAAAGTGTCTACATATATACAGGTGTGTGTGTATATGTAACATAGGTAATATGTCTCCCAGAATACATCAGTAAATGTTAAAAAGATAGTTAAAAATGAACAAGAGAATTCAATATATATTTTAGTACATTTTAAAGCCTGATCTTCTTCATTCAACCACATGTTGAAAAGTTTATGTGAATATCAATATATTCAACTACATCTTAAAAAACATGTTTATATATTTATATATTATAGTCATTATTCCTCCACACCTAGGTAAAGCTTATTTTTAATATGTTGGTGATTCATGCAGATTATTTTAAGGAGATAAATTTGGTTTGTACATTATTATTTTCAAAAAAGCAAGGAGTTTCTTTCTCTTTATTATAACAGAATAATGTGGGTTTTTTTTTTTCTTCCTTGTCCTAAATATTCTAAATAATTACAGTCTAAATCAAAAACACACTTAAAACCTTGGTAAGTAAATATGCCTTTGCTTCTTTTTTCTCTCCATCGGCAAAAAACAAAAGAGCAAGTATTAACTAACGTTTCCTTTAATCTTGTTCTTTCCCTATAATTTCAAATACACTTTTTTAAAATAATTGAGACACTATGAACCAAGATATAAGATGGTAGAATGTTAAGAAAGACTTAAGCCAACGAGCAAGCTTTGACCAAAGGAAAAACACATATCAGCTCCCATGACAGAATGTGAGATTGATGGAACTGGCCTTAATAATACCACTGAATGCTGATAACTTTGTGAGAATATATGAGAAGCCTATGTGGGAGGAATGGAAGGAATAGAACCCAACACTGGAGCAGCCACTGCCCTTGTGTGGGAGAAGACAAGAGGGCACACATTATGACAGAACCGGCTGGAGAAATGATATTACCTGTATTGTTGTTTCTTTGCAAGTTGACAAGAGGCATCTTACCCTACTGTTGGCTCACTAAGACAAGCAAGCACAGCCGATGCCATATGGCAGAGTAAGAATGGGACAGTTCTGGAGCTCATATGGATAATTAGCTACCAGCAATATGTAAAGCAAAGTATGTCAGTGTCTTCCTTCTTCTTTTTCCAGATCTACCTCCCATTAAGCACCATATTCGGAATGCTTGCAAATCACGACAGACAATTGCAGGCTAAGGATTGTGTAGTGACCTGAAACAGAAGAGATGAGAATTCAAGGACTTCCATTGTTGAGAGTTTAAACTACTCCATAATACTGCTGCCTTGGCAACCAGTTTGTGTGACCAAGCAGTCTGCAGGGGACTTGAACCGACATTAGCCTCTCCCATAAGGCACAAGTGCATGCAAGTTCCTGATATGACTCCCCCAACTACCTTGTGATAAATATTTTTCCGTCCTCCCGGGGTCTTCCCTTTCTGTGTCAACATATACTGGACATCTAATAAACTTACTAAGACCTGACTCCTTCAATCTAAATTGACCAATCTGGCCTTAGACCAGGAACCACAAAGCACTTCCCCTGTGGACCCTGATAAAAGCCTGTGCCCCAGGTACTGAGCCACTCCTGCCTATACCCTCTCTTACCCTTTTATGGGCCCTCAAGGTGTAATGTGTACCTCCTGCAGGACCCGTAAATTGAACTTTATTTCACTTTCCCTTGTTGTTCCCTGACTCACCATTGGACACTTTACTCAACAAATGCTAATTTAACAAAGTCACAATGATTGATTTCACCAACAGAACTGGGCAGATTGAGTCACATTTGCTATAGACCCCAGAGAATGCCTTTCAGATGCAAATGGTTTTCTGACTGATGCTCCCAGGTGGGTAATTCTATATGAGAAGGATCCAGTGCTTGCTGGCCTTCAGTTGTGCTATTTTTGGCTGCTTTGCACCAACTGTGCAGGGTTTTACATTGTACTCTCATCCCCAAATACAAGTTCTGAAAAAAGGCACAAGAATCCTCCTGAATCTCAGAGTAGTGATCATTGGAGCCAGTTAGAGGGGCCAAGAATGTGCTTTCCACCTATTAACACCTTGTGGAGTAAAATTCCCAAAACATTGTTAGGTCTTGGGTATATTTCCTGACTCTAAGCACAAACCCAGCTGCTGTCTGTTATGAGAATTGACTAAGATTTTTGCAGGGTCCTGGTGCACTAGTTAATGCCAGGACATGAGAATGCCAACCCCAGCCCAAGCGTGGGCTACTGTGAAAAGGTGCCAGGCAGAGCTCTTAGAAGACAGAGAGGGAGATTCCCCTTCCCTGGCCATTGTGTTTGGGAACTCCACCAAGACTCTGAGTTCTAACCAGTATGGTTGGGACACCCTCACTACTCAGGAAGGCAGGGCCCCTGACAAAGGCGAGAGTGGCTGGGGCACATGGTCTCTCTCTCACTGCATACCTTGCTGTCATACCTCATCTCCCGACCGCATGAATATCACAGGTCCCATCCCTGGTGTCACAAGGTCTAATAGCTGAATACAAATGGCTGAAACACCTAGTGCCAGCTCCCCTAGAACTTATGAGGAAGTTATAAAGCTTCTTACTAAATCTATAATGCCCATGGAAGGAGTAGGTACTCCTCAGTGTGACAGCAGAACAATGTGCCAAAGTTCCAGTTCTACATTCTCAAGGCCTAGGGGCCAGTCCTAAAATCTTGCCTCCCCAATTCCAGGGAGGTCAATTGGGACATGCTGGGGAGGAAAATCTGACTTCAAGTCAAGCTAGCTTCTGGAGACATTCCACTCTGTGGGATTTCTGAGGATGCTCTCCCAGATTTACAGCTGCTAACACTATTTATAGTAGAGAGGATGGGCCTCTGTCCTGCGTAAGATCAAAGGAGCAGCCACTGAAGTTAGCTGACCTCAAGGGGTTAGCATTCACCTGAGGGCGTCAAAGTTCTCCTCCTTGTAAAATATCAACTCACAAGCTTTGCGGTGGGCACAGCACATGTTAGATCTCTTCACTTTTGAGAAGCAATACATTACACATTTTCTCATTCCACCTAAGTCTACTCATGCTCTTGGGGTGCCTGGGTGGCTCAGTTGGTTGATCATCCAACTCTTGGTTTCTGCTTCGGTCATAATCTCAACACTCCTGAGTTCAAGCCCCACGTTGGACTCTGTGCTGACAGCGCAGAATCTGCTTGTGATTCTCTCTCTGCCCCTCCCCTGTGTTCTCTCTCTCTCTCAAAATAAATTAATAAACATTTTTTTTAAAGTCTACTTGTGGTTTTAGTTGCAAATCAGTGTCTTTCCATTGGTGAGAACCTCAATAAACTTCCTTGCAGCTGGCCGCGCAAGCCTTACAGCAGGCCCTGCCTTGACTCCCTCGGGGCTCAGACTTCTGAGTTGAGCCACAGGTGTGACTCCACCTCATGGGGACTAAACATGGTTCTATCTGGTTGCCCACGAGGTTCTGGATGAAACGCCTTCTCCAGATAGCAGCCAGGTACATATCACTCAAACAACAAAGTTTGACAGCCCACTGGACTCTTTACAGACAGAGGCACTATCAGTCTCACAGTTCATACTGCTTCACACAAGTCCCCAACCGCCTTGGGTCAGGGATGCAAACCAATAGCCTCAGCATGGCTACTGAGGTCTCACTGTTAAAAAGGAATGGGGTGCCATCGGGAAAGAGTTAATTTGGTGTCAAGGGCTTTTCTAGATAATAGGAGGATGTAGCATCTCCCATGCTCAGCCTCTTGCCCACTGACATTGAGGTGGGTATTCCCACAAGGGGCCCCTCTAGCAGTCAGGAGAACTGGAGGCCAACTGGCTGACGTGGAAAGGGAGTCAGTATTCTTCAACAAGAGCAGTGCCACCATCCTGCACGATGTAGCCTGCTGGCAGACTGCATCATTTTGTCCTGCTAGTGGCATGTCCCTAGTTGAGGATGCCTCCTCCTGGCTTGGCCCATCTGACAAAACTGACTGAATCGGTGGCAGCGAGCTTGGCTCTGCAACAAGCCCTAAAAATAAAATTCCAAAGAACACATTTTTTACTGATCCCCGGGTGGTAGCCAGTGGGCTCACAAGTTGGTCTGGACAATGACAAAACGATAATGTCATGATTCAAGGGAAGTCTCTCAAGATACAGCCAACTCATAGGGCCGGTTGTGATCCCGGGTGTTTGTGCACACGTGCCAGCAAGCACCAGAAGCACATTGTAAGAACATTGCAAACTCCTTATCCGAATTGCGTGCTAGTTCCAAGGCCCCACATGAGCCACCTCCTAGAGAGTCAGTCACAAATCCAGATACTACTGTTCCCCCCAGAGGGGATACACCTATTAGAAGAGTGGACCCTTATTACATCAGGCAATATGGGAGTAACGGAACTCTCTGACTGGGCATAGAGGTGCAGATCCCCCTTCACTCTGGCTCTAGCGAATGTGGTGGTAAATAATTGCCCATTTTTGTTCCCCCCCAAAATCTGGAAGGCTCCCAAGTGGGGAAACGTGCTGCTGCACTACAGACCCTAGTCAAGAAAGCAAATTGATGTTTTTGAACCACTGCACCCTCCAGGGTGGCTGGTTGGTATGCAGCTACCATCATTGATACTTTCACGGGATTCCTGGATCACTTCCTCCAGAAATCCTGCTTCCCGTCATGTAAACTCCTTCTTAATCAGGTATGTGTTCATCTTCTCAGGCCCACCAGATGTTATAGATTCAGTTTAAGGTTCTCATTTCATTTCCCAAGCTGTTCCATCATGGGCTATAGAACTTGGAATCTCATGGAATTTCCATCTAGCTTACTAGCCCCAAGCAGCTGGACTTACAGAGAGGCATAAAGTCTACTCAAACATATGCTCCTTAAGCTTTTAAATGATAAATGATCCCCCAAATGGACAGATATTTTACCCCAAACTCTAATATAGCTTAATTTTTGGTCTTCAGATTTTCATCAACCCCTCCCCCACCCTACTTCCAGTCTCCTCTAAGGACTCCCTTGTTAGTACGTACAGGGAACCTTAACACCTTTGACATTAGAGAGGACATCATTCACATCCACCTACCAAATAAACGCTCCCCTCAACATTTTAATTTTCCCACACACTGACCACACGATTGAGGGTGTATTGTACAACATGACTCTCTTATAGCAGAGAGCCCAAGGGGACAAAGCCCTACCAAGTTGCTTGGAGATCATGATCATACAGATTTTATTGGCCCAGACAATATATGGCCCACTATCAGTAGTGAAGCTCAGGCCAAATGTGTGTGGTTAAAAACTACTACTTTTATTTATTAAAAAGTTCATTCCCCATAACAACACTGCTGAAAGAAATCTCCCTATCATTACTACCCTAACATATCAGGATTGATTATTTTATATTCACCAATAATAGGCTTGGGTTTAAGAGTACTAACTTAGAGCTGAGTCACTTGTGTCCCCAGCTCCACTATGTAAAAAGAGTAGAAACTTGCACGATTTTATGTATTTTTCTCATATGCAAAATGGAGACACTATTAGTAATTATCTTATAGTCATTGTGACAGTTAAATGTGTCAGCATATGTTAGACACTTTGAATAATTCTTGACATATTAATAGACACATAAATGTTAATTACTATCATCATCATCATCATCATTTCTATAATCTTAGTCATTACTATTATGGTAAATAGAACACTTATGGTTCTATGAGTAAGTTTTCCAAGCACACACATTAAAGATATCATTGTTTTTTTTTTCCTAAGTTTATTTTATGTATTTGGGAGAGAGAGAGAATACGGGAAGGACAGAGATAGAAAGAGAGAGAGAGAATCCCAAGTAGGCTCAGTGCTGTCAGCACAAAGCCCAATAAGAGGCTTGATCTCATGAACTGTGATATCATGACTTGAGCTGAAAGCAAGAGTTGGACGCTTATCTGACTGAGCCACCCAGTCACCCCCTAAAGATATTGCTAATCGTTGGCATTTTATGTACTTAATTTATCATTATTAATTCACCATTCAAAAAATGCATCATTATATTTTAGATGATTTGGAGAATAACCTTTGTGTTCATCCTTGTTTTTCCTACTTTTCAACAAAATTTTAAAATGTATATTAACAAATGTATCAAGATACAAAATTAATTGTTCTCAATATTCAATGTTAGTAAATGCACTGAGATTTTAGCTTCACAGGTAGGGAGACTGAGACATGATATGATTACTTCTAAATATCTTTAAATATGATTCACTTTGCCCATATATAAACCAAAAATTGAATTTCACTTTTTTCCATTCCTGTCTCAAAAATAAACTTTGTAAAAGAGTGCAAGTTTGGGTTTCCTTCCATCCAGTTAATCTAAATGCTGTGTGCTCAGGCTATCACTTTTGGGAAGATGATGTAAGAACGTTTCAATATATAGTTGGCATAATTGTGCATAGCTGCTGTCAAGAATTCCTAGGCAGAGACTGTCATCTGAAAAGGTTACTGTGACATTTCTAGAATATGCTTTTTCAAATATGAATGAAACATGTTGCCTTTTTGGTTGAGGGTAGGGAAGGCATGGAACCTGACATTTTCCACGGTGCCAAAATTAGAAAACAAAGTATTAGAATGCCAAGATTAATCAATCACTCAACAAGTATTTGTATAGTACCTACTTAGGTGTTGCTTGCACTGCTCAGAACTAGCATTTTATCAGATTTAAGTGTTTAGCCAAATGAAACCTAAAAATCAAGGAGTTGCTTTAATCTAAATTATATGGATCTGCCAAGAGAATGTTCCATATGTTGGAGCTTCTGAAGTACCTGCACCCTTTTGAATGAGTATTTTCTATGCTCAGAATTATTATAAATGCAGAATCAAATTCTGCCTATAATAAAATTTTATTCTTTGAAGAAACAGAGCATGAAATTTATGCAGTTAAGATGTATATACATACATATATAGACATATATATCTCACATAAATATATGATATATATATATATATGAAATCATTACATTGTATAACTTAAGCTTATACAATATTATAGGTCAATTATATCCCAAGAAAACTGGAAAAAATAAATAATAATTTCAAACAAATAACTTGCAATGTTAAAGTCCTGCTCTTCTAAAAGAAAAGTAGAATGTGCCAGAAGTAGAATCAGTCACTAAGTCTGGCTGTTTTTTGTGTTTTGTTTTTTTTTTTTTCTTCAAAGATGTATCAGCCTTAACAAAACTATTTAGAAAAGACTTATTTTAGGCTATATTTGTAGTGGGGATAATGGAAATAAATATAAACTGTAACACAATGGCATGGATTTCACACATTGGTTTAAAAACTCATTTGAAATCCTCTTGATTGTGAAAAGAGAGAGGCAAAGATCATGGCAAGAACCTTAGGAATGCTTCTAAATATTTCACATTGTGGAGGAGGTTTATTCAGATAATTTGGGGATGACGTCGCTGTGCTATCCTTCCTGTGGAGTTGCAAATGTCATGTTCCAAATTCAGGATAATTCCACAGCTGGAAAAGAGTTTTCACAAACTGGCTACCTGTCTTTTATTATGCTCTTATAAATCGTTAATCCTTTCTTATACAAATCCTTTAATTTAATCAAGATGACTCAGTGTGCTACTTTATGCCTAGTTTAAAATAATCCCATTTATAATAATAGTAGAAAATAAGGTTGAACAAATTATATTTATTTGCCTTTTTTTGTTTGTTTTTGCTCCTACTAATTAGAATTATGAAAAGTGCCTTTTTTACCCTGCTGTCTTGCTTAGTTGATTTCCATACCTGAAAAGGAAATAGCTAATTCAGCATAGAGGTAAATATTGTATTTATAGTCTTAAAGAAATAGTGAGATTATCAGAGGAATTGGATGTAAGTTATAACATGTATAATAAATGAGTGGACAAAGAAATTATATATATATTAACATATTAACATATGTTAATATATATTGTTTTGCTGGATTTGGTTTTGGTTGCTACATAAAAAAGTATGTGTATACATATACTTAAAAAAATTAACTATCAATGCAAGCATCTTTGCTCATTCACATCAATTCCTTGGCTCATTTCTTTGGTTTTGTTGTGGGTTCTTGATTCAAGGTTGTCTCTAGAATCTCTATTTAGGTAAGTTTGAAGGCTATCCTCTTTGCATAACAGTAACTTGGTATATTTCTGGCAATTGCAACAAGTGAAATTTACTGCAAGCAATCAATAAAATAAAAATCTCTTTATGCCCAGTAGTTATGGCCTATAGGAAGTAAACAAATAAAAATACAAGAAGTAAATAAATTCAAATATTGAACCCTAGTGCCTTTGGGCAAGAAAATGGCAGTTTTCCTTCAACATTCTTTTTCATTATAATCTTTCTCAAAACCTTCCCTGATCAACAGTCCCGTTATTTGGCCTTTTCACAGCACTATTAAGGTCCCCCAAATCATGACTCAGACCCCAGTCACAGCAGACCAAATCCTGGAAAAGGAGTCATCTGTGCTTCTAGCACTTATTTCATTTTATGTCAATTCCCACTATCCTAATTTTTGGTACTTCGCTAATGTTCCAAACACATTTGCAATGTTACTTCATCTAAAATGTTTTGACTTTCTCAGATCTGTGTGTCTTTTAAGATATATCTCTAATTTCCTAAAGCAATTACCCAAAATAATCATTGGCTAATTAACATTTACGTTTAAAATGATGGCCCAGGATAGTACCAGTCTGGAAGGATAAAGCTTTCCAGTAAATGAATAAAAGAGTCACTGAGACTCCTCCTATAACTTTGAGTAGTTCACTGTTTAAAGAAGGAGGCAGAAATATCATATGCAAATAATATGTATATGTATATATATATATATACATACATATATATACATATATATGTATGTATATATATATATACATATACATGTTTAAAATTAAGTATAATATGTGATAAATCCAATAGTACAATATTTATTAATTCTTCCAACAAATGTTTATTGAGCACCTAAACAGATATAGTTCTGTTTATTGGGCATCACAAAGAACAAAACACAAAATCCATGCTCTCATGAATTTTACATTCTATTTGAGAGAGACAGAAAATAATCTTAGTAAACAATTACGTCATGTAGCAAAGTTAGTAGTGTTAGAGAGAAAACATATGCAGTATCAGAGCAATGAGGACAGTCTAGGGAAATACTATAACTTTCAAGTAGGTTGGACAGAGTAAGACCTCAATTTAAAACTAGCATTTACTAAAGAATTTGGACAAGGTAGGGACGCAAGCTGGGGAAGAGAGAATGGTCAGCGTGAACTCAGGAATGCCAGCAACAACAAAGGGTCAGCTGCTGCGGCACAGGAAATAAATGGGAGAATGTTCTTTGCAAAGGCTTTAAGGATAAAATGAGGATTTTGCTTTCTACTCTGACTAAAATGAAAAGAGTAGTGTTTAGAACCGGGGAACCTCCAAATGGGATTTTGAAAATATTTCTTAGACCTCAATGCTGACAGCAGAGTGTAAGTGGGGCAAGGTAGCAACAGAGAGACCAGTGAGGAAGTTAATTGCTCCTAGTAATTGAGAAAAGGTGTGTTGGTTTAGGGTAGAATGCTGGAAATGGAGAGAAGTGGTGGGATCCCGTGTATGTTTTACAAATGAAGTGAAACCACCTTCTCGGATGTGGGCTTTACAAGAAACAGCAGGGTCCAAAATGACTGCAAAGTCTTGGGTTTGAGCATATCATTGGCGTAAAAGGGGAAAGACAGCCCATGCGACTAGCTGCTGCCTCACACTATTCACATCCTGCAGGATAACCTGGTCACCAAGTGGAAGTTCTGAACTCCTCACTGCACTCTTTCAAAGCAACGGGGGAGTCCCGCCAGCCGACCAGATGATAAAAGGAGACCAAAGGTTGGCTGTATTTCAAACTCAGTCGGAACAGGCTACACTTCGGGCAGATCTGAGTCAGCGAGATTTCCATTTATGGCCACCAGGGAGCTTGGCCAGGCCTTCCTGCAGCGCCCCCTACGGGTGCCCGCCCAGGCGCAAGTCCACAGGGCAGGGGAGCTGCAGCCTATGGTCAGCCTAAGCCAGGCAACAAAGGCCAGCAAAGGGGGGTGTAGCTGGTGAAGGCATAATGAAGACATATACAGACACTTAGGTAGATGTGTTAGTCAATGAACCAGATACTCGTAATTCTCAATCTGAAATCTGAGGGGTTTAAAATTTTTGACACTATCTTAGACATCTAATTGTTCATAATTTATATGTTTAAGTCTCCCAAGGAATCACTGGAACTCTTTTCACTGTGTGACATATCTACCTGACTATATAGACACTCAGCCTAAGAGTATTAATTTATCATTGCATAAACTTTCTTTGATATTTTGTTGAAAATAAAATCAATTGAGAATTGATTGACTTAATCGCCATTTCTAATGACTAAAGGTTATAAATCATTTTATTTCACTTATCCGAATATTTCAAGCATGATAAAGGATGGCAGAATAATTTTTCTCTGTGTTTAAAAAAGTTAATCACAGTGGAAGTTAAGTATCTTATTATAAATACTGAGTATTTTGATAACTATTTTACCATTTTTTGCATTTTCAGTAATAGAGGGATTATACACATATACAAAAATCATGTATAATTTATTATCACTTCCCTAGGGTCTAGAACACCTTTTGGTTTTTATAATAGATGCTCAAAATATTTGATGAATGAAAAAATAAATGGATGAATAAATGAAAAACCCACAGTTATCTGATGTAATCAATATCATGATACTGAGAGACATTTTCCCCATTTGCAATATAAAAACAAAAACTTAGACATATAATAACCTATGTATTGGGCATTCCTTAACAGAGCATCATGTAAGGGAGACTACTGAGAGAGTCTGAGCAGGGCATTATAGGGGTACTTTTTCATTTCAGGATCTCCAAGAAATTTAACACGTAACCTTCATTATCAAAAAATAATAGGATATCTGTTACCAAGGACTGCTTCAGAACTCTGAAAAATGATTTCTGTACAACATAGGATATAGGCAGAAAACCCGGCTGATCAATCTCCTTAACGATAATTTTGGAAACCTGATTTGGATGATACTAGAGATCACTGCTACAATTCTTAAATTTATTAAAATTGGATGATAAAAAAAAAGTGACAGAGCAAGTTAATGTCAGTTTGAAATTATCTGATGAGGATAATTAAAAATATTCAGATCAAGAATTCCAATTACTGATATCCAATATTAATAAAAATAGTTAATGCTGGAAATTTATAAACTAATTTTCAACCAAATGAATATTATGTTTTTAATCATAATTATTGTGAAATGTTTGTAAAATATACTTTCTTCTAATTTTTCCAATTTTTGTTGATTTTATTTGAATGAATGATCCTAAGACATTCAGGATTTTCTTTTCCTTCTGTTTAGTTTTTGTTTTATTTCATTTATTTTCCCTTTTAAACTTTGTCCTTTTTAGGGCACCTAGGTGGCTCAGTCTGGTTAAGCGTTCAACTTCAGCTCAGGTCATGATCTCACAGTCTGTGAGTTCGAGCCCCGTGTCGGGCTCTGTGCTGACAGCTCGGAGCCTGGAGCCTGGAGCCTGCTTCGGATCCTGTGTCTCCCTCTCTGTCTCTGCCCCTCCCCCACTTATGCTCTGTCTCTCAAAGTACGAATAAACATTTAAAAAAAAATTAAAAATAAATAAATAAATAAACTCTGTCCTTTTTAGTCAGCCTTCTGGGTATATGCATGGCATCTTAAAATACAATAAGTGAACCAAGTTAGGTTTTACTATGATCTGATGTATCAGCCTTGTAATGTGACTAATTTTAACTAGACCACATAGGTTGTTTTTCATTCACAATTATATTACCACACAAACTGTCTGTAGTCAGTGAAATGTATGCTTTTTCAGCCTGGAAGTTGGGGGGGAAATATCATCCAAGAAGACTGAAATAAATAATTCTGCACTAAGGATATGTCAATATTGTACTCTCACTCCAAAAGCATAGCATTTTCACTAATTGGAAAGCACACAAATCTTTGGTATTGTTTATGATTTCCTCAGCAGGGAATGCGCCTTCCTAGTGTAGGCCCAACAGAGAGCTCCATTTATAAATAAATCATATTTGGAGCTTGAGAGACAAGAGAGCAGTTGGTGGCAGTTGGCTTTTGTGAATCTCAGGGACACCAGATAATTAACTGCCAGTATTTTTTTTTTCCTTTCTATTGAATCATTCATTGACAGAAAAACAGACTTAATTACAAATAAATCTATAATGCCTTTTTGAAAACTTGACATAATCACGATGCTGTATCTTAATGGAATATTCAGCATTATTACTATCATAACCAAGCATTTTCAAAGTCACCATGGGAAGCAAGTATATTTTCCATTAAAGGATTATTTCAGTACAAAATCTGTCTCAACTATTCTTACCTGTAAAACTCAAAAAACAAATGTCATACAAAAATAAAAAAAGTTATATTCTTTCAGATATTATTTTAACGAATATGAACAAAATGAAATGACTGTATTGCTGATGTCTGGGGATATTTAGCATAAAGGCAGCCATGTTTTTAAATCGGCTTAATGGTACAAGACTATTACTTTTAATTTGACAAGTTTTTCACGTATCAGAGCATAACAAAACTCACTGGAAAAACAATTCATACCTATATCCTATTAACTTGTTTAGATGTCCCAAAGTAACAATAATGACTTTGTGCCCTTACCTGCATTCAGTGGACTTTTGTACCAAGACAGTCCATGAAGAAACTTCTTCTTCCTAGGAAAAGAAATGAAGCTGGAGACAAGGTAGTTGTAAAAACTTGTTTATTTTTTTTAAAAATAAATACAAAAATATAAATATAAAACATTAGCAGATAGAATTTGATGAAATGAAATTGCACAAACGTTTGTATACCAGGTTGCATATCATACCTACTAACACCACATGTACTTTTTTTTTTTTTAATTTAATGTACAGAACAGGATATACCTTAAATGTTTTTCTTCACCTTTTTTTTTTTTTTTTTTTTTTTTTTTATAAAAGCTTCATTTGCAAGGGCAGGACGTGTATCTAACAGAAGCGGCTTGTGAGGTTCCTATCCTGTTCGTGTTTCTGAAATTATCTTTTATTTCTAAGATGGACAACACTGAATTTCCATAGCTTTGGCTCTTGGAAGTGATTAAATAAAATTTCGCATATATTCCATGAGACATCCTACAGGAAAGAATTAATGGAATTAATGAACAAATTAAGAAGTAAATGGGAAAAAATTGTGCTGAGTGGCAGGAAAACTCTCCTGAATATCAAATATTGTGAAGGGGGGGACGGTGCCCGTCCAGTTACCTCCTCTTGTTGGAACGGAATCGATAGCCTAGGTTAAGAGTCTTTGTCACTGTCCCCGCCACCGTACATTTCGGCCAGCTTGTTAAACCGGGGGCCCCACTCTCGGAGGTAATCGTAGTTTTGGTCTCCGTCAGTGGTCCCCGATTCTAAGGAGCTCAGAGACTCCGCGATGGAATCGTTCCCTTCGTAGGCGTAGGTTGCCAGGGAGTCGTAGGGGGGCGCGGTGGGGTCGAGATCATGCTCTTTCAGCCTTTCGTTAATGAAATCGCGGACGTCTGTGTTATCCGGGGCCGTGGGAGTCCTGCGCGGTATGAATAACGTCTCCGGGATGATGTCTCGCCGAAGCTTCTTCTCCTCGATCGCTGCAGGATTCCTCAGGGTGCCGATATCAAAGGCCTGGGTGTCCTCCTCTCCGCCACCCTCGTCGTTATAGCTCACGATGTTGTCTCTGATGTCCTCTTTAGACAAGATCAGAGGCTCCTTTTTTCGCTGTCTTTTCAGAGCTGCAAACAGTACTACTATAACTTGAAAAAAAGAAAAGAAGATTCATTAGCGGTCCATCTAAAAGCACTATATAAATGACGAGTGGAAGCACTGGAAAGGAGCTTAAGTTACTTAGGTTTTCGGGGACAGGCTAGAATTTCAGATTAATTTTGTCCTTCCATCCCTTTGGGGGGTGGGGGGGTGGGGGGAAGGGAGAAGAGATTGTTGAGGTTTGGCCAGGAAGGGTGGTTTAAGTGCAGTGTTTGCGATTTATTTTTAAAGCCATCTGGGATATTTCTCAAATACAGTGAGATATTTTGCCTATTTTTTTTTTCCTAAGATCTGTTTAAAGTTAGCTCCTGATTGTACAGACATTATTTCTATTTTGCACTGAATAGTGACATAAGGTGTTACATAAAAAATAGACAGACATTGAATTCAGCTTCAAATAAAACAGTTAAGGACAAAAACATGCCCATAGTTTTCACATCCTTATACAATATTAAAAAGGCAGCATTGTTTGCAAGATATGGAGGTATTGGTTTGGGTTAAATAGCTTTGCTGATGGATTTACATAGATTTCTTTTTGTTACATTGTTAAAAGAAAAAGATTTTTTTCTTGCATTTTTTTTTTCTTACAGTGTCTTAATTAGTGGAGGGGAAGTGACCTCCTGATTAGACACTCTTGGTTTAGCAATCTTTGAGGTATTACATGAAAGTATGTATTTATGTGAGACCAAAAATAAGTTGTAGGACCACAAGATGGCAAAGAGTGAATTCCAGCTTCTACACTGAATTACCTACAGAAACTATGTGTGAACCTTAGCTAGATACATCTTAAACAATTGTAGATGTACAGATAGAAACGTGTATCACTCAGGGCACCTGGGTGGCTCAGGTGGTTGAGCATCCGACTTTGGCTCAGGTCACTATCTGGCAGTTCGTGAGTTCAAGCCACGCATTGGGCTCTGTGCTGACAGCTCGGAGCCTGGAGCCTGCTTCCGATTCTGTGTCTCCCTCTCTCTCTCTCTGTCCCTCCCCTGCTCATGCTCTGTCTCTCTCTGTCTCAAAAAATAAATAAGAACATTAAAAAAAAATAAAAAAAGAAACGTGTATCACTCAAAAAGGACATTTCCCTACTTCCCTGACAAGTTACAAATAATAATAAGACAATAATTTTACTAACCATAATGCAATAGCATAAAAGATGGAAGAATATTAATCTCAGATTCCCTCTGGTTGTATGACTTTTCCCACCCTCATTCAGTATCCACAAACATTTTGGAGATGATCCTTTAAAATGATGACTTGGGGAAACAGAAGTGAATTCAATTAGATAAGAAAAGAGAGAGAAAATCTTTTACCAGATATATGTACAGTGAAATATCTATATTTATTTAAATTCTTTAGAATATACACTTATAGGAGATGGAATTTATTATCATTATGAATGGAATATGTCCTCTCAAAATTCATGCTAAAGCCTAAATCCCCAAGGTGATGGTATTTGGAAGTGGGGTCTTTAGGAGGTAATTAAGTCATTAAGTGGGGCCCTCATGAATTGAAATAGTGCTTAGTGCTTTTATAAAAAGCAACAAACAGATGATTACTGTCTGCCACGTGCGGATACAATTGAAGATGGCCGTCTTCAACTAGGAAGTATGCCCTCCCCAAATTTGGAACCTGCCAGTGCCTTGATTTTGGACTTTCCAGCCTCCAAAACTATGAGAAATAAATGTGTGTGGTTCAAGCCATCCAGTTTATGGTATTGTTACAGCAGCCTGAACTAAGAGAATTATATTATTATGTGAAGTTTTGTTTTGTTTTCTCTTTATTAACACAGGACTGTCAGGCTGCTTGCCTTCAAGCTTGTGTGAAAGGGCAAACAAGGGACTTTTTTAATGCAACACAAAATAAAGTTTTAATCCATTGATAAGTATTCTTGACCTTCAAAGTGGTTAAAAAATAAATAGGCCAGCATTAAGTGGAAAAAAAAAAAGTTTATTCTTCAAGTCTTTGAGAAAATGTGACATTTTATTTTGCTTAAATTCATATATTCATGCACGCACATAAACTTGTGATGTAAAGATTTTGAACCTTAGATTACTTATTATCAACCAAACGACCCTACCCAGTAAAAAATGTTCTAATAATGAGGATAATGAAACTTACTAAGATTGGATCCAAAATCCAAGTTCATTTTACTGCTTCTTAAAATGTCAGATACAATGTTTTTTGATTAGGGTCATAGGAATGTGCACAATAGTTTTAAGATAATGCAACTGGAGAGTAAACTTAATCAGATTTTTCATTCAAAGGCAGTTAAAAAGCAATTTGCTCTAGGTTATAAAATCAAGTATTATTGTAGGGAAAATGAACCAGGTAAAGGCCTATTTCAACATTATTTCAATGAAAAGGTAAGATAGTGAGACCTCCATCCAGCCATAATACGAACAAAAAAACTGGAAATAAACTTTAGATTTACTAAAAATCTATCTACAACTAACAGCAAAGGGTCTTGCCTTCGTTGAGCCACTCAGAAATTGTATGATTTTGAAAAATGTTTCGAATAGCTCTAACTTTCGGTCTTATTTAAAAAAAATGTAATAACTATCTGACCAGATAAAATATTTTAATTTAACAATATCCTATGGTTAACCTATGTCTGTCTTAAATATTGGAGTTAATTTGGGAGGAGATATTTTATTTATTTATTTATTTATTTATTTATTTATTTAAAATTAAAGTTTTGGGTTTTTTTTGAAAGAGACAAGGTGAAAGTGAGCAAGGGAGAGAGAGCGAGAGAGAGAGAGAGAGAGAGAGAAACAGGGCTCACACAAAGAGGGGGTTCTGCTCACCCAATGTGGGACTCGAACTCATGACCTGAGCCAAAGTCTGATGCTTAAGGACTGAGCCACCCAGGCGCCCGGAAGACTTATTTTGATAACAGAATTTCTGATTTACAAATATACAATGTAGAAATAATCATATTTTCACACACGTTTCTTACCCAACAGAATAATGATGCAGAGGAGAATGGCGATGAGGGCCCCGGTGCTGAGACCCGCGGGGAGGAGCAGAGCTTCAGCGCTGCAGGACTGCATGTTGCCTTGGCTGTCACAAGCACACACTCGGATGGTCAGCGTGCCTGTGCTGCTCTGAATTGGGTAATCGTTGTCTGATATCACCACGGGCAAGAGATAGGTACTTATTTCATGTCTATTGAATCCATTTTTTCTGGTTAAAATTCTGGCAGTATTATCTAAAATAAATTTGAAAATATTAAAAATGGCTTGGGATAGTACCTTTCTCTCATCTTGATCATTGATGGTTTGACATATAAGTAAAAAGATGTTCATGTAAATTATAAAGTTACTGTCAGTTTTCCTATAAAGTGTATGCAGTGTAACTAAAAGATAAGATAGATTAGATAGCTGGAGGTATCTGATACTATGCTTATTTATTAGATTTCCAACTAATTTTCAGATAATGCTTTTAAAATGGCAAGTTTTTATGAGAAGGATTGCAAGGATGATAGCATATTGGTTTTCAGAATTTTCAGAAAACATACATATGCGTACGAAGAAAAAAAATCATAGTAAATGTTTTTTTATTTATAAATTCATGTATATTTACATACAAACACACACACACAGAGCACACACTAATCTAATTTCATGAAGAAAAATGTGAATGGGCAAATGTTAAGTGTAGTTGCGCTCTTAAAATCAACAATGTACTCCAAACCCTTCAAGAGTCCCAATATATGAACAACAGTGAGCAAGTTATTTATATTTCTGAACTTTAATTTCCCCCCATTAAAATGAATATAACATATAACCCAAAGTACTGGTGGAAGACAGCTGATGTGGGGTGCCTAACAGAGGCACAGAGAAATGTAAGGATTGAATAAACACTAGCATTCTACTACCCAGTATATTGCTGCTGAAATTTTCTTTATCTGGTAACTCAGCCAGTATCCTTAAATGGAGGTGGTACAGTTAATAAACAAAGATTTATCCTTGCCTTCTATAATCAGTATTTTTTCAATAAAATCATTACATACTTGCATGATAATTTTCTATTCCGTTTATCCAATGCACTTAGTCTTATTTAGCCGATCCCATAAGCTTGTGTAAAATGCTAACGCAGGGAAGGGAGTGAGTTAGCCAATTGCTCAAATCGTGTAGGACAGAAAAAGAACGGTGATAATTTATTGCAGGTATAGTGGTTGACTATAAAACTGTCATTTCCTAAATTATTAGTAAGAAGTTATTTCTACTACATCGGTTAACTGCATAAGCTAGGAAAGGAGATTAGCAGAATAGAAGATGTACACCTGCAAATTAAAAAAATAAAATAAAAAATGTGACCCTGATAATTTTGCAAATCTGACTTTTCTTCCAAGAAGTATTAGGATATAATTCTTCCAGTCTCAAACCTACACTAAAATTAGTATTTATAGGATATGGATATATATGTTTTTCTTTTTTTAAGTTTTTATTTAAATTTCAGTTAGTCAACATAAAGTGTAGTATTAATTTCAGGTATGCAATATAGTGCCTCAACACTTCCATACAACACTAAGTGTTCATCCCAACAAGGGCATTTCTTAATCCCATCACCTATTTCACCCCCCCCCCCCCCCATCTCTCCTCTGGCAATTATCAGTTTCTTTTCTATAGTTAAGTGTAAGTACGTATTTCTTGGTTTGTCTCTCTCTATCTCTTTTTTCCCCCTTTGTTCTTTTGTTTTGTATCTTAAATTCCACATATGAGTGACATCACATGGTATTTGTCTTTCTCTGATTGATTTATTTAGCTTAGCTCCACCCATGCAACACTTCATTCTTTTTTTTTTTGTGGCTGAGTAATATTCCATTATATATATACATACACCACTTCATCTTTATCCATTGATCAGTCAGAGGAGATTGGGCTGTTTCCATAATTTGGCTATTGTAGATAATGCTGCTATAAACACTAGGATGCATCCTTTTGAAATAGTATTTTTGTATTCTTTGGGTAAATACATAGTAGTAAAAGTTCTGTACCATGGGTACTTCTATTTTTAACTTCTTGATGAAACTCCATACTGTTTTCCAGAGTGGCTGGACCAGTTTGCATTCCCACCAATCCTGTAAGAGGGTTCCCCTTTCTCCACATCATTGCCAACACTCGTTCACGACAAAAGCCTCAACAAAGTAAGTTTAGAAAGAACATACCTGAAAATAATAAAGGCCCTATATGAAAAACCCACAATTAATATCATTCTTAACGGGGAAAAATTGAGAGCTTTTCCTCCATGGTCAGGAATGAGACAGGGATGTCCACTCTCACCATTGTTGTGTAACATAGTACTGGAAGTCCTTGGCACAGCAATCAGACAACAAAAAGAAATAAAAGCCATCCGAATCCACAAGGAAGAAGTAAAACCTTCACTATTCGTACCTGACATGATACTCCATATAGAAAACCCAAAAGACTCCACCAAAAAATTGTTAGAAGTGACACATGAAGTCAGTAAAGTCACAAGATACAAAATCAATGGACAGAAATCTGTTGTATTTCTATACACCAATAACGAAGCAGCAGAAAGAGAAATTAAAGAATCAATCCCATTCACAATAGCACCAAAATCAATAAGATACCTAGGAACAAACCTAACCAAAGAGGTGAAAGACCCATCCTCTGAAAACTATAAAACACTGATGAAAGAAATGGAAGTGAACACAAAGAAATGGAAAAACATTCCACGCTCATGGATTAGAAGAACAAATATTGTTAAAATCTCTATATTACCCAGAACGATCTACACATTTGATGCAATCCCTATCAAAATACCAACAGTATTTTCCACAGAGCTAGAAGAACAATCCTAAAATGTGTATGAAGCCACAACAGACCCTAAATAGCTAAAGCCACCTTGAAAGAAAACACCAAAGCTGGAGGCATCACAATTCCAGACTTCAACTTACATTACAAAGTTGTAGTGATAAAAACAGTATGGTACTGGCACAAAAATAGACACATATGGATCGACAGAACAAAACAGAAAACCCAGAAATGAGCCCACAACTACATGGTTAGTTAATCTTTGACAAAGCAGGAAAGAACCAGTGGGGAAAAGACCGTCTTTTCAACAAATGGTGTTGGGAAAACTGGATGACATCATGCAAAAGAATGAAACTGGACCACTTTCTTACACCAAACCCAAAAATAAATTCCAAATGGATTAAAGACTGAATGACCTAAATGTGTGATCTGAAACCACAAAAATCCTAGAAGAGAACACAGGTAGTAGTAACCTCTTTGATATCAGCCATAGCAACTTCTGACTAGACATGTCTCCTGAGGCAAAAGAAACAAAAGCAAAAATAGACTATTGGCACTTCATCAAAAGATAAAGCTCCTACACAGCGAAGGAAACAATCAACGAAACTAAAAGGCAACCTACAGAACTGGAAAATATATCTGCAAATGACATACCTGATAAGGGGTTAGTATCCACAACCTAGAAAGAACTTACAAAACTCAACACCAAAAAAACAAATAATCTAATTAAAAAATGGGCACAAGAATGGGCATTTTTTACAAAAAAGACATACATATGGCAAACAGACACATGAAAATATGCTCAATATCACTGATCATCAGAAAATAAAAATTAAAACTACAGTGAGATACTACCTCACACCTGTCAGAATGGCTAAAATCAACAACACAAAAAACAACAGGTGTTAGTGTATGGTTATATTTAGATCTTCTTGCCTTTCCCTTTTTTAACTTTTCCAAAGTTTCTAAATGTTAATTTTATCTACAATAGTTTTATTATATTGCAGAACAAAATGTCATTTTGCCCTAAACTAGCCATTCTATTCAAACCATTTTATTAAATATTCAAAAAGTCATCATATAATTATGCTTTCAATCTATGTTAGTGGAAAGTAAGGGAATCTTAACAATTAAAAGCTCCAAGTGTGTTATCACAGAAGCAAGAAATTAAATTTTAAAAACTTATACCATAAAGTTTTTTAAGCTGAACATATAGATAAACACAAGGGTATTTTCTCAAGAAGAGCAATTCCATTTCTCAATAGAATTTCTTTCAAAATGCACGATAACAAATTAGTGAATTTATGCAGGATTATATCCTATATTCCATCTGACTTTAGTGGTGTTCTATATAGTGACATGTTCAGATGTATATTTATAAGGCTTCAACGCTTGCTCTGAGTAACTCATATAAGATCAGGAACTCTCCCAAATATAGGAAGATGCCACTACTTGTGAGAACTGAATTAAGATTAGCCTAAAGGTGCTTACCTAGTAACTGTGAAATGTTGTGATAAGGTAACACTATTTCAAGTCTCTAATACTTTTCAAAATTGAGAGGTGGTTTATTGGGAGCCAGGGCTTGGTTTAACAGGAATATAAATTAAAACACGCTTAGAAAGATGAATGATGTTGCCAGTTCAGTATTAGGGATGTCCAGTCTACGTTCCATATATAGGATGCCAGATTCAGCAAATAAAATAATGGGTGTTGTTTTACTGATATGCAGATGAAAGTGGACATTTTGTGTCTTATCTGCCAACCCTAGGCTAATTTTTCCCATCACAATTATTTTAGACGTTCAGAGGGATACAAAACAGACATTTCAGAAACTCCAATTTAGTAAACAGATGTTACCAGTGGGTGCCCTCTCTTCAACTGGTTTGTGCACTTTCTACCATATCAAATATTTCAAATAAAAATTGGGTTAATGTAAAACTATCCATTATCTTCAACTTCTTTCTGATATTCTGAAAGCCACCTAGAGGTGATATAGCCATCTGCCTCTACCAGTGTAGCTACATCGTTATGAAGGTATTTCCAAATATGCCAAGGTAGTAAGGTAGTTATTACATTTATTTTAAGAATAACCATATTTACACTTACTCTAAAATATGTATGCCATTTTGGAAAGATCACCTGATATTGTTAGTTTAACATATACTTATTACGGGGCGGGGGGGGGGGGGTTAAGCTCTACACACTTTTGGACTAAGATAATTACCACATATATTTTTCAAAGAATAAAGCTGTTCAACTTTTTAAAAATAGTAACTATTTTCATATTTTTTCCTATGAAAATCTGTTTTTGCTCTTTTTGGGAATGCAAGAAATGTAATTTCAGTATTTTTGATCACAGAGACATTGTAATATTTACATATTACACAAAAGAATAGTATATCTTGTCCTTGCAACTGCTTTTGCACTTAAACCCTCACAGGCTAATATGGTTACTTCTCTTTCTTCTGACCCATATTCCATGCCTTCTTGGCTTTGGTGAATCTGTTGCTGCTAAGTATCATTGAAATTTGCACAAGGGTCTCACTGAGTCATTCATTTCTCTACCCCATGTGTCTGATTATTTCCAGCCTTTCTAATGTTTTCAAGATCCAATCTTTTCATTAGTACTCATGTAGAGATTTCTTTCAAATAATTTACTATTTTTTTTGAGATTTTGAGAAAATGAACTCTGTCAAGAAATTAATCTGATTAAATACCTTATGAAAACATTTTGTAACACAGATCAATAAATTAATACACCATACATGTTAATTGCTACTTTGGGGAAAAGTTGTAAATGTCACCTTAAATCATAATGACCGTGTTCTAAAATTTACCTTCATTATCCTGTACTGTGAAGTTGGGATTGACAGCAGCTAAACTGAAGAAAAATTTCTGTCCACCTAAAGGGTCGTCTTTGTCTACTGCGCTTATAGTCTGTATTAGCTGGAGAAAAGAAAAATGCATATTTATCAAATTATATGGGTATATGCTTAACAATATGTAATTTTTAACATCCAATTTTGTCTAAATTTAAAGGCAGTTGTTTTTTTTTCCTTGTGCATGTATCTTTGGCTTATTCCATCTTTTTTTTTTTTGTTATTACTTTAATTTTAATAGAGTCCTCGTCTCTCTACTTCCCTCCGTGCTTCTTTCTGTCCCTCCTTCTCAATTTCTCCTATATGTTATCCATTTCTTCAAAATAAAAACTGGTAATATTATATTCTTTGCATCCTTATTAATTTAGCATTTGAAATGAGTAGGTTATTTCACACATCTTTAAACATTGATCTGGAAGAGTTTATCTAATGTAGGAAAAATTCAGAAAACTATTGTGATTATGGCTTTTCTCCTTATCAAAAAAAAAGTAAAGTGAAAATTATTCAAAGAAAGTAGAGATTATATAGATAATATTATGCAAAACTTTTTAAATGAAGGACTTAAACATTATGGTCTACTTTAGCAGTAATGGCTCACTTCATCTGTACTGTAAATAATATTACATATTTTTAATTCAATATATGCATACTATGGGAAATGGTTATTTTATAAAGATCATCTCTGACTTATTTAAGGATAAGAGACAATATAAGATGCTATATGGTAACAAGAAAATGTAACACCTTATACTGTAATCAGATCAGTGCTTTGACCATATATGTTTAATATCATTAAATATATATATAACATATAGCTATGTAATATTTGCATATATACCCATTTTGTCTTTAATTTATATGTATAACATTTTATATATATTTTTGCGTATCTTAATTTGCAAGAGAGCTTCAGAAGTTAACTTGTATATTGATGTTTATATAAATGGTCAAATTTATGCTTAACTAAAAGGAATATACTTTAATAAATTGACTCATTTTAACATTGTGTCTATATTTGATCAAAATATTTGCTACTGATTTTTATTTAAAAAGAGATTTCAAATTTAAAACATTATATCAAGTAATTATGAAAAATAAATTATTTTAACTCTTCTGTATTGAATTAGTCTCTTCTAGATTACCTTATAAAAATAAAAATGTGATAAATTTTATGTACTCCCTATTTATTTACAACCTTAACCACTTCCTTCTAAATGATAAAAGAAATATAATTTGATCAAAGATAAATGTTTATTATCTAAGAATAAGCAGCCAAAAAAATAATTTAAACTTCGAATAATTTTAAAATATATTTTAAAATGAAACATAACTATTTAATGAAACTTTAGTGGTAATTTAAGATTGACTAGAAATCAAAGATTTATTGCTAATGGCTTAGCCATCCAATACACAACTAAAAATGGTACATATGTGAAGGAATTAAAGAGAAAGATGTTTATACAAGAATTAATTAATACCCTTTAAGAGGTATCAATTCAGTTATAAAAACATTTCTTGAATGACTCTTATTTGTCAGGCAGTCTAAAAGATTATACTTTTAAATAGTGATTTATAAGAATAAGTTGAGGGGAAAAATGACAAATGAAATAACATCAAGAAAGATAGTAGACTAAGTATAATTTTTATGTTTATACAAATCATTAAGATTAATATGTTGGCACACATACAGACAAAATGATAGAAACTTAAAAGTAGAGCTAAAACTTTAAAAGTAGGCCTTTTAAAATAAAAACTATAATGTTTCATAATAAATATACATTTTCAGTTATGATTAAAAATTATAATTTCAGTTTATTTTTACAAATCAAAATAATACACTACAGAGAACAAAATGGTCACATCTTTACATATAAGAAATTATAATGGTTTACACAAAAATTCCTTTTTTTAATGTTTATTCATTTATTTTGGGAGAGAGCATATACATTCATGCTCTCACATGTACCCGTGAGCAGAGGAAGGGCGCAGAGAGAGGAAGCAAGAGAGTCGCAAGTGGGCTCCATGCTCAGCTCAGAGCCCAACCATGAGATCATGATCTGAGCAGGAATCAAGAGTCAGACACTTAAACGACTGAGCCACCCAGGTCTCCTTACACAAAATTTCTTTTCTTTAATTTTTTTAGCAGTTATTTATTTATTTTGAGAGAGAGAGAGAGAGAGAGAAAGGCGGAGGGGCACAGAGAGAGAGAGGGAGAGAGAGAACACCAAGCAGGCTCCTCACTGTCCGTGCAGAGCCCAACATGGGGCTCATTCTCACGAACTGTGAGATCAAGACATGGGCTGATACCAAGAGTTGGACACTTAACTGACTAAGCCACCCATGCGCCCCTTATGCAAAAATTCTTAATTAAAATATGTTGTTTGAATAAAACATGATAGCATCATTGATTTTAAAATTAGTGATTCACTGGTATATTTTCTTTAAATGTTATAAAGAAAGTAACCAACCCCTATGCTGTTCAAGAATCAACTGTATTTTGTTTTGGTATATGTGTGCTTATTTGTTTTGGCATATGTACCATATACATATGGGCATATATATATATATATATATACACACATACACATACATATTATATATTATGATATATATTATAATATATATACATAATATATATTATAATATAATAATATTTATAATATATATACATAATATATATTATAATATAATAATATTTATAATATATATACATAATATATATTATAATATAATAATATATATAATATATTATAATATATATACATAATATATATTATATATCATAAAATATAATATACATATCATATACATATCATATATGTACATTATATGCATATAATATATAAATATAATATATAATATATTAAATAATACAATATAAATATAAATATATTATATTATATAATATATACTATGTATATATATATTATACATTTGAGTTGATTTGCAATAGAAATCATAAGTTGGCAACAAGAAGGAGATATCCCCTATCTCTCTGTATAAGTACTCACTATTTTATTCCTGCTAGAGACAAATTCATTTTTGAATTTGACAAATTCATTTTAGATCACTTCCAACACAATAGGTTGCCACATTATGGAAAACAAAAACAAAAACACTGGTGTTGTGTAGTATTCATTTTCAGCATATGAAGAACAGACACTGATAAGTCATTTACATTGTATCTCTTGAGCTGTAACATAATTGGTTTGTATTTTTACTAGGCTATTCTAAAACAATCTCAATTCAGCAAGAAGGTATTTCAGTGATCATTAGCATTGCCAGTGGTTAGAGTAGTAGTTTCCATTGATGCAAAAATTACCTTTGTTCTGGTAAAAAGTACCCTTTTCAGTAGCTGGTAAGTAACTAAACACTGTGCCATGGAGATATGTAGTGGGATATTTGGGGTTTGATAAAAGCCTGGAGCTCAGATACTATCTGTGGGTGAATACAAGTAGCACTCCTCCCTGGGGAGACTCTGGGAAATCTGTGAGACAGAAATTGTATTCCCTTCCCATAACGATTAAAATTATTAAAATATATTTTATTGACTGAAAATCAATGAGAAATGAAACAGCCGGTCTTCTTTCCTCTCCTTTCCCAAGAGACTCTTTCTGTGATGGAAAAGATGAAGACTCAAGTAGCCTAGTTCAGGCACAAGAAGGAACTGTTAATGCTACATCAATTGTAAGCTCCATCTTTTCCAAGGGGGAAAGTCTCCTACCCTTAGATCAGGGAATAAGCAGAAAAGGAGGAGGAGATGGTAGTTAACTTTATCTCTGTCTTCTCGTTTTGTCCACGCATCAAATAAATGGAATCATTTCCAATACTGCTGTTCAAAGTGCTACTTTTATTCGGCACTTAATTCAGAGAATTAGTTTGTTTGAAATACTCTATAAACAACTAAAGCACACCCAGAAGTCCTGAGAAGCTCCTACTTCCCAGAAGGAAGGAAGGCAGAGTTAACAAATAAATTTCAAGGAAGTTTCAGTGAAGGACTTTTCCAAACCTTAGTTTTACCTCCTAGGATGCTGTAACCTAGAATTGCATCATTGAGTACATAAGTATTTGGTTTAAGAAACATTTTTCAGCCTGTGAGACCAAAATGATATTTAACAAACTGATCTTATTAAAAATAACTACTATGGGGACACTTGGGTGGCTCAGTTGGTTAAGCCTCTGACTCTTGATTTCTGCTTAGGTTGTGATCTCATGGTTCATGGGTTTAAGTCGCACATCTGACTCCTTGCTGACAGTGTGGAGTGTGCTTGGGATTCTCTTCTCTCTCTTGCTCTCTGCCCCTTCCCTGCTCATACTCTCTCTCATTCTCTCTCTCTCAAAACAAATTAATAAACATTAAAAATAATAACTACTATGGGAAGTTATTGCACATTCAGATAATTAGACAAAAATTATTAATCATGTTATTCCTATCAAGTTGGTCAAAATAGGTTACTTTTTAAATTAAAATTTTCTTCTATTTTATTATTTTCCTTCAATACGCCAAGTGGTTTTTAAAGTTCAAAAAATATAAAGTTACTAAACCAGATATATTTTTTTAAAAAGAGGCATAAAGAAAAAAAACATAATCCCTTATTTTGTATATTTTGAATACATTTGGAAATCAGTATTTAAAATGATTCAAATGCTCTGAAAAGATATCTCTTGAAAATCAAATAGAATAACCATAGAGAAAGCAATGCATAAGGCAGTTGCAAAGTGGGTAATTTATCTCTTTAGAGAAAAGCCTTCAACTTATATCATGCTGAGCCTGCCAAGCAGAGGACTATTTGGAATAGTATTTTCAGGGCAAACACTGTTTCATTAAGAAGTAGGTCGGAAGTAGCTTTGTCATTTAAATATTCCAAATTAAACATTTCCATAACATTTTCAAATAAAAAATGAATCCAATTGCAGCAATTTTGCCATTTCAAACAATAGACAGGCTATTGAATTCCTGTTAGAATCTTCAGAAGGAAGAATTTGTGTTATTCCACAATGTAATTTGCATAAAAATGTAACAATGACATTGATGTTTATAAAGAGCATCAAATGATGTCAAAACATAATGCAGTTTTGGGATGGGTCCTCTTCCTTTAATAAAACACATTTGATTCCCAATTATTATTTATAACATGCAGCTTCCTTCTGTGAAGATAGCACTCAAACCAATTAAGAGCATTTCTTTCAGCCATATACACTGGAGTTTTGCAAACAACAAAATGAGTCCACTGAGGAAAAGACTTAAAGAGTTATAAACAAAGCTGATGTATAAAGAATGTTTTAAAGGACAAAAACTAAGTCATTAAGCACTCTAAGTGTTGCTATAATGATGAAATACAAGTATAAATCTAAGGAGTGAATCCTACAGTCTGCTTTCAAATCATTTGCATTCATTGGAATATTGATGCACTGTCTAGCTGATCCCATGTATCTGTCTCTGTGTTTTTTCTAACTTCCATCTCCCATTTCTCTAGCAGTTACAGTATTCATCTAAAGAAAGAGCAGTTTTTTTTTCTCCCTGTTTTTGTGCTTGAAAGTTTAACAAGTGAAAGTTATTTCTTCTTACACCTTAACTGTTGTGGCAACAATAATGTCTTATATTTTCTTTTTAACTGCACAAAAGAAATATGAAACTCACTATATTGTCATTCAGACAATTTTTTAATTCTAAAAACATCAGCTTTTTTTTTTGAGAGAGAGAGAGAGAGAGAGGTGAAGCATAACCAGGGGAGAGGCACAAGGAGAGGGAGAGCGAATCTTGAGCAGCATCCATGTCCAGAACAGAGCCCAATGAGGGACTTGATCTCATGACCATGAGATCATGACCTGAGCAGAAATTAAGAGTCAGACATTTAACTGACTGAGCCATCCAGGCACCGGGCACCCCAACATCAACCTTTAAAAAAATTATATTGCTGGTACTTATATGATTGTTTTTATCTCTGTTTACTCATTCTTCTTAAGATTAGGAAAAGAAAATATTTAAGAAGCCACTAAAATATTCCAAAGCTTTTAAGTCCTATGGTTGCTCACCTGCCCTGGTCTGGCGTTTTCACACACAAAAGTGTCATAGAACACTGCAAATTGTGGGGCATTGTCATTAACATCCAAAATTCTGACAAAAACAGCCACACGAGTCATCTCTTTGGGATTGTCTAGAAAAGGGAAAGGAAAAATTTGTTTAGGAAGACACATTTGTGCACCAGATTTAATTTATACAGGCATCTTGTGGATATTAAGTGCTCACATAAAAATAAGCATCGTGTTCACTTTACTAACATAATGAGCAAATGCAATAAAGAAAATCACTACAGAGCCTAATTAAGTAGTCATAAATTCAGTTATTATTGGCCTCAAGAGTACTACTATTATTTTGGAAAATCTTTTCAAAAGCAAAATCCAGTGTAAATGAGTTCATATTGTATTTGTGTCCTGACTGTCCAAAATATGTAAAATAAGAACAAATAGTTATTAAATCTTTATCATACAGTATTATATTAAGCTTCAGCAAGTTTTTGGTTGAAGAAATAATTTTAAATAAATTATTAACTAGCCCATAGTCATAAGCTCGTAATGAGTAGTTTTTATATTACAACTTACCCTCCTGACTACTTTAATCACTAAAATGTATTCCAATAGCGACTCTCAATTCTTCTTTTGGAAATTTTAATATACAGCTACTAATTTTACAAGTTGGATGGAAATTTACAGTAAAATATAAGCATTTGAATTTTTCATTAATTGTTACTGGTACAACTTCAACAATCCAGGCTGAATTTTGTAAAATAAAGTTAGTTTGGTAGTAATATATAGTAGAATAATAATGTTTTGTTTTTTTTCCTACAAATTTAAAAATCAACAGCATCAAAGTTTTCACATAAAAATATGCATTAAAATTGTCTTAATTTGTAAGTGGAATTTTAAAATATTAATGTCTATTTACAGACATGAGGTAACAACGTAGCATGGAGTAACAATCTTGTATTAATCATAATTCCATTATCTCAACAATGGGATTTTCTAGGAATGTGTACTGATATCTAAGAGTGATTTGACATCTTAAATTCAGGTTCTATTTATCAACCTTTGTGATGTCAAAATCTTAGTCTTTGGATATAGTTGAACTTCTATGTGGACTTCAGCAAAGTCAAACTGAAGATCAGTATAAAAGAACAAAGGAAGTAAATAGCTAAAAACAAAGGAAAGCAGGGGTCTAAGAAAGATAGTGGAGGAGGATGGAAACGCTCAGCTTGTCATGTCCCTGAAATGCACCTAGATCAGCACCAAACCATTTTGCACACCTAGGAAATTGATATGAGGATTAACACCACAATCTGCATAACCTGAGCCACAGAATTCAGCAGAATTCAGAATTCAGGAATGTGGAGAGGTGAAGTGGGAGAGAGAGAAGCCACAGAGGGTAGGGAGCTGTTTTTTTTTTTTTTTTTTTTCAGATAGAGGATAAAGGGGGAGAGTGCAGTAAATCGGGATCATGCAAGAAAAGCACTCCCCCAAAAGTTGCTGGAGAGAGAGAGAAAGAAAGAGTGAAAACACTCACAGGGGACTGAACAAGAATTCTGTTCCCCAAAACCATTGACAGGGAGAAAGGAAAGGATTTCAACACCATTAGGATTATATAAACAGTGGAGCACAGAGTCTGAAATTCTGGTGCTTAGTGCCTGTTGGTGCTCTGGGGAGGAAGTAGTGACAATACCCAGGAGCAGGCAGCGAGGTCTGAGGGGTTCATGTGCCACGGGGGAGAAGCGTCACTGTGTAATTACACAATCATTTTCTGGGGCAAGCAGGCACCCGGTTGTTGCTCAGCAAGACCCTTTCCCAGAGAGTTGGCATGGGCCCAAGTCACAGGGGTCTCTGCAGAGAGGGGTTTTGAAACACAGCCCCACCTGAGATAAAACTCTGAAGGGAGGTGCTGCCTGGCAGGCTGAGGCTTGGACATGGACAGGGTAGAGGCAAGGAGTGGAAGGAGCCCTGAGACAAAGGAGGGGCTTCATGAGAGCATGAAGTTCCTATGCCACAGACTAGGAAGCTGGGTGAGGCCATTTCCACCTCTCCTGCACATGCATACGCATGCGCATCCAACCCAGTAAACTAAGTAGCTCCACATAGTGGAGAATGGAGCCATTACACCAAGCCCCAAACAAATGCATCCTCCAAGCACATCCCCTAGACAACCAGCACAAGTCTCTCTGCTTGCTTCGTGTATGGACTATATAGAGTGCTTCATAGCTCAAGTTCTAGGGGACACTGAGTGTTAACTTCATTTGGGTTTCATTCTGTTTGCTGGTTCATTTATTTATTCGTTGTTGTTTTGTTTTTCTTTTGTTGTTTTTTTTGCTTCTGTCTTTCTTGAAATTGTGTTTTTTTTCTTTTCTTTTTCTTCGTTACAGAAAGACACAAAATTATTTTTATTTTCTCTTTTGCAAGAATATTTTTTTATTATTTTCATTATTTTTACTATTTTTTGTAGTTTTAAAATTCCATTTTATTATTTATTTCATTTTGTTATATTTTATTATACAAATATTGTTTAATCTTTAAAACTTTTCTTAATTTTTTTTTCTTTTCTATCTTTTCTCTACTTTTTTCTCTATTCTACCAAGCTTCTTTCAACAAGCAGACCAAAACACATCTATGATCTAGTTACCTTTATTTAATTTTTCTGTTTTGTTTATAATTTTTTTAATTTAAAATTTTTATTTTATTAATTCTTTTTCTTCCTCCATAATGACAAAACGAAGGAATTCACCCCAAGAGAAAGAACAGAAAGGAATGACAGCCAGGGGCTTAAGAAACACAGATATAAGCAAAATGTGTGAACTAGAATTTAGAACCATGATAGTAAGAATACTAGCTAGGGTTGAAAAAAAACATAGTTTCCCTTTCTGCAGAGATAAAAGAAGTAACTAGTCAGGACAAAATTAAAATACTATATCCAACATGCAATCTTGAGTTGATGCCATGATGATAAGAATGGACGAAGCAGAGCAGTGAATCAGACGCATAGACGATAAAATTATGGAGAATAATGAAGCAGAAACAAAAAGAGGGAAACAAAGTCAAAAGAGCACAATACAAGACTTAGAGAACTCTGTGACGCATTAAAAAGGAATAATATACAAATCTTAGGAGTCCTAGAAGATGAAGAGAGAGAAAAAAGGACAGAAGGCTTATGTGAGAAAATTATAGCAGAAAAAGTTCCTAATCTTGGGAAGGACACAGACATCAAAATCCAAGAAGCACCAAGAATTACCATTAGATTAAACAAAAACTGACCATCAGCAAGGCATATCATAGTCAAATTCACAAAATGTGCAAACAAAGAAAGAATTATGAAAGCAGCAAGGGAACAAAATCCTTTAATGTATAAGGGAAGACACATCAGGGTTGCAGCAGATCTATCCACAGAAACTTAGCAAGCCAGAAAGGGGGGGCAGGATATATCCAACGTGCTAAATCTGAAAAATATGCAGCCAAGAATTCTTTATCCACTAAGGCTGTCATTCAAAATAGAAGAAGAGATAAAGAGTTTCCCAGACAAACAAAAACTAAGAGTTCATGACTACTAAACCAGCCCTGCAAGAAATTTTAAGGGTGACTCTCTGAGAGAAGAGATGAAACAAAACAAAAAAAGATCAAAAGCAACAAAGACTATAAAGGACCAGAGAACATCACCAGAAACTCCAATTACAGGCAACATAATGGCACTAAGTTCATATCTTTCAGTAGCCACTCTAAATGTCAATGGGCTAACAGCTTCAATCAAAAAACACAGGGTATCAGAATGGATGAGAAAGCAAGACCAACCTATATGCTGCTTACAAGAGACGTATTATAGACCTAAAGACACCTGAAGATTGTAGGTAAGGGGAAGGAGAATCATCTCTCATGCCAATGGTCACCAAAAGAAAGCTTGAGTAGCCATACTTATTTATGGAAAACAAATTAGCTTTTAAAATACTGTAACAAGAGATAAAGAAGGGCATTATATCATAATTAAGGGATCTATCTACCAAGATCTTACAATTGTAAACATTTATGCCCCCAACGTGGAAAATATATAAATCAATTAATCACAAACATACAGAAATTCATTGATAATAATACCATAATAGTAGGGGACTTCAACACCCCACTTGCAGCAATGGACAAATCATGTAAACAGAAAATCAACAAGGAAACAATGACTTTGAATGACACAGTGGACCAGATGGCCTTAACAGATATATTCAGAACATTTCATACCAAAGCAGCAGAATACACATTCTTCTTGAGTACACATGGAACATTCTCCAGAATAGATCACACACTGGTACACAAATCAGCCCTCAACAAGTATGAAAATATCGAGATCATATGGTGCATATTTTCAGACCACAATGCTATAAAAGTCGAAATCAACACAAGAAAAAAATCTGGAAAGACAACAAATACTTGGAGACTAAAGAACATTCTACTAAAGAATAAATGGGTTAACCAAGAAGTTAAAGAGGAAATTAAAAAGTACACGAAAACCAATGAAAATGAAAACACAACAGCCCTAAACCTCTGGGATGCACGAAAGGTGTTCATAAGAGGGAAGTATATAGCAATCCAGGCCTTCCTAAAGAAATAAGAAAGGTCTCAGATACACAACCTAATCTTATACCTAAAAGAACTGGAAAAAGAACAGCAAATAAAGCCCAAAACCAGCATAAAAAGGGAAAAAATAAAGATTAGAGCAGACATCAATGATATTGAAATTAAAAACAAAAACAAAAAACAAAAACAAAACAGTAGAACAGATCAATGAAACCAGGAGCTTGTTCTTTGAAAGAATTAACAAAATTAATAAACCCCTAGCCAGTTTGATCAAAAAGTAAAAGGACCCAAATCAATAAAATCATTAATGAAAGAGGAGAGATCACAACCAACATTGCAGAAATACAAACAATAATAAAAGAATATTATGAGCAATTATATGAGAACAAATTGGGCAATCTAGAAGAAATGGACAAATTCCTAAAAACATACAAACTACCAAAAATGAAACAGGAAGAAATAGAAAATTTGAACAGACCTATAACCAGTAAAGAAATTGAATCAGTAATCAAAAATCTCCCAGAATCAAGAGTCCAAGGCTGGATAGCTCTCCAGGGGAATTCTACCAAACATTTAAAAAAGACTTAACACCTATTTTTTGAAGCTGTTCCAAAAAATAGAAATGGAAAGAAAACTTCCAAAAAATTCTATGAGGCCAGCATTACCTTGATACCAAAACCAGACAAAGACCCCACTGAAAAGAACTACAGGCCAATTTCCTTTATTAACATGGATGCAAAACAACAAGATACTAGCAAACTGGATCCAACAATACATTAAAAGGATTATTTACCACGATCAAGTGGGATTTATTCCTGGGATGCAGGGCTGGTTCAATATCTGCAAGTCAACAAATGTCATACATCACATTAATAAAAGAAAGGATAAGAACCACATGATCTTATCAACAGATGCAGAGAAAGCATTTGACAAAATACAGCATCTTTTTTTGATAAAAATCATCAAGAAAGTAGGGATAGAAAGATCACAACTCAATATCACAAAAGCCATATACAAAAGACCCACTGCTAATATCATCCTCAATGGGGAAAAACTGAGAGCTTTCCCCATAAGTCCAGGAACACAACAAGGATATCCACTCTCACCTCTGTTATTCAACATAGTGTTGGAAGTCCTCACCTCAGCAATCAGACAACACAAAGCAATAAAAGGCATCCAAACTGGCAAGAAAGAAGTCAAATTTTCACTCTTTGCAGATGACATGATACTCTATGTGAAAAACTCAAAAGACTCTACCAAAAAACTGCTAGAACTGATCCATGAATTCAGCAAAGTCACAGGCTATAAAATCAACGTATAGACATCAGTTGAATTCTATTCACCAACAATATAGCAGCAGAAAGAGAAATCAAAGAATCGATCCCATTTACAATTACACCCAAAACCATAAAATACCTAGGAATAAAACTAACCAAGAGGTGAAAAATCTATACACTGACACTATACTGAAAATTATAGAAAGTTTATGAAAGAAATTGAAGAAGACACACAAAAAAATGGAAAAACATTCCATGCTCATGGATTGGAAGAACAAATATTGTTAAAATGCCAATACTACCAAAAGCAAACTACATATTCAATGAAATCCCTATCAAAATAACACCAACATTCTTCAAAGAGCTAGAACTATCTTAAAATTTGTATGGCAATAGAAAAGACCCTGAATAGCCAAAATAATGCAAACAAAAAAAACCACAAACAAACAAAAAACAAAAACCAAAACCAAAACAAAACAAAACAAAACAAAACAAAGCTGGAGGCATCACAATTCTGGAATTCAAGCTATATTACAAAGCAATATTCATCCAGACAATAGGGTACTGGCACAAAAACAGATACACCAATCAATGGAACATAATAGAGAACCCAGAAATGGACCCACAAATATATGGCCAATTAATGAAAGAATATCCAATGGAAAAAAGACTGTCTCTTCAGCAAATGGTGTTGGGAAAACTGGATGGAAACATGTAGAAAAATGAACCTGGACCAATTTCTTTAACCATACACAGAAATAAACTCAAAATGGATGAAAGACCTAAACATAAGACAGGAAGCCATTAACATCCTAAAGGAGAAAACAGGCAACAACCTTTTTGACCTTGGCTGCAGGAACTTCTTATTGGATATCTTCAGAGGCAAAGGAAACAAAAGCAAAAATGAACTATTGGACCTCATCAAGATAAAAAACTTCTGCATAGCAAATGAAACAATCAGCAAAACTAAAAGGCAACTGACAGGATGGGAGAAGATATTTGCAAATGACATACCAAATAGAGGGTTAGTGTCCAAAATCTTTAACGAACTTATAAAACTGAAAAACCCAAAAACAAATAATCCAGTGAAGAAATGGGTAAAAGGCATGAATAGATACTTTTCCAAAGAAAAAAACATCCAGATGGCTAACAGACACATGAAAAAAAATGCTCAACATCACTGAACATCAGTGAAATACAAACCAAAACCACAATGAGATACCACCTCACACCTGTCAGAATGGCTAACATTAACAACTCAGGCAACAACAGATGTTGGCAAGGATGCAGAGAAAGAGGATCTCTTGTGTACTGCTGGTGGGAATGCAAGCTGGTGCAGCCACTCTGGAAAACAGTATGGAGGTTCCTCAAAAAACCAAAAATAGAACTACCCTATGACTCAGCAATTGCACTACTAGGCATCTATCCAAGGGATACAGGTGTGCCGTTTCGAAGGGGCACACAGCCCAATGTTTATAGCAGCAATATCGACAATAGCCAAAGTATGAAAAACTCCCAAATGTCAATCGACTGATGAATGAATAAAGAGATGGTATATGTAAACAATGGAATATTACTCACCCATCAAAAAGAATGGAATGTTACCATTTGTAACAACGTGAATGAAACTAGGGTGTATTATGCTTAGCAAAATAAGTCAGAGAAAGACAAATATCATATGACTTTACTCATATGTGGAATTTAAGATACAAACCAGATGAAATAAGGGAAAAGAAGCAAAATACTATAAAAACAGAAAGACAAACCGTAAGAGACTCTTAAATACAGAGAACAAACTGAGGGTTGATGGCAGGGTGTTGGGTGGGGGATGGGCTAAATGGGTGATGTGCATTAAGGAGGATGCTTGTTGGGATGAGTACTGGTGTTACATGTAAGTGATGCATCGCTAAATTCTATTCTGAAATCATTATTACACTGTATGTTAATTAACTTCGATGTAAATTTAAAACTAATAGTAATGATAATAATAAGAATAATAAATAACAAATAAAAACAAAGCAAAACAAAAATAACATATGAGGTGAGGGACAATAGCGATGTTATTAAATGGCCTTTTACCCACAGGGTTTATGGATAGTATTATTTACCTTTGTGAAATTCATCTGACTTTCTATTTATCTCAATGATTTTCAAATACAAGAGTAAAAATTATTGTCATATCCAGATAGGGTGTATATTACTATTCAAAAGAATTTATTTCTTCCCCTTTCTCTCCATGTAATTATGATGTTACTAAAATAATGAAATCAGCACTTTTAAAAATAATGCTTAAGAACTGATTACTCAGCAGGAACGTTTACAAGATTAAAGTCATATGAAGGAAGCAAACAGAGTTCTAAATCTATTTGAAGTGTGTTTATCTGCCTTCCTTTTCTTGAGGGAAATTTAAAAGGCATCCTCTCTTTAACACTCTTTTCCAGTCTTACACTTTTTAAACCATATATATTCCATTCTCAGGTTCTGATCTCATATTTACTAATGTATTGCTACCTACTGTTCACTTCTTGTGTGTCAGGTGGTTATAGAGTTCAGACCCTGGGAACACAGCTGCTTTGAATCCCAGATTCACCACTTACTCACTGTGTGACTTTGGCCAATTTACTCCATCTCTTTAATGCCTCAATTTACTCAGTATAAATCAAAATAGAACTTCTAATCTATGGAGTTAATGCATGAAAACTATCCAAAAAAAAAAAAAAGGATTACTTTGTTGGTTAATTGCTCAATACATGTTGATTATTATTATCAAGATCATCTTTATTATCACCATCATACCTTTTTCATTTTCTTACATTTCTTGAGAGCTTATGCTATGTTACTCCACACAAAGCACTCACACAATAAAAATGTGTTAACTAGTTTTCCCACAGTTCATACAGGTCTGAAGAGGACCATGTGTGGGGAGAAGTGGAGAGAGGAGATAAAAAAGAACAGTCCATTCCACTCTTTTCCTACCTCCCTTAGTCCTAAACAATTTGCAAATAGCCAGAGTTCACCTACAAAGTGTTCACTTGCAAATAATCCTCAATCTACCTAGAGTTATTTGTTGCTATGAGGAGTAGTGGGAAGGGATGATTCTTCCATATTTTCTAGTATATTCTTTTTCATATACTTAAATAGTAGACATAAGCAAAATATTTTCTTTCAATATAGAGTCCTGACATAAAAATAACTCTTGCTGGTAGCAATTCACTTTCTAACTATCCTGCAGAAGCCAAGAGAGACAGAAAAGTTTCAGATCTAAACAACTGCATTGTTAGTCCTTTGCCTGACACCATATGAAGATTCTCCAGCTTCTTTACAAACAATTCCAGTCTCTTCAAATCAAAAGCTAAATCCACAGGGATAAATGTGCTTATAAAGCATCAGGCCCAGAGTCACCTATTCAAACAACAGTGCTTACACTAATCTTTTTACAGATAGATGTTGCAGCTTATGTACAAATAAAAACATAAAGCATTCCAAGAGTCATCATACAGAATGGTAGCTGGCATATGTTTACCACCTGGGTCTCTCTCTGAGTCATCCAGGCGCACTCCACTGTAGCAACAATGTATCAGCAATAAAGGATCTTAAAATGTGAGAGCATTCCTATGTATTCAACAGGCTTTTCCATACCCAAGAAAAGGAAAGCTTAGATTGTTATCTAGAAATCCGAGGCTTTAGAAAGATGTATCTTTTCTACCTGCTTAGGGCAAGAATTTCCACTGTCAAGGAACCACGTATAGAAAATGGAGTTCTTTGCTCATGAACTTCACTCTCCTGTTCTCAGAAGGTATCGCGATGATTATAGCCAAATTTTCAGATGTGGGCAGAGGAACTCATTAGTGTCTACAACAGATTTCTACAATCCAAGTGTGACCTTAATTTTAGGGTTTTTATTCTCCAAATGGCGTTTAAAAATGTTTTTTGAAGAAGAAAAAGGGAAGTTTTTTCACGGTATAGCGCACTAAATAATTACCTGGAGCAGTGCTTGCCATATGATGTGCTACACTGCTGTGGGATGTAGAATTAAACTGTTAGAGGCAGGGCCTGAAATCGCATTGGTAAGAAGTCCATTTAGACATCATTCTGTCCTGCTTAGGGCTTGGTGTAATGCACACTTACCACAAACCCAGTGCTTAAAATCTAGGAAAAACAATTTCCTATATATGCTGTTTCCCTCTCTCCCTTATTCCTTTAATAGCCAGAACAGCATAATGGGCCCCTGACTGCTTGTGGCTTGGCAGGTAGGCATTTCCAGCAGCTACTCCATAAATTGATTTCACTTAAGGGCAAAAAATAGGCTTAGTTCTTAAAAAGAAGAACATAATTGGCTTTGCTTTTTACAGAATCGTAATTATTTCAACTAGCTTTAGAAGTTAAATTTCTCAAAGTATCTGAAATGGAAAATGCAATTCCTAACTCGTTAGGCTTGAATTAGGATCTTGAGTCAAGGAGAGAGCACAAACAATCATGATTCTGGAATGATCAGATTGGACCCTGTCAGACACATGACAACATGGTAATATGGAGATAGGTAATGGAAGTAAAAGCTTTCCTGAACATAAAAACTAAAAAAAAAAAAAAAAAAAAAAAAAAAAAAAAAAAAATATTCGGTTAGCCTTAAAAGGCACAGCCATTTATATCACAATACAGAAAAAACTGGGTCATTTGGATGGTGGAGTTAATCTGTATTTCAGAGCCAGATTTAAGGACAAAGCTAAGTCTACTATTTTATCTTGATTGAATTCATTGTTAATGATCTGTCCAGCCTAGTTCCGTCCTTCTGAGACTTTTGCCAATTTGGCCCCAAGGCTCTGCCTTCCAAATCCTGGAATGGTGGCTTCAAATAACTTCACTGTGATATGTGTTTGTGGATTCAGCCTGGTATTTCAGATTTGGAATTTATAGGCTTAGTTTTTCCCCATGATTCAGTAACTAATTAATGCTTCTTTTTAAAACAGTTAAAGAGTTGCTTTATCCATGTAAATCACATTACAGGAATTAGAAACCACGAATAAGTTTGCTTGAGTGGACAAACCTGGCTTCATATGCAATTGTACAGGGCCTTACTCAAGAAGGGCCCCACACTTATTTTAAGGCTCTGTTGTTGCCATGTTAAACATCTTAATCATTTTTTAAAAATTTTTTTTAACGTTTATTTATTTTTGAGACAGAGAGAGACAGAGCATGAACGGGGGAGGAGCAGAGAGAGAGGGAGACACAGAATCTGAAACAGGCTCCAGGCTCTGAGCCATCAGCACAGAGCCCGACTCGGGGCTGGAACTCACGGACCGTGAGATTGTGACCTGAGCCGAAGTCGGACGCTTAACCGACTGAGCCACCCAGGCGCCCCTCCTAATTATTTTTAACAACAGATCTGACACTTTTATTTTATAATGGGCTCTGAAAATTGTGTAGCAAGTCATTTGAATGGGCAAGAACCTTTGCAATTAGATACAGATATGATTTTGAATCCTGGCTCTCCCTGTTATTACTGGGATGAAATTTTGTAAATTAGGTATAGAATTAAATACTGGATCTAGAAACAGAATGACTAGTTTTAAATCTTAGTTTTACTACTTCTGGTATTAGGACTTTGGCAAGTTTCCAAAACCCTTGAAGCCTTAGTTCCTTCTCTGATACATAAAGTCAATAAAAATATGAGTAGGAGAAAATTAATATAAAATTTTTAGAATAATACCTGGCACAGAGTGCTTAATGTTAGCTATTATTATCAATATCTTGGTCTCCTCATCTGTAAGAAGGAAGTAATAATAATACCTACCTACATGTATGTTGTTAAATGATACACACCTGGGGTGCCTGGGTGGCTAAGTTGGTTAAGCTTCCGACTTTGGCTCAGGTCATGATCTCACGATTCATGGGTTCAAGTTCCATTTCAGGCTCTGTGCTGATGGTTCAGAGCCTGGAGCCTACTTCGGATTCTGTGCCTCCCTCTCTCTCTGCCCCTCCCCTGCTCATGCTCTCTCTTTCTCTCTCTCTCTGTCTCAAAAATAACTAAACACTGAAAAAAATTTTTTTAAATGGTACACACCCAATGTTTAGCATCGATTTTAATTTACAGTGTCCATGCAATAAATTTTTAATGCATTTATTTCTCCCCCAAAGAGGATATATTTGGTGTCCAATTCTAGATAATTTTTATTAGTCAATATTAAATGTTGATTTGGGATACCTGTAGCGATGCCTCAGTATATATATATAAATTATCGAAAAGAATTAAAGGTGTTAAGAAGCCTTTTAAAAATAGACTAAAATTACAATTCATGCATATAATGAGAGGGAATTATTTTTTCGATGTTTATTTATTTTTGAGAGAGAGAGAGAGAGAGAAAGAGAGAATTAGTGGGGGAGGGGTAGAGAGAGAGGGAGACACAGAATCTGAAGCAGACTCCAGGCTCCAAGCTGTCAGCACAGAGCTGGATGTGGGGCTCAAACCCACAAACTGTGAGATCATGACCTGAGCTGAAGTCGGACGCTTAACCAACTGAGCCACCCAGCCTCAGAAGGAATTATTTTTAAAATAAAATAAAACCTAAAACTATATGTTAAATATTATATACACAAATGTCATCTTACTGATTTCAGCAGCTATAACAGTTAGATTGTGCCATTGAGATAGTTCACGGTCAAGTGGCTTTGAAGTATAAAGGGATCCATTTCCAGAATGTATGTTAAAGATCCTGTCAAGGTCAGTATGGCGATCCAAGGAAAATCTGAACAAAAAAAGCAAAGAAAAATACATGGCAGTATTATCGGTTTGTAGGAGAAAATGTTGTAATGCGAACACACAGTAACATAAGTTCATACAAGTACATAGTACTGATGTAGAACAAAGACTGTTTCATTGATTTATCTCACATACACCTGTGTGCATTGGTGCGTGCGCACACACACACACACACACACACACACACACACCCATCTCCACCTCCCTCTTCTTCCGGAGGCAGGAGCTGCCACTTTGTTCCACATTCAAACGCTGGTCTTCTGAATATTTGTGTTATTAAATCACTACCTATTGCCATATTCAACGGAACGTGAAGTACTTTTTCTACAAGATAGTTGGGATTATAGGTGGTTACAATACCAGTTGACTTTAGCCAGAAGCTGCGAATTCTGTTAGGGAATTACCATAAGGATCTAATGCAAAAACAAAAAAGAAAGAGAAAGAAAGAAAGAAAGAAAGAAAGAAAGAAAGAAAGAAAGAAAGAAAGAAAGAAAGAAAGAAAAAACATTCCCAGAAGCATAGTCTTTTTCTTAGTGATGAAATTGGAGACAATATTATTTTCATTAAAAGAGTAGGTTATCATAACACCTGGGTGGCTCAGTTGGTTAAGCATCTGACTTCAGCTCAGGTCATGATCTTGTGGTTTATGGGTTTGAGCCCCGTATCAGGCTCTGTGCTGACAGCTCAGAGCCTGGAGCCTGCTTTGGATTCTGTGTCTCCCTCTTTCTCTGCCCCTCCCCCACTCATGCTCTGTCTCTTTCCCTCTCAAAAATAAATAAACATTAAAAAAATTTTAAAAATAATAGATTACCAATTTAGGATGATATTCAGTAACTTCATGGTATGATACCCATGAAGCTTGAGCTTGTTAACCACATGTATCATTAAAAAAATGCATATATTTTGACAAGAGGTGTTTAAAAAAACAGAAAATTTTGGGAAAGGAGTTTTCACACATTTGTACCAAATAAAGTCTTAGTATATGTATAAAAAACCAACTATGCTGCAAATTGATTAAAGGCATTGTGTTGGGATTCATTCTAAAGCCTACTGCCAGGTTTATCAATCAGGTTGATATAGTTGGCATAAATCCCATTATTTGGGGGATTGTCAGGCAAGATTTAAGCTAGCTATACCCCTCATTGGTTCCTGCCGGTTCACAATGCTAGTGGCTTACACATGCTTTATAGTGCCTGAGTTAGCCAGCATAATCCTCAAGTTATATTTAATGCTCCGTGTTAAAAAAACAAAGCAAAATAAAGGTAACAAGTCCTAAAGTAACATTCAGTTTTGGCATTTCTTTTCCTAAGCCACAGCTGTCATTTATTTTAATATTTTTATGAAACATTATTTTTAAGTGGTGTTTTGTGAGTGATAATACAAAATGATTTTTAAAGTGCCATAAAACTATTTTCTCTTTTGATGTTCCAAACTTGTATAATATTTCCAAAAATCCATTTAAATTTATAATCCTTATGCTGGGTTTTGAATAAACTGCATTAGAGGAATGACATATCTTGTCAATACAGCTAATGTGATTTTACTTTTGAGGATTGCTTACTTTAGATTTTTATCTTAAATCAGTTCTAAATGGAACAGGACAATAATTAACAAATCTCCTCAATAAGCTCTAGCCCTCTCTATTATCAAAATGTGAATTCAGTTTTGCATGCAAACAACATGTCTTCCCAGTCACACATTAATTTGTAAAACACTGAATCTCTATATCTGGAAAAATCATGAATTCTGTCTCAAGTTGACAAAGTTCTTTTACTCTAAAAGACTCAACATACCTTCCATACAAAAGTGCCTATACTACCCATCTCTGCCACTTACCACGTTGTATTTGGAATTCCCTGCAACATCAGCATGTGAGTTACATCTCAAACAGGAAATCAAAGATGACAAAATCAAGCATTGTTCTTGACAGAGTAGACACTCAATGAATATTATTTCTCTTACTGAATCTTCCTCCCTAACAGACTGAGAACTCCTTGAGAAATATGTTCATATCTGATACGGGGATCCACAAGTATTTGTTAAATGAGAAAAAGAACAACTGATTTCTTTGACGTTCTGGCAAATAAGTTTTCTTATTTCTGTAGAAATATGCCGTGAAGTTGCAATATGTAGATCAAAATTAAGCATTATTGTCCATGTCATATAATTTTATGTGTGTTTCATCTTACTTCTTATAATTTGGTTTTAAAAATGATTAAAAATTTAGGAATTATGTAAGATTATGTTAAAGATACAGAGAGATCCTGGTCCTTTTTCAAACATGACATAATTATATTTTCTGATTCTCTATTGGCAAATTTTGTGTGCTAATTTTCATTTTATTTTTTAAAATCATTTCCAGAACATTTAAGTAAAGCCCTTTGATTATTATATTAACATCTACACTATATGACATAAACAATTTAAAATGTCCCCAGTCCTATCTATTCCATAAATACATTGCATTAGTAAAACTATTATATTTCTGATTACACATATATATTTTTATTTTTATTTATTTATTTATTTTTTAATTTTTTTTTAACGTTTATTTATTTTTGAGACAGAGAGAGACAGAGCATGAACGGGGGAGGGTCAGAGAGAGGGAGACACAGAATCTGAATCAGGCTCCAGGCTCTGAGCTGTCAGCACAGAGCCTCATGCGGGGCTCGAACTCACGGACCGCGAGATCATGACCTGAGCCGAAGTCGGACGCTTAACCGACTGAGCCACCCAGGCACCCCACACATATATATTTTTAAACTAAATGGTCTATCAAGATTAATATCTCAAAATATTAAGTTGAATTTTCTATATCAAGTTAGCATTGATTCAATTATACAACAACCTTTATGACATAGACTTTGTCATTAATAAGCAATAACATCATTAATTGTATTGCAATGATTGACATAAATGGAGTCGTTTCTTAGACTTGCATTCTGATTATATATTTTATTTTTGTTTCAAAAATCCACGGACATATTTTGACATATAATAACCATCAATCTATAAGAGGATGCAAAATCTATTTCATTGTCTGGATAATATTTTACATTGCCACTTAACACCCCTGGATTTAAATTGAATTCTCCTTAGACATAATATATTTCTTTTGAAAAGGCCACTTTGAAACCAGGAACATAGAACACAGCCTGTTAAAGTCAATGAAGAGCTAGGCCAAGAAAATGCTTGGACAGTATTTAATAGGTAAAATTAAGTATGTATATTGGCTATATAAAGCCTTCAAAGTTAAAAATATCCAAGAATGGATCCATTTCAATGAAGACAAATGGATTGGGGAAGAGGCAATTATGGGGGATTCATGCTGGCAGATGAGAGCTGTACATGATTGCCATGTATGTGATTTGTGATGCTGTATGTGAATAGAAGAAAATATTCTGGTAATTTGAAACCACATGGATGGATCTAGAGAGTATAATGTTAAGTGAAGTAAGTCAGTCAGAGAAAGACAAATACCATATGATTTCACTCATGTGTAATTTAAGAGACAAAAGAAATGAACAAAGGGAAAAAAAAGGAAAGAGAGAGAGAAAAACCAAAAAACTAGAGAACAGATGGTCACCAGAGGGGAGTTGGTGGGGGGAGTGGGTGACGGGTGAAATAGGTGAAAGGGATTAAGAGTACACTTATCTTGATGAGAACTGAGTAAGGTATGGGAGTGTTGAATCACTATATTGTACACCTGAAACTAATATAACACCGTATTTTAGCTACACTAGAATTAAAAAAAAAAAAACATGAAAATAAAACAAAAATATTTAGATAAAGTTATGTAAATCAAGCACTAATATATATATGTATAAATATACACATATTATATATGTTATATATATGAAGACATATTATATATATATATATACATATATATATATAATATATTATTTCAAGTTCCTTACTATATATATTATATATAATATGTCTTCACTTGAAGGTATGGCAGAACCTGTAGCAGTTTTAAGTTTGAGTTGAGTTAGAGGCACATGGCATACAAGATTTTTTTCTATTCTGCTGTTGTATACTTTGGAATCAAAGAAGAGTGTGCTTGGAAATTGTGTAATCATCATTTAAACTCTTACTTGACTAGTCCATGTGGAGCAAGGGGGAGGCACAATTAACCTATTGAGAATTAGGGAAAAGAGTGAAATACAAAACACATGATATACTAATGGTTTAAAATGGCCATTTTGTTGGTAAATATTATATATAGATATCCGTATTTCTTTTTAAAATGATAGAACAAAATCAATAACAACTTTGAGTCTTTCTCATTTGTATGTGTTTATCATATTTCATGTGTTTTTGGGCTGCCATAAGAAAGCAAAGCAAAAATAAAAAGTGAAATTAAATTACTCTGATCTTTCTGGAATGCTCTATTTTCTTTACAAATATTTTTTGAAACAGCCAAAACAAAAACAAACAAAAACCTTCCCTTCTTTGATGGTAGGAGTACATGGGAGTTTGTAACATTGTTGGAATCATATTCTTTTTAACTGTTACAACTCTCAACGTCTCATATCATTTAATAACTGAAAGCACAAAGTGATTCAGTTACATTGTAATAGCACAGCTGACACAGTGTCCTTTATCTGTACTGGGATCAGAAGAACAAATACCTTAAAAGATACAGGCAGATGATACAAGCTAGGTTTTAGGCTAAAAGGCATGATTTGAAGTGGAGAAAATTATAAAGCTGTGCACTCCATGCCCCAAAACATTCAGAGACAATTTACTTTAAACACTTGTGCTCCTCAGATTGATGTACAACTTACAGACAGACTCATATATTTCAGTGCATTAAATGCTATAAATAGAATTTCTTACTCTCTACATTTATTTCAATTCCCCTTCTTTCATCGGCAACATGGGCATAATTACCTAATGGGGCTAGAAGCGGAATCTGGGTCCCTTGCCATTACAGTACCAATGATCGTGCCCACTTCGATATCCTCATGAACTTCAAACAGGTAGGAGGATCTGCTAAAAACAGGAGGTTCATCCACATCTTCTACGGAGATTTTCACAATCGTTGTATCTTTAAATGGTCCCAGGTAATAAAAACGTGGGTCCACATGGGTATTTTCTGCTTCAACCTTCAGTGTGTAAAGTCTTCGGCTCTCGTAGTCAAGTGGCTGTGTAAGTAAATCATCAAATTAGAATGAGGGAAATTGGATTATATGTTCCTTTCAAGTTACAGTGTGATTTTCAAAGCCTGGTTGAATTTTGTCAAGTTGTTTATTAACTGAAAATAATTAAAAGTAATAAAAGGAATAATATACCTTTACATATCAGATAAGGTTCGATTATTACTTTTTATGCATTCAATGTGTAATACTTCAGAACATAGGAAAATTAGATTTTAAATATTGGAAATATTGAAAAGAACATTAAAACCTATGTTATAATGTGGTGACTCATTACAAAAAATGGGCTGAGGGGCGCCATGTGGCTCGGTCGGCTGGGCGTCCAACTTCAGCTCAGGTCATGATCTCACAATCCGTGAGTTTGAGCCTTGCCTCAGGCTCTGTACTGATAGCTCAGAGCCTAGAGCTTGCTTCAGATTCTGTGTCTCCCTCTCTCTGCCCCTCCACCACTCAAGCTCTGTCTCTGTCTCTCTCAAAAATAAATAAACATTAAATTTTTTTTTAAATGGCTGGTAGATTGTGTCTGTGTTCATGTGTGCATGTGTGTGCATTACTGTTAAATGTCTGCAAGTAAAAAATTTAGTTCTTTTTACATGTATGTCATGATATTTCCATTCAGTTTAATGGGCTCATGATACTACATAAACCTTATGTAATTTTGAAGACTAATACAAAATTTTCAATAGTTTTATGAAACATTGAAGATCAGGAAGAGAGAAAAATTCTGATAGCAAATTAGTAATTAGGTTATATTATGCATAAACAAAAAAAAACTGACTTAAATATTGATGTAGTTTAACTGTAACGAGTATGAAATCAAGCTCTTCCCTTCTTACCCCTCCAAAAGGTATGTTTTGTAAACAGAAAAAAGACATTGTGGTTTGAGATTCCTTCAACCTTCCTGTTTTTATCTGATAAGCAGTAAATTCTATTTGCATTATTATTACTTGCCAGTCATGAAAAACAACAAAGAAGCTGCTTCCTCCTTTCCTGGTCACTGTCCATTTAAAAACATTTCGTTGTGTACCTTGGCCTTTGCAACAGAATCTCTGGATAGTTTTGATTCCTCAATTCTTCAGTGGTTACTTAATGAAATAGAGTTTTCAGGACATTTCACTGGGATCTGTCACAGGGCCTTAATTTTTTTCTTATAATGATCATACTGACGCTACAATGAAAAACCTAGTTACCTTTAAACTGAATCACTGAGCATATGTTAGCAGAAAAGTTTAATTTATGTAGCAGAAGGGAAAATGTGAACAATTAAATTATCTTTGAAAATATGCTGTGTCTTTTTTATTAGCAGCTCTAATTATTGCTTCATACATCTGGATAGACGGCATGCTACTTTCTGTGCCTCCAACTGTGATGATATGTTGCCATTATTAGCTATTAACTGCTTTTTCTAAAAGAAAACAATGTTATTATGGGGGGCTTTTATTAACATGGCTCAAAAATACAGTCATACATATATTAATTTGCCTTTTAAAGTTTGTAAAAACTCAGGTCTCACGTTTCAGTCAACAAGAGCATTTGGTCAAAACGCCCAAGGAGATCTTTGGCTCTTGTCTCTCATGTTTGTGCATGATATAAATTACACTTGGCCACGAGAGTGGCATCTCTTCATGGACAACGCATGAGCGGATGGCACATAACGAAAGCCTTATTTGCTAAATGGGAAGATGCTTATTTATAGTGATTATGGGCACCTTTTTCACTGTTATAATGCCTTCCTGTGTGTCCTTCTCAGTTATGATGTCAAACATATCAGTCCCGTCACCATCAATAATTCGGTATTCTACTTCTGCATTTTTCCCAGTGTCTGCATCAGTTGCTTTTACACTTCCAATGGCTGTGCCAACTGGCGAGGACTCAAGAACTCGAAGGTGGATGGTGTCTGGAAAAAAAAAAAAAGAAATATGTATATATATATATATATATATATATATATATGAAAGAGATTTTTCATTATAAGTCTTAAACTCTACATCATATGTTAACTGATTAAAAAGTTGAAGACACATAGTATGGATTAAGGTCTAGGAATGGAAAAAGAGGAATTTAGGGGGCTTGTGTCTATGCATATAACAAACAGTGAGTACTATCCTTTAATCATGTTAAGAACTCCGTTTTAAAAATAAGCACATTGTCTTTTTTTGCATTTGCACAGATAACTAGAGATCAGCTTTGAGTGCAGATACGTACCTGTGTGTGTTTATAAAATCACAACAAGTCTCAGAATACACAGTGAATATTTATATTTAATTGTTTCCCCTTGGTTTTATTTAGTTAACTAACCTTAGTTTCTTTCAGCTGAAGGACAGAACATTACAAAATTCCATGAAATCAGCTTTAGTGGGGAGGAATCCTATCTCTAGAAATTTGTGACAGGAGAAACAAAGAATAGTCTGTGGCCCTTCACAGTGTCAATGTGAAATACTCAATTCTGACAAATTCCCTCTATTCCAGAGCAAAACAAGAATTTATCTAAGCCTCTGGTGCATCTAGATGTGGTTCCAGTGGGAACAATTTCCACTGCTGATGAGATTTATGTGCATAAACATAAATCTCATAAATTTATGATCATAAATTATATATTACTGACAGACTAATTGACCGGAAGCCCTCTTCGGATTATAGCACCTTCATGCTCATAAACCTTAAGTAATTCTCCTTCATGTATATAATAAAGCCCAGGCCTCTCAGCCAGTCATGCTCTTACCTGAGTATATTCTTTCCCAGTGTATTTTTCCTTTAGACACTTGTATGAAAGTTTTGCACCAAATTGGACTTTACAAAGTTTTCTTCTCAAAAGTTAATGTCCTACATCTCTCTCTCCGTTTTTCACATGCTATCTCCTTCACATAAATTCTTCCCCCACTACTCTCTTCTAATCACAATGCAATTTATCAAATCTGAGAAAATGGCACTGTTACAGTGTTACAGTGAGTGTTTGGGGGCTGTGCTCCTCAAAATTCATATATTGAAGCCTGAACCCCCCATTCAGTACCATAGAATGTGACTGTATTAAGGAGACAGGGTCTTTAAAGAGGTAGTTAAGGCTAAATGGGATCATTAGGGTGGGCTCTAATCCCATATGGCTGGTGTCCTTCCAAGAAGAGGAGATCTGGTCACAGGCACAGAGCGGAGACCATGTGAAGACACAGAGAAGACAGCCATCTAGAAGCCAAGCAGAGGCCTCAGAAGAAACCAACCCTGCTGATCTTTAACCTCAATCTTGGACTTTCAGCTTCCAAATCTGTGAGAAAACAAATTTCTGTTGTTTAAGCCACCCAATCTATGGTGCCTTATTACGGCAGCCCTAACACAGGGACCTCTATCTGCTCCGTTTGGGAAGTCATTTCCCAGGACTCTGCTTCTGCCACTCCCCAGTGAGTTTCAGCCTGTTCTTTTTTTATATTTTGTAGTTTTTAATTTTTCTTTTACATTTTTCTCTGCATCTATTTTTGGTAACACTATTGAAAGCAACTCTCAACTCATTCCTTGGCTACTGTCCTTCTGGCACTCTTTACCTTTGCTGTTTCTTCTCAAATTTCCTGTCCCTGAGTATTCAGATGGCCCTCACTCACTTCCTTCGGATGATTGCTCAACTGTGACTCCCTCAGAAGCTTTCACCAATAACCTTATTGAAAATAGCCTTATCGGAAACACTACACCCAATCATTCTTCATAGTACTTGCAACAGCTAATCATTGTATCATTTACTTATTTATTTTTATGTACCATGAAGACGTAATGCGAAACAGGGACTTTGTATTTTTCCACCACTATTTTCTCACGCTCTTTCTTTGAATGCAGTGGCCACTATATACTTATTTGTGTATTAGATAAATGAGAAACTTCCTAACTTGTCTACAAGCTCCTTTACTTGACTAAATTCAATAAAATCTCAGATGCTATTATACACTGTAGTCATGTTATCCTTTTGAAAACAATAATGTTCTTTTGTGTGTGTTTCAAGCTTTTATTTATGAAAACAATAACCCTATTGATAATTACTCAGAGCTTCAAAATTCTTTGATTGGTCCCATTGAACTTATAAAACATACATAAGCTGGCTCTCCATAAATTTGCTTCTCTGTCTTGTCATCCTTTCTCTTAATTAATACTCTCCACAGCACTGGTCTCTTTCAGGTTTAGACTTATCCAGTATGCTTCTCTTACTTCGATTTTCCACACAACTCTTTGCCAGGAAACCTCTAACTGTTCTTTTGAAAAATATCTATTTCACAATCTTTCTATCACAGAACATCACTGACTCTAATCTATTTACTGCTACAACTTCCTTTAAAATATTAAATTTTATAGAAGCAGCATCTCAGTAAGTTGATTTATTACACTGTAGCAGAAGCAGCTTTTCTAAAACACAAAAATAATATCACTGTTCTACTGAAAGCACTTATTATTGACATTAGGATATTTTTTTAAATTTCATCATTTAGTTTATAATGTCTTTAAAAGCCACTTGCTGTTAAAATCTTCGGTATCGTGATTATCTATTCTCAGATCTACAGTATATGTGAAGTGTAGCCACATTAATGCTGTTTTCAATTAATGATCAGTTAACCAGACCAAGAATAGGGAATACATGGAATATTTTACAAAATAAATAAAAATAATATGAATGACTTGATTGATATGTATGTGAAACCTGCACATACCATCTAGAGAATACAGATTTTTTTAAGCTGGCATGAAGCACTGAATGCCAATTGATCAAGAATTAAATTATTAGACATGTTTGAATAAATTTTAATAAATCTGTATCAATTAAATTATCTGACCATCCTATAATTAAGACAGAAGTTCATACAAAAAAAGAAAACTCCCAAATACTCACATTCTTGAAAATTTAAAAGAAAATTGAAAACAATTCCTATGTAACTGATGGTTCAAATAAGATACAAATATAGAGACCTAAAAATAATTGAAAAATCAGTGAAAAGAAATTGAAACATGGTACAGAGAAAATGATTCTACTTAGAGAAGGTAATTTTTTTTATGTTTATTTATTTATTTTGAATGAGAGAGAGTGTGTGCAGGGGAGGGGCAGAGAGAGAAGGAGAGTGAGAATCCCAAGCAGGCTCCACACTCAGGGCAGAGTCAGACATGGTTCAGTCTTATGAATCATGAGATCTTGACCTGAGCCGAAATCAAATGGTGGACACTTAACTGACTGAGCCACCCAGGTGCCCCTAGAGAAGGTAATTTAGAACTCTGTGTGTTTTAATACAAAGAAAGACAATATGAAATTAATGAGCTAAGCATTAAACATAAGAACTTAGAAAAGAAAGACATAATAGCCATCAAAGAAAAATAAGGTAATAATAAGGTCATCAAAGAAAAATAAGGTAATAAGGCCATCAAAGAAAAAGCCATCAAAGAAAAATAAGGTAATAAGGTTAAGATAAAAACAGGAAGTAATATCATTGAAAACTAGTGTAGAAAAAAGAGAATAAAATTGCCCAAAGTTAGTTGTTTTAAAAGATCCGCGAAATAAATGTATAAGGCAAAATGGTTCATGAAAAGAGGAGATAGGGCAAAAAGTATTAAGAATTATTTTAAAGAAATGCAACTACAGATAATGTAGTGATTTAGAAATTTAGAGAATATTATGAACACTTACATGTCAATAAAATTAAATATTTAGGTAAATTCCTAAAGATAATTAAAAATGTACAAAAGCTACTAAAGAGAAAATAAAATATGATTTAAAATATGATTTAATATATGATATAATATTTAAAATGATCTATCCTCCTAAATACTAACAGCTCAAATATTTTTTTTATTCTTTTTTAAAATATTTTTCTAATTGTTTTTAATTTATTTTGAAAGAGGGGAGTGAGAGGGACAGAGAGAGGGACAGAGAGAATACCACACAGGCTCTACACTGTCAGCATAGAACCTGACGTGGGGCTTGATCTCACAAATCATGATATCATGACCTAAGCCGAAATCAAGAGTCAGATGCTCAACTGACTGAGCCACCCAGGTGCCCCAACAGGTCAAATATTTTTAAGGAACATTCACAAAACAGAAAATTCTTTATTTTCTGTTCTTATGTAAAGTCTTTTGGAGAAAAGAAAAATGAGGATTCTTTCGCAACTCATTATAAGAACAATATAACCCTGATACTAACACCAGATAAGAGTCCAATGGTTATACAGTGTGGGTTAAAAGTCAAGATCCACCACACCTAGTCATATAATGTTTAGCAAGTTCATTTTTAATGTTTAATTCACCATCATTTACATTAAGTTTAGTTTTTGAGAAATGTTATTTTAATCACTTTACTATTAACTAACTCCAGACTTTGGATTTCACCAGCTTTTCTATTAAAGTCTTTGCAGAGATCCTACTTTGCATTTAGTGGTCATGTTTTCTTACTCTCTCCAATCCGTGAGTGTCAGTCTTTCCTTGTCTTTGCGACCTTGACACTTTAAAAAACTGGTTACTCCGTAAAATGTCTTCCAATCTCGGTCTGTCTTATATTTTTTCGTGATTTCATTGAGGTTTTGCATAGTTGTTAACAGAACACAGAAGTGATCTGTTCTCATCATAGCATATAAAAGGAGGCAAGCGATGTCAATATGTCTTGATCCCTTGGTTAAGAAGGTATTTCTAACAGTCTCCTCCATTACTAATCAGTAATTTTTAAAACAATTAATGCATGTTTTGGGAGATATACTTAAAGATTATGCAAATATTCTGTTTCTCCTCAAAAATCTGCCCACTAATTTTAACATTGATGAGTGATCTTACCTGTAATACTTACTACTGTTATTTTCTTATTCATTTATTTGATTGTTTGCTTTTGAGAGAGAGAGAGAGAGAGAGAGAGCAGAGGAGGGGCAGAGGGAGAGGGAGAGAGAATCTTAAGCAGGCTCCATGCCCAGTGCAGAGCCCAAGATGGGACTCTATCTCACAACCATGAACTCATGACCTGAGCTAAAATCAAGAGTCAGACCCTTAACCGTCAGAGCCACCCAAGCGCCCCAATACTGTGATTTTCTAATGGTGATTTTCTATTTTCTTCATTATTTCCATATTTATTATTTGGAATTCTTCTGAAAGGAAAAGCTGCTCTTTCTCCCCATGTATTTCTGTTATTGTCTATTTTTATCAGCATAGACTCCAGGACACGTATTTTATAGTATGCATTATAATCCAATAATATCCTAGGTATTCTTTTGCACCAATTCTTACAGGTTTCATCAGTGGGTGCTCCTTTAGGTTGTTCATGATGACTTTCAACATGCCTCTGCCACCTTTTAAAAATGTTTTACTTATTTAAGTAATCTCTACACCCAACATGGGGCTTGAACTCACGTCCCCAAGATCAAGCATTGCATGTTCTACTGACTGAGCCAGCCAGGTGCCTGCACTATTATTATTATTTTTTTTGAGTGCTTCCTTAATTTCTGGCATCACAAAATGTTACAGGTTCATCTTATGTTTCCCTGACCAAGCCTTAAATGAGCCATGTCTCAAAGTAACTCCTAATTTCTTTTACTTTAAAAAAAAAAAAATTAATGTTTACTCATTTTTGAGAGAGAGAAAGATAGAGCATGAGTGGGGGAGGGACCGAGAGAGAGGAAGACACAGAATCAGAAGCAAGGTCCAGGGTCCCAGCTGTCAGCACTGAGCCGGATGTGGGGCTTGAACTCACAAGCTGTGCGATCATGACCTGAGCTGAAGTTGGAGCTCAATCAACTGAGCCACCCAGGCGCCTCAGTCCTAGTTTCTTTAATGGAGATAGAACCATAATTTTAAATATAATGAGGTATTCAAAACTTATAATAAATGAAATAACTCTTATTTCATAATGTGTAAATGTGTCACAAAAGCCAGGAGAAAAGGAACTACTTGCCTTTAAAATAAGAAATCTAATTATACCTTTGATAAAAAGATATACATAACAGGAATTTATTGTTTTTTTAACTTGTTAACTGATATTTTTTTTTAAATTTTTTTTAATGTTTTATTTCTTCTTGAGAGAGGGAGAGAGAGAGAGAGTCAGAGCATGAGCAAGGGAGGGGAAGACAGACAGCGGGACAAAGAATCAGAAACACGCTCCAGGCTCTGAGCTGTCAGCACAGAGCCCAACGTGGGGCTCGAACCCACAAGCAGTGAGATCATGACCTAAGCTGAAGTCAGACGCTCAACCGACTGAGCCACCCAGGCGCCCCTGATATTTGTTTTAAAAATAAAATATCTGTATCCTTCAAAATGAATTTAGAGTGCTCTAAGTTTATAATATTAGTGTTTTTAAAGTTTTTAAAGCCTAAAAGAAAATCCTGTGCTATAACAGAATAAAAATATTTCATAGAAACACCATAATATTAAAACTGATTACACAAATTGTTATGTATAAATTCACACTTATAAACTAATTGTACGTTTTTATTTTAATCATTGTCTCTGAAAAGGCGTAGAATTTTATTCCACTAGCATGAAACACAACCCTAATGCCCAAACACTGGTCACAAGTGTTTTCCATAATATAAACTAAATTTTCTTGGAGATTTGTCACAGGAATGGAAAGTGAGATCAGGAATTCTTCAGACTGAAATTAAGTGAGATATCAAAGATTAATGGGATCATAGAAAAACACAAAAATCAACTTATTTCTACTGTCCATCATTTTGAAAACGTGATCATTGATAATACAATAATAATTTAGTTGAATGAAAGACATTAAAACAGGCTTCTGGCAATGAAGCTAGATAATTCAGTTTAACTGGAAAACAATATTTGTGGATCATAAATTGAGATAGAAATATACACTTGAAGGTATTAAAAAAGGACAAGCACCAAGTTGACAGAAAATGAGAACCTACAAAAGTAAGTAGAAAACTGAAATCCCCTTTTGGCCTGAGGATATTTACCATCTCTACAAAATTGAGCATTATTTTTATAGCCTCTTCAAGCAAGAAGGACATCTAGCAAACTCCACGTAATCCACAGATGGGTTATGCAACAACAAATTGTCTCCACAATTAACTAGGATTAGTGTTTTGCAGGAAAAAGTGACCTAAAAACAAACCACCTTTGACAACATTTTACATTCCTAGTGTGGGTTCATAAGATCCTGAAGAACTATATTTTTTACAGACATAAGCAGTTTTAACCGCTAGAAGAGAAAGATGACACTGTAGCATCCATCAACATAAAGGTAAAGGATTACAAGTCAGTCTACAGTTACTCCAGGGAAAATCTGTGTATGGATAAGAAAACCACTGAAATTATGCTACCTGGGGGGATCCTTCTTCTTCACTGCCTCTTGCCATACCTTTCTTTTTCAAGGGCTTTTTACAAGAGCGAGAGACATTACCAGCCCTGGAAAGATATATTATGGCTGAATAAAAATACAGTTGTAAATATTTGACTCATAAAGTCACAAAAGAAGGAAAATGATGGAGTAAGGTGCCACAAGATATAGAACAACATATCAAATGCCTGGTGAGATAGAAACACACATACATATAAGTACATACGTATATAAATACATATACGTGTGTATATATATCCATATGTATTTGTATGTACTTATATGCATATACATTCTTAGGAAACAAATAGTTCTTTAATATTTTAGTGGAATATATTGTCAACAATCTTTATAAATAAGCTTTTGAAATTTCCTAATGAAGGTTAATTCAGCTCTGTCAGAGTATTACAGGTATCTCTGCCTTATGACTTCTTTGAATTAACATCGTAAGTTTCCTCCCCTTTTCCTTCATGTTTCAGAATAATTATTCAACTACAAAATACTAAGGCATATCTATATATTAACCAAATTATTTTATTGCCAAAGACAGCTTTAAGTTACATGGGAGGGAGATTACACAGAGATGTGGTTATTTCCAATTTTCAACTTTATCCTGTAAAGGTCCCTCTTCAATTTCCTTTCCATATGCAAAAACTTTAGTTAAAAATTCTGAGACAGTGTCTTTTTGGTTATCTGCAACAATCTTCAGCTCACACACACACACACACACACACTACACACACAAGTTGTTTCTAAAACTTTAATTTACAAGTAAATGTAGGCCAATATTTTAGCAATCTTTAGCAAGGGAAAGATTTCTAAAATAGGACAAACGATTAACAATGCATAAGATAAAAGGTTGATGAATCAATCTATGCTCTAATTAATAACTTCTCTAAATAACAGACAATATAGAGAAAGTGAAACATGTTACAAATAAAGAGAAGAGAATAATTTCACTTTGAAAAACATAGTATGTCTAAAATCCATAAGAAAAGACACATAAGCTACCAGAAAAATTGGTCAAGAATATGAATGGTGAACAGTTTACAGTAGAGGAAACAAGAAAGGTAAATAAACAGAAATATGTTGGATTTTAATCAAGCAAATGCAAATTAAGGCCATGATGTGATACCATTTTATACCTACTAAATTGACAAAAATTAAATCTGACAAAACCAAGTATTCAAAGTATGTGGTGTAATGGGAACTATTACGCAGAGCTGATGGGTGTTAATTTTGGCACCATGGTTTTGGGAAATGTACTAATTAGCTAGGGCTGCTTTAACAAAGTGTCAAAACCACAGAAATTTGCTTACAGTTCTGGAGCCTAGAAGTCTGAGATCTAAATATCTGGCAGGGCCATGCTTTTCCTGATCACTGTACGGGAGAATCCTTCTTTTCCTCTTCTAGCTTCTGGGCCTTGCCCAAAATCCTTTGTGTTCCTTGACTTGTAAGGACATCATTCCAGCTACATGGACATCTTCTCCCTGGGTGTTCACCTTGTCTTCCCTTTGTGAATGTTTGTCTCTGTGTCCAAATTGCCCCTTATTATAAGGACACCAGTCATATTGGATTAAAGCCCTAACCCTAAAAGACCTCCTTGTAACTTGATTACCTCTGTAAAGACCCTATTTTTACATAAGGTCATATTCTGACATACTGAGGTTTAACACTTAAAAATATATGTTTTAGAGGACACAATTCAACCCATAACAGGAAACACGTGGGAATATATAATGCAAACTTAAATGGTAGCATAAACAAAGCCCAGCAAGGCATATGAGAATAGTTGCAGAAATGTCATATAGAAACACTATTTGTAAAATGAAAAAAAAAAAAAGGAAAAAAAAGGAAGAGAACCCAAATGTCAAACAGCATGAGAATAATAAACTTGTTACATAATATGCATGCAAACAAAATTCAAAAGTGAAAACCGTGAGCTATAGTTATGTGAAAAAAATATATATGAATCTTAAATACATAATAATAAATGGAAATAGGAATGTATCAGAAAATTATATACAGTGTGATATTATTGTTATAAGCTATAAACAATAAAAATCAATAATATATTTTTATGGATATGTAAATGCTCTATGTATACTTATAAATTATCTATATATGTATATATGAATATAAATATTAAATAACAAAATTTGAGGATCATGCATATAAATGAAAACTATTTTTAAAGTCCTTGTAATGATTCAAAGTGGTACTACTTATATTCTCTTGTAGTTATTATAACATACATGAAAATTTGAAGCAAACAAGCAAACTCATATACACAACAAAGCATCACTTAAAACTGTTGGTACTGGGGACCTGGGTGGCTCAGTGGGTTAAGTGACCGACTTTGTCTTAGGTCCTAATATCACTGTGGGTTCGAGCCCTGCATCAGGCTCTGTGCTGACAGCTGAGTCTGAAGCCTGCTTCAGATTCTGTGTCTCCTTCTCTCTCGCTGCCCCTCCCCTGCTCATGCTCTGTCTCTCTCGCTCTCAAAAATTTCAAAAAAGTTAAAAAAAAATAAGTGTTGGTAGTTAGGATTCAATAACATGTCTCACAAAGTTCAAATATATATTTGAGATTTATATATTATATAGTGTATACATTATACATTATTATAATCATATATTATGTGTAATATATTTATATATTATTTCATATCATATATATTTGGGATTCATATATTATATATTATCTATAACAATATAATACATAATATATGCTATATATTATATAAATATTAATTATATATTATTGTATTTATGCGATATTAATATAAAATTACTTATAAATTAATATAAATATATAATATACAATAACAATAATACATATAACAATACAAGGAAACATGAGTATCCCAGGAAAACAAAACACTGATATAAAAAATTCCAAAAGCAAATAAAAATGAAACAAATAGAACCTTGGAGCTAGATCAACAAAAGAGTGTGGAGCCATCACATAAAAATATTTTAAAATATATTCAATATGCTTTAAGAAGTAAAAGTGGTCATAAAAATCTCACCAGAAAATAACTATAAAAAGTGCCCGGGCATTTTTGATAAAGAGCCAAATACAGTAGATATTTACAATATAATAGTTGAAGTTAAAAAATAATGGATGGGTTAAACTGAAGATTATGATTATCCAATGTGGGAATTTGAGGGCTAGAGGATAAATGGAAGGAAGTATATGCAATTGAAAACTCATATGCAACTGTGTGGTTGAAAAAAAAAAAAAAAAAGACATGGATTAAAATGTCAATGGACCTTTCAAGGTAGCCCCTGATCCTAGCAAAATATTGAACAATGTCATCAAAATTTGATGATGAAATTATTTTCAACCCAGCCAGCATATTAATCAAATGTGATAACCCAATAAAGATAGTTTTAGACTCAGCAAATTTCTCTCCCTTTGGGCTTTTTGAAAGAACCTATGAAGAATGTATTCCAGGAAAATAAGGTGCTAAATCAAGATATGGGAATACATGAGATGTAGACAGTTTTCTATCCAAAGTACGGAAGTAAAAAAGGAAAGTCTGGGATAGCAGGATTTCCTGAGCTGTAGAGATTAGCCAGCCCATGCTGGGAGGGGAATAAGAGGGCTTTAGGTGTGCAACCCCGAACGCTGCCAAAATGAAGCTAAGTGCTATGGGGCTGCTCGCGAACGAGTTTTGAGCAGCTGTACACGGAGCACGTGAAAAGCTCAAAGCTGTAATATCTTGGAAAAATACAACTTTGGTAAAGAGGATCGCTCATATTCAATAGCTGAAATTATTGCATGGGAAATAAAATATCTGGCTTTGTCTTAGAAACATTTGAGAGCCAGAATATGCTCTGTTAAATATTTTGGCCCAGGGGCGCCTGGGTGCTCAGTCAAGCGTCTGACTCGGTTTTTGGCTCAGGTCATGATCTCACAGTTTATGAGTTCGAACCCCATGACAGTGCGGAACTTGCTTGGGGTATTCTCTCTCTCCATCTCTCTCTGCCCTTCCCCCACCTGCTGTGTCTAAATAAATAAATAAAAATTTTTAAAAAGGTGGCACAATGGTCAACATTTTACATAGTTCATAGCATAGTATTTTGATAAGCTCCTTTTGAAACTTGCAGGTTTTTTTTTTTAGACAATTAAAAAAATACATATATATATATATATATATATATGTAGTGATTCTGGGAAAATGCTGTTGGGATAGAAAGACAGAGAGAGATTGGCAATAGTGGATAAAGTAAACCTAATCACATTACTTAAATTTGCTAAGATAATGGATAGTGCAATGGGGAAAAACTGATATAATTACATCTAGGGGAGAATGGATTGAGATGTTACTGCGTTCCATTTTCACTAATCATGAAAGGAAGTCAAAGGTGAGATATAAAAATATTTCAACAAACAATAAGATACTGCTTAAAGAATTGTAGCTTAACCTAGATGAACTGAAAAAGTTACAGTTTGAAGTTGTTTTCTGTGAGGATTAGAGCTACAGGTGAGGAAGGATGGAAGAGGTGGCTTATTTTCCTTTTTAAAAAAATATATAAACTTAATACTTCGATGCAAAATATTTTTTAAAACCTTAAGTAGAAAATTTTCTTGATGATATTAGGGATTATCAGGTTCTGGTAAAAGGTTTCCTAATCATGGGTCTTCTTTTAACAGACAGACAGAACAAAAGAATAAAACATTTTATTGTTTCATTAATTTTACTGTCACACAGATTTCACTGAATATTGCCTCTGGAAATCTGTTCTCCCACTTTTTATTTTTAGCTTGGACATTTTTGAGATTGGTTGTATTTTTAGGCACATGCTTAGATTCTGAAAATCTGCCTGCTTTAAACTTGTCATTATAGTTCTGGTCAAGAATCCAAAATTATTTATCACTTCATTTTATTTTTTGGTTGGTGAAGGGACTATCTCCATTGCAAAATTTATTTCCTTTTGAGGAGAGTAAACATTAATTTTCAGTACCTTCTGAGACTTAAACAGGAAGTGACCATGTTCCATTGGTTCATATTATAATAAGACTAAATTAGTATGTATATCTCAGTTCTATTCCACAGTAGTTTGTTGTAAGGGACATACACACACACACACACAACACAAACACATATAGTAGGTGAGTTGGGAATATGTGTGTACATACAGACACATACATATACTTATTTACCCCTGAAATGTTAATAAAAGTATGTTCAAGGTGTCTCATACTTTCCAGAAAAGCCACAATTAAGATGGAACCCATTCATCAAAATAGTATAGATTTAGCTCTCTATTAAATAATTCAAATAGTATGATATATACACACATACAATATACGCAGTCATGATTGTTTTTAATTCTATGGCAGCTCTAGTAATTAATTTGTTCAAGAACTAGTTATTCAGTGCCCAACATATACAATTTGACAATACTTTCTCTGGAATTATGTTTATGTGCAGAAACTTATTTAGGGAGAAGATTCACTGGGTCTATTTCAAAGTTAATAGACTGCATTTCTATATTTTAAACGTGTGAAAGAACTACTCATTCCTATTTTATAATTCCTTTCCAAGAGTATTCTGCTGAACACAAGTATCCTAGTTTGTCAAACAAACTGAAATTATTTTCATTAGGAGTCTGCAAGGGTGTTTATCACGTAGGGGTTGGGAGCAAGAGAGACATCGGAAGGAGGCAGATTGTTACGCGTCCGTTGACAAAAGCACAGTAGCTCCTATCACCCATCTAACATTTCATTTTTCCTTAAAGACATCTATTTGCATGCTCCTTATTTTTACTCTTACAGTTGATGGAGCTTTAATTACGTGGTACGCTTTCCTATCAATTCCAATTTATAGTTGTTTTAAACTCATTCCCAGGTGTCAGATTGAATCACTTGCTTCTCTTTTAATGTTTAGGGCAGATAAATGTTTCTTCCTGGAGTATGTTCTTAGTTTGGTTATCGACTTAAGCACAAAGGCATGAATGCAAGGGGAAATTGCCATTTGTGTCTCATATATGGAAAGTCGTGGTTAGAAGTACAAATCTAAAAGATAATATTGCAGAGACTTTGTAAGGACTGGGCAAAAGGTATGGGAAGTGCACTTGGAGACCATTATTGACAACCTCACATCACATCTGAATTTTCATTACTAAAGATTTCACCCAATTTTGATGTATTTCTGATTTTATAAGATTCAGATTAAACATTCCAGGTCACTGTTTTACCAAAATTTTGATCAATAGGACCTTTGCACTTGAATATTAAAAACGCTGCAGATTTGTGTACTAGAATTAGAAACAATTGACAGCTCAATGTAGGAGACTCTGGAGGAAAGACATAAGATAAGCCAAGTAAGAGATGTGACAAGATGACATCCTCAGAAACAACAAAAGAGATGCCAGAACACCAGTGGGACGGCAGCAAGGGCAAACTCAGGTTTTGAGCTTGGCAGGAAATAGTTGCAGTTTTGTTTTGTTGATAAAAAACAGTAAGGCTCAAAGAGATAGAATTTGTCTTTTTTCTTTGTTCCCTGCCCTTGTTGCTATTCACATTTACGTAAGAACTCTCAGCATTTCTAACACTGTGATGAAAAAAAGAAAAAAAGCACCACATATATGTATCAACAAAATAATTTAACATTAGTTTAATTTTTTTTATTTGCTTTGTGTGTAATCTTATTGTAACATCTCTACGCTGCATAATAATCTCAAACACTTGCTTTAAGAAAAACGACACAATTATGCACGTTTATAAACCATTCCATTGTATAATGTTTAAAAGATGTTTTTTAATGAGCTTAACAGGAAGAAATTAAAAACGAGATAAAGCTCCTTGGAGAAAACTGCACAGTGGTTAAGGAAATTATGCAACGCTAAATGGGCATTTAGGAGAAAGGAGAGGAGAGATGAAAGTCACACCAGAGACTGACAAAGGAATGAGGCTCTGGAACTGAAGACTGTCACCAGAGGAAAGACAGAAACCTAAATTTGTGAGCACTGGAGACGTGATCACCAGCTTAGCTTTGGGCATTGAAGTTAAATTAGAGCAAAACAAGATGCTGCATGATGTCTTAGTTTCCTGTTCATTGAGGAAAGTTACAGGACAAAGCTTTAAGAAAAGCTGCCCATTGATTCCCGGGGACTTGGAAATCCATCTGGATACGTATCTTTGAGATCATCTCCGAGGTTTGGCATCAATGCAATGCACACAATTGCAATGTATAGAAACAAAATTATACATAGGACATGGAGAAGTTAAGATAACCTTAAACTAGTCATTCATAAGCATATTAACATTGTATTAGGTGGCCCCTATGTTTGCAATGTGTCCCTGAATAGGCATACTAGAACCTCTGTAACAGCCAAACATTTACACAGCTAGTTTGTATCTAAGTATTTATATCTATACTCATCCGGGGGTATTATTCAACTTTGCTCTGAAGGATACAAAGGAACTTTGAATCCCATTTTTTCAAAATGCCAAATGGTTTAGTCGAAGGCAACTCTCCGTGGAATAACTGGGGAGTTTCAAGTGGATTTCTGTATAATTTCCATGCACACTACTCCTCTGAGGAATTTATATCTTTCATCAGATTTGCAGTATTGTGCATTTCCCCAGTTATGTCCCTCTAAACATTTAGCCTGGCTGAGATCATACATGTCTGTTTTCACTTATATGTCATGTGTGTACCTCGGATCAACATATTTTTTCACTACTCCTAGATATCTGAAACTCAATTCAAAATCTTCAAATCAAGCTGAAATCCCTGTCTCTCTCTTCAAACAATGTCTTCTGGTAAAAAGCTATAAAACAGCTTTTTCTTTTGCTCTCTCCTTTCTCCTTCAAAACTTTTGTCGACATGATGACCAAGTCCATTGGATCACCCACTTAAATGTGTCTCAAATTCCTCCTCTCCTCAGCATTGGTCCAGACTCTCATCAACTGTTGCTCTTGTGATCCAAGCAGTGTGCTTCATTGCTGCCAGAATAATTAGCATAATTATTCCTTTGCATAATCTATATGGCATTTTAGTTTTATATCCATCCCTTTCCCTGATGTTAACAATGCCCATACATTTTCCTTCTTGTCTCATAATCTCTGCTGCAAACCCTGAGGTCCAGCCATACCAAACAGAACTCATTTCCTTTGTTTTCCTACCTGGAGAACTCTTATATAATTTTCTCTTTCCTGATCCACTTACATCTGAAGAGTTTATCATTTGATGTTTTAGACTTCAATTGGTAATTATAGTATGGATGTTATTGCACCATTCTCCAATTATAGGTGGGTATGGAACATGCATGTCAACATACATATGTGTGTGCATACATATATGAGTATGTATACTTATAACTACACATCCGTACATACACATAACCTATATCTATGTGCAAAAACAAGCAAGAAAAGAAGTAAAGAAGACATGGGGTGTGAGATAAACTATAAAGTGTGTGTGTGTGTGCGTGAGAGAGAGAGAGAGAGAGGACACAGGAAAGGGAAAGTTTGTGTCTATACCCTTCAAAATACAAACCATTTGTGGATGTATCCTGTATCTTGTATCTCTCTTTATTAATTTATTATTATTTACTAGCATAGTTCCTGCCCACACTGTATGACTTCATTCAACATTTTATAAATCAAGGAATGCTTTTACAACACCATTTCTTTGTAATTATTATAAACTGTAGACATTGGAACCATAGGGAAGAATCCTACAAATATTTTGGTGGTCACAGTAAAAATCATAGTTATCTCTAACCAATAAAAATTATAGAACAGTTCTAAGGAATATAAAGGTATTTTTTTCCCTAGACAATGGAAAAGGGAAAAAGAGATATTTTAAATTTCATTCCTTCTTTCTCAGGCTAAAGCATCTTCCTTGGGACATACCTGACTGTTGCTCTAGTTGAAATGTGCTCTAGTTGAAATGTGCTTGATAATTTTAAAATATGCAGATCAGCCTGAGGCCTACATTACCTTAGAATCCCCAGTAGAGAAGAGGTTGACTCTATTTACAAAGGAAAAATCAGCACTTATTAAATCAAATCTCTCTTGTACCAGGCAGGGATTACGGTAGTCTCACAGCTCACTGAATATACAGGTCTTAAATCCCTACGTATATCATAGAGACATTTCCTTGAAAGACCTTGTCTGATGCAAACCTGTTTATTTATCTGTCCAAGGAGTATAAGGATCCCACCAAAAAAACAAAACAAAACAAAACAAAACAGCCACTCATGTTTGGTCCCTGGGAATTGCAAAAGCACCAACCTATAAAGGTTTCATTTCCCTATTTGTAGCAAATGCATAGACATTTCAAGAATTTAGTATACCTTATCTAAAGTTATCTGTATAATCTACATACAAGTAGTGAATTATGGAATTAATGAAAAGCAAAATGATCCAGGGAAGATAAAGAAGAGAGTCTTTCATGTACCAATTTCTTTCTTGGTGTAGTGGTTAGAAGTGTAGATTTTTGAGCCAAAGAACCTTGATCCCCAATCTGACTTTAATTTATTTCCCAGTTATAGAACTTTGTACAAGTAACTTAAGTTTACACATATCTGTTTTTTTAACTAATAAAAAGGAGGAGGCAATTATGTTATAATGTTATATAGATATTGTGAAGACTTAATGAGTTTTTTTTTGTATTTTATAGTTCTCAGTACATGCTATAACACTGTGCTTATTACTATTATTTTTATACTGCTTTTTTGAAATTTAGGCAAACTGGATAACCCATATTTATGTAATTTAATGGGCTAACTAAAGTCAGTCAGTGTCCAATCTAGGTCATTTAGATAAAATACATAAATATACATATGATATCTTTTTAGGGCTCTGAGTGATTCTAGAATTGTTTGCTATTATTTCTCAATTGGCTATAGTTGTGTATAATCTTTAGATACAATTTGAGAGAATATAAAGAGATGGTATTAAAACATTCAGAAAATTAGAGTCTTATTAAGTTTATTTGTACACTGAAAGTGTCTTATTACCTATTATTTATCTTAATAAAAAACTTTCCTATAAGGGAGAAATTCTGTGTCAATTTTCAGAACTAACAACCCAATGAACTGATTTTTGTTACTGTCCTTAATAATTCATGGCAAAAAAATATAGTGAACAAATATAAATTCACTCTTTTGAGTGTACTTGGGATAGATCTGGAAACTGACATAATAAACATCATATCAAATTCTCATAGATTTGATCATTATCTACACACATAATGCCCTAAAACTTAAGAGAATGAAGAATAAATACAAATAAAACTATCACCCAATTTGTTTGCATTTTATAAATTTTTCCCCTTCATAGAATTTCAGCTCATTCAACATTGCATAAATGTACTAGTTACTGGTTCCTGACTCCCACTTGTCCACCTAAGCTTGGTGCAAACATGTCTGTGACTCAATGTTAAGTAGACTAGAGGCATGGTTCCATGAGAGCTGGTTTTCTCAGGAGCTCACACCTACAGTTAGGAGATGCGAAAATAATCTACTCTCTCTGTCTTTTGTTGTCTGTGATAGGATGTGTGGGAAAGCAGCTAAATGTGAATAAAGAGCTGTGGTCTTGAGCTGTGCCCTAGACTTGTCTCATTTGTGGTTTGGAGTTTTTGCCAGGGTTTCAGAGGTTTAGCTGCCTTCCTTCTTCTTGAGTTCTAGTGAACTACTGTCCCATTCAAGAACTAGATCCAAGTCCCCAGCACCAGCTGGCTGGCTGAGACCCTAACCATCTGCATAAGTGCTTTTGTAAATGCTTTTTCCCTAATCCTGAACCTACTTTCTAGATGTTTATTTTGTTTTGTTTTATTTTTGTTTTTAATGGATTTGAGAGTCTTATGATATAACATTCTCTGCTATATCAAGGCAAAGACACTGGGTTCTGCAGATCAGATATTTCTTAATCATTTACTCTGGTCAGGATGAAAATCAGTTATTATAACATTTTCCCAGAGATTTTTTTTTAAAGTCATTGGACATAAATCTTATTGTCCCAGTTGATTTTTCCAAATCCCACAGAGATCAAGTTGCTGTAATTTAATATTTTTAATAGACCTTTTCCATGGAGTCTATTTTGTTTTTCTTATTTTAGGGAAAGAAAAAAGGATACGGAATGAAAAAGACTAAAGTATTCAAGCAGGATACCAGGAGCTTAGATTTTAGGTGAGGAAGTGTTATATGTTCTGGGTTAGCACAATGAAACAGCACCATACAAGGACCACTGAGCATCTGACTGGTTGGAGAGCAGAAAAACAGGCTCTGGAGTCCTCATTCATGAAAGTATTCATTCGTTTGTATGAGGTACGCACATTCATTTTGTTCTGGCCACTGAGGTTACAGGTCTCTCCAGGCTTAAGGCACTTCTATTTAATCTTTGGTTGGCCACAAAGAACAGCAGCACAACATCAGAGACAGGAAAGGAATGAGATCAGAAACATTAGATACACTCATGAAGAAAGAAAAGGGAAGAGGAGGAAATTGAGTTTTATCAAGAACTTATTATATATTGCAGTTACTATTGAAGACATTTTACATATGTGACTGTATTTATTTATTTATTTTTATCATTTTTTAAATTATTTACTTTTATTTTAGAGACAGAGATTGAGAGCATGAGCAGGGGAGAGGAGTAGAGGGAGGGGAAGAGAGAGAAGCACGCTCCATGCTCAGCACAGAGCCCGACATGGGGCTCGATCCCATGACCCTGGGATCGTGACCTTGGCCTAAATCAAGAGTCAGATGCTCAACTGACTGAGCCACCTGTGGGCCCCTGACCTTATTTATTAACTGTTAACCCTCTAAGTATTGTATATGTAAGACCTATGATTAGGGAAGCTAAATTGTCTAATTGTATGCATTTTCAGTTCCTAAAATTACTCAGGTCTCCTTAGAAAAGCCTCCCCTACTCATCCTCCCTAAAATAGCACCCCTGCCATTATCTAGCCCCTTACCTGCTTCATGTTCTTCACAACACTTACCACACAACCAGACATCACATTATGTTCCTGTAGCTATCACTTTATTGTCTGCATCTTCAACTAGGAGCTCAGGTCCTTTGTTGGCCATTGTGGCCTAATTCCCACTTTGTGACTGGGCCATAGGAGACTTTAAGAAATTACCTACTAAACCACACTTAATTCAAGATTTCTTTCTGACTACTATATTGTTTGTCTATTTTATTTTCTTATTCATCTTACTTCTTAAAGTACAGGCATTATTTTTTCAGTCTTCTTCCTGTTCTTCTTTTATTCCTCAACTTAATATCCTCCAGCTTCTTACAAAATAATTTCAATGAAAACCAATTGGGAAAGATCATCTGCAATTACTCCCATTATGTAAATTCCAATAGCTGCTATCCAGTGCTGATTTAATTGGACTTTTTGGAAGTAATTGTCACTTTTGTCCTTTCCATTGTTATTCTGTTTTGTTTTGGCATTATCAAGTTACAAAAACATATAAAAATAGAAGCTACAGAAAAGCAAACATTAAAAGCATCTATTATTTCAGGGGTGCCTGGGTGGCTCAGTCAGTTAATCGTCCAACTTTGGCTCAGGTCATGATCTCACAGTTGGTGAGTTCGAGCCCCACGCTGGGCTCTGTGCTGACAGCTCGAAGCCTGGAGCCTGCTTTGGATTCTGTGTCTCCCTCTCTCTCTCTGCCCCTACCCCACTCACACTCTGTCTGTCTGTCTGTCTCTCTCTCTCTCTCAAAAATAAATAAACATCAAAAATATATATTTAAAAAAAAGCATCTATCATTTTTATCACCAAAGAATCTTCATCACCACTTTGAAGCATGCCCTTTATCATTTGTTTTTCCTGCACAGAATATGCCCTTTCATAAATTAGATTTTGCTAATTCCCAGCTTTGTGAACTCTTCATCTTTTTCTATCTTTATGACATACAGTAGTTTTAAGAAAAGACTTAGATCAAGAGATAAATTCCCCCAAAAAGCTTCCACGGTAAATGATGTACTCATACCTTCACCCCTCCCCCCAATTTGGATAAGTGCTACTATTCTGTATGCCCCTTGCATTCTGTGCATAGTTCCTTCATTACACATGATTTCCTATTGAAATATTCTCTCTATTGCTAGACAATATATGACTCATAATCAAGAATCAAGACATTAATGTTCATACGCTTAGGTACAAACATAGTACCTGTCAGTGAAAGGTAAGCAATAGATTTGTTTCCCTTATTATTTTAAAAATTATGTCACTTGATATAACGCAGGATTGTGAACAAATTCAATAGAGTATCTTTTTGAGACTGAAAAATACAAGTTAGTATCTAGAGCAAAAGAGCAGAAAATACTTTTAGAACTCAGTTTTCAGGTGCCCCCTAACCTTCTAATCCATTGCCTCTCTTTTAGAATCACACTAAGCTGGGCACCCATATTATATTAATGTTCACCTACCTGTATACTTCTAAAAGCACAGGACCGTGATGATAACGTAGGTCAGGAACACAGTTATATGTTTGTTAATACCAATAAAAATTTGCTATTGTCAATGCTCCTGGGAGTGTAGAGCTTTTTAATCTAATCTCCCACCAACCTATTCCTGTTTGGTATGATCCAGATACACCATCTTTGGTTCTTGACATAATCACTCAGTTTCCAATCTCAGGGTCTCACACATGGTGTTAAGTCTGCTTCGGGGATTTTCACATCTCTTTATATGGCTAAGTTTATTTCATCTTGCCATGTTTGGATAAAATATCCCCTCCCGAATGAGATCTTCCCCTACTCTTCCCTTTGGCACACACATGTTCCTCTTTTTATCCATGACTGAGTCAACGCCTTGCATATATATATTTTTACTTATGTCTGATAAGTTATGACCTCACCTACTGTAATGAAAGGTCATAGGGATAAAAACCAGGACCCTTTGTTGACAACATTCATAGGTCTAATTTCTAAAATAGTGTTTGGTACAAGCATTTTTTTTTAATGTTTATTTACTTTGAGGGAGAGAGCACATGAGCATGTGCATGCGCAAGTGGGGCAGGGGCAGAGAGAGAAGGTGAGAGAGAGAATCCTGAGAAGGCTCTGAGGTGGGGGCTCCATCTCACAACTGTGAGATCATGACCTGCGCCAAAATCAAAAGTTGGCCGCTTAAACAACTGAGCCACCCAGGCGCCACACGGTGTGTTTTCAATAAATATTGTCAGATAAATAAATTTATTATTTCACTTGAACAGATCCTCATATAACACATCAAAGTTTCCTAACTGCAGCACCATTGGCATTTGGGGCCAAATTATTCTCTGTCATATGAATTGTAAGGATGTTTAGAGCATTCCTATCTTCTACCCAATAGATGCTGGTAGAAGCCACCAGCTGAGACAAGCAAAAATGTCTCAAAACATTGCCAAATGTTCTCTGGGGTGGCAAAATTGTCCCTGATGGGGAATGACTGTTATAGATCCACACAATAAAATAAGCTAAACAATGAAGCAGGACATCTGAGTTTTCATCTTTCACTGTCCCTTCCAAATGACTGAGAGTTTTATCTTTCACAGATGGACCATATCGGGAAATACGGAATTTGGATCAGCCCATCTGCATGCAAGTTTAAGTTCTGAGGCCACTTTTATAATATTGACTAATAATAGTAATAGAGCAGCACTTGAACAAATCAACATTACTTAACACATAAATACGCTAGTGCCAGCCACTGGGTCAAGTGTTTCATAGGTGTTGAATTATTTAGTCTTAAACTCTACCATGGAGTACGCACTGCTATCCAAGTTTATTCGTTGTCACTGAAAAACAGAAGGGTTGCTTTAACTGACCAACATGAAAAAGCTACTAAGTGAGGAAGACAGCGCTGGGACTCATGCAGAATCACTCCATGCAGTGATCGAGTGGAAATACGGTTAGTCTGAATTGAGACTTGACGCAACTGGAAAATACATTATCTAAGTGGGTATTCCAAAGAATTATGGTAACAAAGAATATAAAATACCTGAATTAAGTTTTATATTGACATATCTAAAGGACACTATTAGGCTAAAGAAAATATATGGTTAAAATATATTCTCCTGTTTCTTTTAACTTTTTTAGATGGCTGATAAAAATTATAATTACGTACGTGGCGCACAATTTTGGTTTGCATTATATTTCAATTAGGCAGCATTGGTTTGTTGTCTTTATCATTGCCACTCTGAATCTCCTTTACTTTTTCCATGCATTGAGTATAATAATACTAACAAGGGATCTACATAGGTTAGTTCTGAGTTCTCAATGCTATGCCACAGATGAAAGACTTCATAAACTGTGGAACTGTCTCCAAATCTTAGCTATTTAATGAAATGATATTGGAAATTAAAAACTAGTTTTCTGGATATTAGATGACTGAGGTTATCAAGTGGTATTCTAATTGCCATGACTGAATGTTCCCAATAGTAAGATATGGTTGCAAATATTCATCGCAGAAAATATAATTGGGAAAATAAAAATCCACAAATTATGTTTCTAGCTATAATTAAAAAATAATGAGGCAAGATACAAGGTGCTCTACAATTCCTCTAAATGTGTTGTGCTATACATCTGGATTTGGACATGGATTGCAACCCTACTCTGCATTACTTGGAGTTTGGTCTTAACATCTAGAACTTTTGTTTTCTCATTTGTAAAATGGGGATCGTAATATTGACCTAAATGAGATATTGTGATCAAATAACAATAGGTCAATCAATAACTTGGTACAGTGTCCAAAAAACATGTTATTCAGAAAATGTGTTATGTTGCTGCTTCTTTTTATTATCAATATTTCATCATCATCATCATCATCATCACTACTATTATAATTATATCAGGGCTTGTGTAATGTATCTGTCAGATGCCAATCATAAATTCTGACTCAACAAAAGCAAAGGAAAAAATTATTAAATGAATTAATAAAGGTATCATAGTAGATGAAAAAATAATAAAATGAATTTTCATTGGACATTATTATCTTTCAAATATCTGATTTTTGTGCTTAATTAGAATCTATTAATTTCCTTTATCGGATTATCATTTTTAAATGAACTGCATTTTTGACATGTGTATATATGTTCCTGAGCATTTAAAATATAATAGTCCTCTTAGTGGTCATTTATTATTGACTTAAAAAATACTTTTTTAAAGGAATATTTTTGCCTCTCGTGGATAATGTGAGTAATTAGTTATGGTTTATTCTACTGGATTTGCATGTTAATTCTCCTGGTAACAAGTTCAGGTTAAGAGGTGGTCAGAAATATCTACAAAATGTGAGATTTGAATTTTAATGCCACTAAGCATGTCTTCAGATTTGTTTGAGAAGAAATAATAGGGATTATTATTTTCCTTTCTCCTGCTGATGCTACAGGTAATTGGAGCTGTAGTCTGACTGTTTGAAAAGAGCATAAAGAAATACCCTTTTCTCTGTTTGGAGCCAAACACCACAATGGCAGACCTAATGGGGACATTCCTTAATATTTAGCAAAAGAATCATCATGAATAATAAACAAGTGATTACTGTGCTCAAAAAATATTCTATGTGAATGTTATAATTTTTCTACACACAAGATTTTAGACAAATCAATTCAAATCATACACTATTTTTACTCATCAAAGTTAGATAAAAATAACATGGAAAAGAGGTAAATTTCTTTGAAACAGTCAAAATAATGCAACAAATTCTTAGATCATGATTCCTTCTGCATTATAGTCTTTAGTGTAAAAATATAAATATCACAAAAACCTACATTTTAATAATTTCTCCCAAAAGTATGTAAGCCAAAAATCAAACTAGAATTGGGAGATCAACTTAGAAGTGAACACACAAAAAATGCTAAAAAATAATGACAAAGATACTACAACCTGCATTTTATGCCACATTTCTAACAACATAAAATTCCATCTTAAAGTACAGGATTTTTCCAATGAGCAGGAAATTGGCTGATACTTGGGCTGCCCATTCAGATCTAACATCACCCACTCTAATTGCATGTCTATACAAATTTGTATAAAAAAGGGATTCATGTGTATAACACATGAATAAAGGCATGTGTTATATGGTCAGAAGCTAACGGTTCTTAAGCTATTCTTGATCTATTTTGAGAACTTGAAGAGTTCATTTTATAACAAAAATAGATCCAAATACATGACATTATCACTAAATAGATTTAGTGTTTTATAACTAAATAGGTCAGGAATACAAAATGTTTTAGAATGATTACCATTCCAAACACAGAGAGAGTAACTGTAAGTCTGACACAGCGATATTAAATGTAAGTCTGAATAGTTTGTTATGTTCTGGCTATGTAGCCCTTTCTAAGTCCTCATAATATGACAAATTAGATATTTTATTGAAAAATGTTACCCTCAAGTTAAGATCCTTCTTATTAAATTCTAGGTGGAAGTAAACACATTCATTGTAGAAGTATGACTTTGTTTTCCAATAAAACATCATTTCTTTTTGCGAACTGAAAGAAATAGTTCTTGGATTGTAGTCATGGATGCAGAGCATATTTATGGACAGGTTCTGTGATCATCCATAGATCCCTATTTCTAAATGAAATATATCCAAAATATATTTTTTTTACATTTCAGTAACAGTGAATGCATCAGCATACGGACCTTTTTTTTTTTTCTTCACTTTTGTAGCACATTTTCAATGTTTTTAAAATTAAATGATTGACAACTACCTTTTCCATATCTTTTCTCTTTTTAGTCTAAAGCTTTTGCCATGTGGAAAGACCATTAAAGGCAGCTTACTCTGGGGGAAGCGAGGTGGGTTGTCATTTACATCTGTCAGTGTGATGTTCACCGTTGTGGTCCCTGATAAGCCTCCCATCTGGCCACCCATATCTTTGGCCTGGATTACCACTTGGTACTGCTCCCTGTTTTCTCTGTTCATGTTTGGTAAAGCAGTCCTGATGATACCTGGAAGAAAAAAAAAAAACAACTTTTGTTATCCTCATTAAAGTTTCAAATATTAGTTGATTAAGACCACATATTATACATCTAGGGTTTTTTGAAAGACAGAATATATTTTTGTTATTAATTATCTAGAAATCATGAAAGTGATTCAGTGGAAATATTTTACAATTTGTGCGGTTTTTCTGTTACCTAAAGAATACCATATTGACTATATAGCGACCTAAACCCATATGCAAAAAACATAAAGCCAGGTCTCTTTCCGTTAGCTCACTCAATCATTTCACTTAAATTCTCAAGTCTTTAAGTGTGATATCATCCCTCTTCTGTAAGCAGTACTGTTAATGCTTGTCTTATCGTTCCCACCTTTTTTCTACTTGAAAAGATCCTAATGACTTAAAGTAACAACTGATTCACGATTCCTGACCTGTTTCAGGCTCCACAGAGAAATATGGCTGCCCTTGAAGTATGCTGTAAATAACTCTGGCGCTGTTCCCATAGGAAGGATCATCCGCATCTGTAGCTGTGACTTGCACCACGGAAGTACCTGAAGTATCCAAATTCAGCTTAGTTCTGCACAGCACCAGAAGGAGGAGCAAAAGCACTGGTTTTCATGGAAGACTTGAATGATTGTTGGCTTTAATAATGACCTCTTAAAGAAACATTTCTATATAATTGACATGAAAATCATACATATAGTGTTATTACAGGAAAACTCTGAATTCAGTTACATATTTAATTAGCCAACAGGTATATTTTTATGCACCTGTAGATGATGCTACAATGTATCAGACTATAATAAATGCAGTTACTTTACATATGATGAGGTTTGATATTAAAATTCATTTTCACATAATAGATTTGTTTCATGTAAAGGGCATATCCGATCACAAAGGAGTAAGTGTGCTCTTCTTTCCTCCTCTCCACTAATTGACTATAAAAATAATTAACATCTGCTCTAGAATACAATTTTATGAATAGATTAAATTCTAAATTTAGAAACAATCCAAGAGGATCCCAAGTTCCATGAACTATTAAAAGCTATTTAATAAAGTTCAAGATATAAAAAAAAGAGCTTTATCATAAAGCAATTGCCAAAGTCCTCGGGGTTTAGTGAAGTAAATATTAAATAATAATCCCAGAACAATGCTTTTGAGAAATGCAGAGTTGAAAATGTGCCATTGTAACTTAAAAGAAAAGAATCAGAATTATTGCATTGGCTTATATGACTTCTCTCATGCTTGAGGAATAAATTTATTCTACCAAATCTAAATATCTATCTCCAAAAAAATGTTACCTTTGTTTCCTGATGTTTGTTTTTTGTCATTCTCTATTTAATAAAAAAAATAAGGCAATCTTAACTTTCTTTGCTTACAAATAACAACTTCTGTTTATTTCCATTGAAAAAGAAAGTTCCATTATCTTGAGTGTTATACTTCTAGCTTTTTCATGCCTTCCATCTTACAGATTCTACAGCCTAAATCTGTATTTGCATATCAGTATGTGATTGTGGATTTCCACTAGTTTGTTTGAATAAGAGATTTATATCAGCAGGATTATGCTTATAAGAAAAATATGTTTTAAAATAATATGAATTAGATAATCTAATCATTTTCACCTTTTGTATCATTTAGATAAACCAGACAAAGTCTTTAGGCAAATTATACCTAGAGAATGTATATGAAGACTATATTACATCTATATTTATCTAAATGTGCTTATAATATATTTGGGGTCAGAATTTTACCTAGCTGTTATACAAATCCATGTGACAAAGATATTATATTTTCATAATTTTCTACTAAATTTTAATGATATTTTCATTGGTTTTTAAAGGAAATATCTACTTATTTGCAAAGATTTACAAATCCATGGCATGTAAAAAATGATTCATCTTTTTTTTTCTAACTCATTTCCGACATGAGGAAATTAAATAAGTACTGTTAGGAGGGACTCAAAAATGTCAATTAATTGATCATAGCATTTTAAAAATTTCTGGTAATTATTTTGTATACTTTTTACATACCACGATAACTCCTATAAATGAACTTACCTACAACAGACATTTCCGGAACACTCGCTGTATAAATTTCTTCTGGGAACGTTGGCTCATTGTCATTGATATCATGGATTTTGATCACAAACTCAGATTCTGGTTCTACTGGTCTCAAAGTTCTTCTGTTAATAGCTTGTGCACGCAGAGTATAAAAGGCTTTTTCTTCCCTATCAATTCTTCTTGTGGCATGAATGTCACCTGTTTTTTCATCAATAATAAAAAGAGTACCTGCTCCATCTCCAGATAAAATATATTTGAGTGATCCGTCTCCTTTATCTTGGTCTGAATGAAGCTAAGGGAAATAAAAAAGAGCATATCCATGATAATGCCTAAAAGTACATAATGCTGAAAGAATTCAAACAGTCTCTCATGTCCCATCACTGAATAATGGGGTCAGTTATCTTAGTTCTTGAAATGTGACTTGAATAAGTATGAACACACTCACCTGTGTATCTTAAACAGCAAGGCTAGCCTTTCAGATACCAGTGTGATTTTTACTTTAAATGGGAAAAAGTAATAAAAATAAACCAAACACAGTTCCCCCCTTTACTTTGCTTTGCAAATAACCATTTTCATAGGCAATTAAATCCTGACAAAGCTATGTCGTTGGTCTTGATATGCTTCTGTAAACATTTCTTCTCGCATTTCTTTCTTGAGCGGAAAATTCTCTTATTCTCCTATTATTTAGGAAATTCTTATAAACTTACTATTAGTTATTGCATTTCCATTGGAGAATTAGTGATAGCTTAACTGTAAGAAAGGCAAAGGTGTACGAGGTATAGCTCCTATGTTAGAAGCACTATGCATTATTTTTTGGTTCATACAAAAAGAGAGAGAGAGAGACTGCCCACAGCTATTTTTGAAACTCAGAAAAAGAGTACAAATAGATATTTATGTATTCTAATATTATAAACCAAGTTAACAAAGTCTACAATCATATATGTCTTATATAGTCTCCTACCTTCCCAAATGTATCTTCCTAAAAACCTCAAACAAGTTTTGTGCAGGAACAAGACAATGCTAAGCAAGTCTGTTTCTTTGCCTATGCCCACAACATTAATCATCCAGAATCCACTCACGTCAAAGAGCTTTGCAGGCATTCATGTGGGCATCTCAGCCCAGTGCACAACCCATCCCAGTGTAAATGCTACCTAGGATTCCAGGTTTTCGTGGGCAAATTCCATCTATATTGTATTTTAACAGATATTCCCTAGGACTGCCCCCAGAGGTTAGGGATGCATATAACAGTTGGTAAGTCTGGTCTTTGGGTGACTGACATGGAGGAGAGAGCTTCTCTGGACCTAGAAGCAAGCTCAGGGATGTTTGGGCAGGAAATAATGGGTCCCAAGTACCTTGAGTGTTACCTGGGAATAGATGTGCAGGCTCTAGATGTGAATATCCCCTGCTCTCCATGGAATTCTTACCCTGCATCCTGGGCTAACATGTAGGAGGGACCAAGCATGGCTTTGTACAACACAAGGATTATAAGTTTTTCTTTAATTGAACCACCCAACCAATAAGCAGTTTGTATGCTGGGCTCACAGTTGGATTATTTGCAATAAGAGATTATGTTTACAATTTTTATTTTGTTCTTTCAGCAGATAAGAAATATGAAAACAATGCACAGATTTTCTAAACTTCTAGAAGGCATTTATTATAATTTAGGAATCATCACAAACATTTTTTTAAGTATTCATATAAAATGTAGTCGTAAGGTAGAATAGACACACTGATGTGCAGCCTAAAAATTAAAAACTGAAGACAATATCTTTCAATTATGCAAAAATTAGTTAGATGTTTATCTAAATAATGTTTGATATTTATTTACATCAACAGACATTTTCATCTAATTTCATGTAGAAATATTAAACTGATTATTTTCTATTTAAAGCAGGCTTATATTATTTGAAAGGCTTTTTTCTTTTTCGGAGCTTATGTCAATGACTTGGCTGTGACAACATTTTTACATGAACATAAAACTGTTAGGTTAAATATATGTTTTAAAACACACACATACAGATAATATATTGTATTACTGGTATTATTGGGTCTACAAAAGCAGTCTGCTCTTGGGGCGCATGTGTGCCTGGTCAGTTCAGTGTCCAGCTCTTGATTTCAGCTCAGGTCATAATCTCCTGAGGTCGAGCCCCATGTGTGGCTCTACGTTGACAGCATGGAGCCTGCTTGGGATTTTCTCTCTCCCTCTCTCTCTGCCCCTCCCCCACTCTCAGGTGCTCGTTCTCTAAATAATAAATAAATAAATAAATAAATAAATAAATAAAGGCAGTCTTCTCTTTAGTTAATGGTTTTTAGTAATTAGCCTTTAGCCATCAAATTTGGATCAAAGTCATTTTTTCTGATTCCTGGACAAATAACTCATTATTATATATATATCGGGAAAGAAACCCAAATGGATATGTACTTTAAAGAAAGAGAGAAGCCAGATGACAAATATTTTTTTACTGCTTTTTAGCTATTCACAAACAATAAGGTAAGGTTGAAAAACTCAAGAAATGTCTGCTTTTAACTAAAAAGCCCTCAGAAGTAACATATGACTGTGTTGTCCAGGGAACCACTCTCAATAAGTTGCAAGATTGATGCTTTTTAGTAATTGAAAACACACATAGCTTCCAAGAAACTTTCCAATGACATGAATGTGCAACAGTGGCAATTTTCCACACAGCACACAAGCATTGCATGGTTCTTATTCTGCCTGGGAATCGAAAGAATTCAAGAAAAGATTATGATATCAATCATTTGTTCAGATAACTTTGTGATTTGTGGTAAACAGTTGTGATTTTTACTGCCTATCCATTCAACAATTTTAATTGAGGAATATGTGTTTACTCTCATAGGAATCAAGTACTTCTAAAAGTAAATCAATGATTCCATTCTATTGCTATGGAAAATCCAAATGCTGTGTGTAAGAGAAATTCACAGGCCCACTGCTGTGTGTGGATTTCCTACAGCATCTAACACCTAAACTACCAAAGAATGACTAGAGGTATAAACTTGGATTTTTTTTTTTTTTTTTTTTTTGCATTTTACAAAGTGTACAGAACACTAGATGAATATAGAATGTAGATTCGGAGTGGGAAAGGATATACAACAAGATGGGAATCATTAACACCAGTTCTGTCATTCTAATCAGTTAGACATGCAAAAGAAAATGCTAGAATGGGGATCTCTTAGTTATTCTGAAGTTCAGTTTTAGAATATGAATCACAGCAGGATTTTTACCTTAACTTACACTACAGAAAGAGAACATAAATCCTGGAATTGGATCACATACTGTGGGAGTTTCCATTGGATTAGGAAATCTAACATGGTAGAATGAGATCAAAGAGATGAGGGTTAGAAGCTGGACAGTGATTTGGAGAATCAGAATGAAAAGGATTTCTAATTTTCTCATATTTAACAGAAAAAAATCAGACCTATGCATTCATAAGTTTTGGTCTTAAGAAGCCAGGTTTACAATGCATTTTTTTCTTAAACCATTAGAGAGATTGCATTAAAAAAAGTATCTTTTCTTCAAAAATTTTTTAAGTTTATTCATTTTTCAGGGACAGAGTGCGAACAGGGGAGGGACAAAGAGAGAGACACAGAATCCAAAGCAGGCTCCAGGTTCTGAGCTATCGGCACAGAGCCTGACGCACGGCTTGAACCCACGAACTGTGAGATCATGACCTGAGCCAAAGTCGGTGCTAAGCCAACTGAGCCACCCAGGTTCTGCAAAGTATCTTCTTTTTTAAGGAATGTTGACATTAGAATAAAGGGCCAAAATGATCATATTTGGGGGCTTAAAATTGGCCTATGTTTACCAAAATATTATTTAACCAAACATATTTGGCAACTGGACCAGTAAAGAAACTACAACAAATATTTACTATAAGACAGAGAGATACATTTCTAGACCTCCTGAAACCTGAGTGATTGAAACGCTGGTTTGAAACCCTTGAGAGACAAGAGTTAACTTACAACAGGTATGTTGTTGTTACTGATTCCTTAGCAGTTACAGAACAAGACCAGTGGACAAAATTCTCTAATTATATCATCCTGCTTAAGTGCCCTCTCTTCTCTTAAATTTCTCTTTTTTATTCCAATTACCTCTTCTTTTGTATATTTTCCCCACCCTTTCCCTGGCATAATGTCTCTGTTTCTTATTTCTTGTGTGGGATAAAATTCTATTTCAGACTACAACTCATTTACTAAATAAAAATCAGACCAGGATTAGTTAGTCCTGACAATGATAGCTTTCTCATTACTCTTCCCTTTTTTTATTTGGATGTTAGGTATCAATACTTGGATCAAATATTTAATTGAACAAAATTAGTGGTTTTTGTTACTGAGAAATAGGATTACGGATCATGTGCCAAGTAACTTACAGCATCCACTCTGAAATAACTTTTGTATTGATTTGACCTTGTGTTATTTTATTATGTGAAACATTAAGTTTTCTTTAAACATAGAAAGAATGTCAGATTATTGTGGCTTTAGTTCCTCTGTAACACCTGTTCTCCTGTGTGAAACATTTGTGCCACAAATCTTTAAGAAGAATTTTATGTTAATGCTGACCTTTTCTTTCCTTGAGGAAAGCCTATTAAAAATTCACAACCTGCTGTGTTCCTTGTAAATTCACAAGCAGATAAAGGACGTGGCACGATACATGACAATTAATGAAACTTGAACAACTGCTACTGTGTTGCACATTTAAAAGTCATTCTCCTATTATTTAACTTTTCTGTTTAGATGCGGTTAATTATATAACCCATTTGCTTGTATTGAGTAGCTTAGTAATTAAAACTAAGCAATCCATTGATTTTAAAGAAATATTTTAACCAAAAATTATTTACTGAAAGCCTGTTCATTTTATTTTATTATCTTTTTTTAATTTTTTTTCTTAACGTTTATTTATTTTTGAGACAGAGACAGAGCATGAACGGGGGAGGGGCAGAGAGAGAGGGAGACACAGAATCGGAAGCAGGCTCCAGGCTCTGGGCCATCAGCCCAGAGGCCGACGCGGGGCTCGAACTCACGGACCGTGAGATCGTGACCTGAGCTGAAGTCGGACGCTTAACCGACTGAGCCACCCAGGCGCCCCAAGCCTGTTCATTTTAAATGTGGCAGGTCTGTGATAATTTTTTAATATTTCATGTAAAGCTTCATCTTAAGATATTTGTCTAAAACAGTCTGTAAGCTAAAAGGGGCCTTGTAGCTTATCTAGTTTAAGGTCATCTTTTTTTTTTAAGAGGAAGAAACTGAGATATGATCAGTTATTTTCTTTATGACACAGAAGTTAAATTAAGATTACACTTTTGGTTAGGTGCTATGTTCACGGAATCTTTATCTCTTACTATGTTCATTTTTATTTTTCAGTTCCTCACATTAAATAAAGAAATAAAAAAAATAATCAAAGTGTCTATAAAGTTCAGGGAATTTAAGTAATTTATTACTAAAAGAATAACTGATAAAAGGTTTTTACCTATAGTTTCACCCTTGTCTGGAGGAAAATGAAGAGTAAGTTTTAAAAAGCAAAAAACCATATCTGTAACCACCGCCAGGAAAGCTGTGATTCCTGCCAGATGAGGGAAATGTATATTGTTATGTGAGATTCTTTCTCATTCCGAATATTGATACCTTTTTGGATACTGGTAATTGTTGGTATTTGGTTCTATTTCAAAAACTGAAAAAACATAGTAGAGAAAATTTGAATCTTCTTTGTAAAATTATATTAGAATTATATTTATATCAGTTAGACTAGTTCTTTGAAGGATACATTTTGATGAATTTATAGGACTGCAACATTTGTTAAATGAGTTTAACAATTTTTCGTGTGTGTGTGCATTAACTTAAAAGTATCAGAAGTTATTGAATATATTTTCTAATGAATAGTGATAATTTTATGCCTGTTAGTCTTTCAAACAGCTAATATATTCTATATTTTTTTAAAAAAAATACAGGATGTGGCAAATTCGTTGTGCTATTCTGGTAGTAACATTATTAGCATTTTGCTTTAATTGTTCTCATGAGTAGTATAGTATCAAATGGAAAATAAGACATTGGATCAAATACTTCAAATTTGCATCAAAAAAAATAGTCGTAGTAAAGATGGGCTAGCATCAGAAAACAGCCAAAAGCATGTTAAAGCAAGTAAATACAATCTGGTCAGAAATAAATACATAGTTACTCATTTTGTTGACAATGGGTAAAAAAAGGGAAGAGGAGTGACAAATCTTATTTGGATTATGTGGGGTTTACAGAGTAAAACTGGGCATTATTTTAATATTTGTGGTGTAGGAAAAATATGGCCAATTTTTACTAATCCCAATGAAACAATTTTTCCTTCAAAAATAGAAATGGAGAGGAGAAATTAAAGCTTATCAATGAAATGGATTATAAAAACAATTATAATTTAAAAATACACCAAATATATGATTTATATTAGTAAATACTTTTTTGAACAATCTCATTCTTGGACCAGAGGCAAGTATAGAGGATTAAATGATGGATGGATAATGATGTCTGCATAGCTTAGGGTCTGTAAAAAAAAACAAAATTAGTGGTTTATTTTCTACATTGGTTTTCTAGAGAATGTCCTTCAAGAGGAAAAACTCTGGTAGAGTCTGGATTCAATAACTAAGGATTCCTTTTCTCATTTGGTCTTCCAAGAGTTCAGCCTGTTGAAAGTTGTGTGGGTTTGTTTGTTTATTTGTTTTGTTTTGTTTTGTTTTTGTTTTGTTTTTGATTTGTTTTTGATTATGGACTATCCTGAGTGGGGAGTCTAATCTGGAATCATCTTATAGTTCTGGGTGCACTCTTTGAAGCCATTAGAAATTACTCAAGGCCCTGCAACAGGTTAGCTTTCTTTGCAGAAAGTGATATAAAATTCAAGAAGACATGACCTCTCCTGCTAGAACTATAGCTAACCCACATCTTAAAGTGTTTTAACTTGGGTACATTCCTTTGCTAGTACTGTAAAGATACCAAGATGACACTGAAGGGATTCAGTTAAGTTTTCCATAGACACGTTTACGGAACATTAGTTGCTTCAAGAACTTAAATGATATGTATAATAAACCATAGTCACATTCTGTCTGACGTATTAGTTTATTCTTTCTTTTTTTAAGTAAAAATGTTCATTTATTTTGAGAGAAACAGAGAAATAGAGAACAAGTGGGTGAGGGGCAAAGAGAGAGGGAGACAGTAGATGCGGGACTTGAACTCAGGAACTGTGAGATCATGACCTAAGCCAAAACCAAGAGTCAGATGCTCAAACAACTGAGCCACCCTGGTCCCCCAGTTTATCTTTTCCAAAGAGAGTTATTGGGGAAATATTTTAGAGGAGGTTCATATTCTTTTAGAAGCCTGACATTTTCCTTGTTATAGTTATGAAAATCACCTAATTATGTAAAGTAGTCCCTTGTGGTGTGAAAATGAAATCAACATTTTATACCTCATTCCTCCCCACCACTTGGAGAAGTCTTCTTAAGCATCTTGGATTTATAATACAGGATTTTTGTAAACACATGTCTAAATTGTTAAGTTAATGCAAAATGATTAAAACCAAGAGATTTTCATTTCTAATCAATAAGGTGAAAAGAATTAAAACCGATGGTCACTTATGCATGGGTTACATGGGCAGCTGAGAACCCTTCCTCCTTCCTTTTCACCAACAAAGGCTGACAATAGGAGATGGGAAAGGTAGGAAAGGGCTAAAGGATAGCTATGCCTTGAAGGAATTTATTTAAATAAGTATTTTCTGAACTGGATTGATCTACTGTAAATTGAAGAAAGTGATGAGAATTTTAAGCTTGGTATTTTAGGATTTCAAAGTTTTGGAGATTTTGCTGTGCAGGCAGTATTTGAAGCTGTTGGGTTCCTCAGACTTGTAAAGGTGCTTTCATCTTGAAAGTAGAGAGTAACAAGTACATGATTGGGAGCCCAGAGGAGAAGGACCAGGGAGCTGCCTGCCGTCTCTAGGGGCTCTGGTCAAGAAAAATGAAAAGGGGTTTGGATCTTCACATGCATTGGATATTTTGAGGCATGGGCTTAAATAAGAATCAAAAAAAGGCTATGAATGCTATCCTATAAAAGAAATTACATAAGTAAGTGTGTGTGTGTGTGTGTGTGTGTGTGTGTGTGTGTGTAAAATACAAAAAAACAATGTTATATATACACAGTATCCAAGAGTGCAAATAGCCTCAGAAATATGGCCACAGACCTTTAGGTTAAAAACTCCTATTCTTGGTCGGCTTTCTGTGTTTTCCCACACACACAAAAAGGAACTGAGAAATCAAGATAGATGTTCTCTTCAGAAAAGGGTTTGCTCATTTGACTGAGAGACTGTTACATCTTCATTAAACGAGGAAACTTAGTTCCCAGACAATATCATGCCTCTATAACTTGTCTCCTTCCCCACTACACTAATTAATCCACCCTGAAAATCCATAGTCATTTCAAACTCCTTTGTAAGGCTGAATTACCCTCTCTTTCTTGGTGCCCAATTATAGTGTGTGTGTGTGTGTGTGTGTGTGTGTGTGTGTGTGTGTGTGTGTTTGCGTGTATAAAATTTCATAGCATCTGTATTAATTTTGAACTATTATTTTTATAAGTCCTTATGGAACTACAAATATATTTCCTTTGAGGATAAGACCCAAGTTTCCATTCTTTTGGATTCAACATTTCACAGTACATAATACACAGTTATTTACCTGCGGAAGGAAATAAATCAATATCAACATCAAATGCCACAGATATGAGGCATAGAGAGTTCATTTTGTAGTACTTTCTTAGCAAGGATGAATATTCTGAATGGAGTGAAATGAAGTTAGAAGTCCATAATGAAAAGTCTACATTATAAGGGTGTGTAAAGAAAATATTATTCTTTATATTGAAAAAGATGGGGTCTGTAAGTTAGTACAAATTCCATTTAACTATAAGGTTGCATCAGTGAAATATACATACATAGATTACCAGGGGACAAATTTAAATTTTTCAGTGAAGACCTAGGGATAGAAATGCAAATCCAAATTTGTCTCTGAAACTGTAAGGTAAGTCATTGTAAACATCTGTAATTTAACTTAAAAGTAGGATAAGGTAGCTAGGCAATAATAACTGTACAACATTCCCACTGACAAAATCTAGAACAACCATAGATGACAAAGAAAACGTATTGCCAAGGCCAAATTGCTGTGTGAACAACAAGAACTGAATGGACTAAAACTTGGGAGGAGAGAATGGTAAAAAAAATGAACTGGGGACTGGAAGCTCTTTTTCCCTGTGGGGATGTGCCTGTTTTGGGCATGTGCCTGTTCTGGGCATGTGCCTGTTCTGGGCTAGGTTTGGAGGCAAAAATCTGTGACTGTCAAAAGAGGGTAAGAAGAAAACAGGAGAGGTTTTAGAGCTCACATGGTGACAGAGTGAAAATATTAGAGAAATGAAGGTCCTCAAATGCCTTCTCATAAGACATTTGTTGAATTATAGGTCTGTAGATGGCTAAAGGTCCAGGCTAAAAGCCTCTGAAAGCCAGAATAGAATTGTCCACATTCCTAGAGACTTGATGTTCTCAGACTCAAATGGAAAAACAATGGCAAATAGGTGAACTTTGAAACCCTTCCAGGGAATGTCAAATTGAATCTGAGGGAATGCAGGGATATTTTTTTATTTAGGGACATACAGTTATTCTCAGTGCCTCTAAGGGCTATAAGTACAGGCTTGATCCCTTGACAAATGGGGAGAAATAAAGCAGGACATGCATTGTTCTTCGTGCAAAGCTGAAGCGGCAAAACACCCCACTCATTCTCTCCTGGAGATTTCTGTCAATGGGTGAAGCAGCTTCAAGAAAATGATTAATTTTTGAAGAGTAGAACTATAGAATTTGGGGGCAGAGGAGTCAGGAAACACTCTTATTTGAATTGTTCACCCTCTCAGAAAAGGAATAAGCAGTGGTAAACATAGTCTTACTAAATGGCTTCTTACCCTTATCTTCCTCAATCCCTGATTGAATTGTGGTAATGTATTAGTTAGGGTTCTCCAAAGAAACAGAACCAATAGGAAATCTATATCCATATATCTCCTTCTTTCTATCTATCCATCTAGAGAGAGAATGATAAGGAATTGGCTAATGAGATTGTGAAAGCTAAAAAGTCTGAAATTGGTAGTGAAAGAAAGAAACCTCAGAAATGAAGTAACAATTGATGTTGTAATGTTGGGTCAGGCCAACAGTCTAGAAACTCGGGCAAGGTTTCTATATTACAGTTTTAAGTGTCTCTTAAAAGCTTCGGTTTTTACTCTTAAGGCCTTTAGCTGGTTGCATGAAGCCTGCCCACATTATGAAGAATAGCTTGATTTAATTACAGCTTGTAGATTATAAATATTAATTACATTAAAAATACTTTCATAGAAGCATCTAGACTAGTGTCTGACCAAATAAATGAGCACCATGTTTTAGTCAAGTTGATACATAAAATTAATGATCATCCATGGTGACCAAATAACCCAATAAATGAAGAAGACTTTCTAGTGAAAACTGACCCATTCTGGGGGTTTTCAGTTCTTTATACATGATATGTGATAAGAATAAAAAGTTACTATACATGCAAAAAGGTAAGATCATGTGACTTATACAATAAAAACAGAATAACAGGAGATGGCAGATAATAAACATATTGTATTTAAGGGAAAAAAATCAAAAAGTAATAATGTATATTTGAAAATGTAAGGAAAAATGGAAAAAACAGGTAAAAAATGGAAATAAAAATAATCAAAAGAGCGTTCTAAAATGAAAAATACAATGTCTGGCTTTCATAAATCAATAGAAAGTTTTTACAGCAGATTGCGTATAGTAAAACACAAGATTAGTCTTTCAGAAAGTAAAAATAGGTTGCCAACTTGAAGTTAGGTATATAGCAACTGAAATGCAGAGAGAAAATATATGAGAAAAAATAGATAAGATCATTGGATGCTTGTGAAATCAAATCAAAAGTTGCAACACACATGAAATTGGATTCCCAGAAAGAGAGAAAAGAGAGAATGCAGCACAAATTATATCTGAAGGGAAAATGGGGAAGAATGTTTTAAAACTGGTATAAGATATCAACCAACAGATACAATAAGATCTGAGAAGCTCCAGAAGGACAAATAAAAGTAAAAGCAAACGAATCCCATTATAGTCACATTTTTAAATGAAGACATATAGAGAAAACTAGAAAAGTATTTAGGGAAAAAAAGATGCAGGAACTTCAAAGCAACAAGTTTTAATCCTGATTGTTGTTTTCTCAATAGAAATGATGGATGCCAAAATACAATGACATGACATCTTAAAGCAGTAACAGAAAATAGCAACCTAGAATTCTACACTGTGCTTAAAAACAGGCTTCACAGAGGAAAGTAAAATAAGTATGATTTCAGACAAAAACAAAGGGTATTTACCCCAGTGAACATTCAGTAAATGGAACATGAAACTAGTGTTTTCAAGATGGAAGAAAATAATCTCAAATAAAGTTTCTGAAGAGAATGAAAGAACCAGAACTCTAATTATGTAATAAATATAAAAATGATTACTGAATATATACAAAGAAATAACAGTAATGTCTTTGGATGTGTAGAAATAAAGTACATGACAATAACATCATAGAAAAAAAGAAGAGGGGATAGAAGTTTAACGTATTCTAAATTTAGGGGCACCTGGGTGGCTCAATCAGTTAAGCATCCAACTTTGGCTCAGGTCATGATCTCACAGTTCATGGGTTCTGGCCCCACATCGGGCTCTGTGCTACCAGCTCAGAGCCTGGAGCCTGCTTCAGATTCTGTTTGTGTGTCTCTCTCTTTGCTCCTCCCCCACTCACACTCTCTCTTTCTCTCAAAAATAAATAAATATGGAAAAAATATTAAAAAAATAAAGTATTGTACATTTAAACTGGTTTGTGCAATACACTGAAGTGTGAAGTTCTGATATGCACATTTTTTTCTGCATGATTATCATACGTCAATGCAAAGTTAGCATAATTTATCTTCACTGTCTTCCCACCTAGCATCTTGACCCCTTCATGCACCATCAATTCCAGGATTATAAATCTGCCTATAATCCGCCCCCCCAAAATGGATGCCACCATAATGGGATATGAAGAAAAACATAGAGAATAATAAACCAAACAACTGAGTACCAGGATTCCATCAACATCAATAGTTTGCCAAATTGATGTCAGATCCTTTTTGCTTTAAGCAAAACAATCATGAAAATAAAACATAATTCATACAAATGAAGCCTCCTCTGTCCCTTCACTCCTTTCCTTACATCCTTACCCATGTCAGCACTCTGAAGAATCTTTTTCTTCCATATATTATATACTTACAATTTGAGTAATAGTGCTCGTCCTAAACAAAATGCTTCATTTCCACCCTCCCCACAAAGCAACTCCTCTCAGTTTAGTAAACTTCATAATAATCAAGCCAGTTTTTCAGACTAAAAACCTAGAGGGTCATTGATTTTCCTTCTAACACTACCCGTTTATTCCATAAGCAAATCCTTTCTGACTTCAAAATATATTTCCAATTGCTTCTCGCTGCCTCCACTGCTGCCATCCCAGCAAAAATCAGCATCATCTGTGGTGAGTGTTCCTCACAGTGTGCCACCTCCATTTCCATCATTTTGTGGTTCCCACTCTCCACTCACTAGCCAGTGATTATTTAAAAATGCCAATTGACACATCACCACTACTGGGCTCAAAATTGAGCAATGGCTTCCCGTCCCATTTACAACACTAACTCACCCTAATTTACAACATTCCCAGTGATGTAGCCCTCGCCTGTCAACGTTGATCTCATCTCTTTCCATTCTCCCTTTAACCACTTGAACTCATACTGACCTCCCTATTTCTTGAACGTGTTGAAAATATTTCTACCTCAGTCTTCGGCACTTGCTGTCACTTTGAATGAGATACACCTCCTCACTTAAGTTTTATAGGCCTTTCAGTTTATCTCTTGTGCATCCTTATCTTTTGTCCTGCATGTTTCTCCCACTGTTTGTCATATTCTTCTTAATTTGCAAGAAATTCTGTATATATCTGAATATTAGTAATTTGTTCTTATGCCATCACAAATGTCTTCTTCATGTCTGTTTCTTTTAACATTGATAATAGTTTCTTTTGTCCCAGAAAATGTTTAATTTTAATGTCAAATTTATCAGTCGTCCCTTCTATGGTAATTTCTTTTTATCTTTTACTCAAAAAATATTTTCCTAAATCAAAGTCATATATATGGCCTCGGATAGTCTCTTCACTTTTAATATTTTTAAAGCTTTTCTTTGGACAGTTAGCTCACTGCTATCATTTGAATGCTGTGTGTGTGTGTGTGTGTGTGTGTGTGTGTGTGTGGTATTAGCAACAGATCTTTTTTTCTTTTCTTAAGGATTTACAATAGATATGGTTAAACCATTGATTTTCATTCCAACTCTGTCACCTATTCTATGTAACCACAGGCATTTTTTTTTTAATTTATTTTTGACCATTGCTCCAATAAGCAGAGCAGCGCCCAGGACATGCTGGATATCAAGATGCTCAGGGCCAACGCCTTCCAACTGAAGACCTTGGCTCTGCCTTTTTGGCCCCTGGTGGTCCTCATCTCCAGCTCCTCATGCTGCACAACTGCATGGGGGTGCTGCTTACCTTCCCGGTGAAGTACAACCTCAGTAACCCTCCCCAAACGCCCAGCTGGACGCAGTCAGGCCACGCTGGCCAGTGCGGGGCTCACTCGAGTCCTTGGCTGCCGCATTCTCCTGGACCGTGGGGCGGCGAGGACCACGAGGCGGAGCTGGGGAGCCCGGGACAAGGATCTTGCCCACCTACGGACAAGGGGCAGGCCCAGTGATGGGCTGATGAGGGGCCAGGCCCGGCCTCAATCTCAGAACAGTTCCAGAGGCCGGACAAGACGCCCCTCCCTCTGCCAAAGCAGCACCTAGCCAGCTCTCTCTTGCAGTCCACCCTGGGCGACCCGTGGTCTCTGCTGTTTCCGGACCTGGGACGATGGACTCTCAGAACTCCCGCCATCGTTGCTAGTGGAGGTCTCACACCTGCTCTTGAAAATCGCGAGAGAGCTGGCTGGCTTGGTTTGGGACCCCGCTTAAGCCCTCCACCAGCAGTGACTGGGGAAGAGACCACAGAACCCTCCTCAGGTGTCCAAGCCCCCACTTTTCTAAGCACAAAAGACCAATAAAGCTGATGCTTCTCTGAAAACGTTTCCTTTTCTACATAATCACAAGTGTTTTTAGAACCTTCTGTTTTGTTCCATTTGACTATTGGCACCATTATAGTATAAATACTAAAACACATTCAATTTCCGGAGCTTCATGATTGATAGGTGTTTAAATAAGTACCCTTTGGGGCGCCTGGGTGGCTCAGTCGGTTGAGCGTCCGACTTCGGTCCAGGTCATGATCTCACGTCCGTGAGTTCGAGCCCCGCGTCGGGCTCTGTGCTGACAGTGCAGAGCCTGGAGCCTGTTTCAGGTTCTGTGTCTCCCTCTCTCTCTCTGACCCTTCCCCATTCATGCTCTGTCTGTCTCTATCTCAAAAATAAATAAACGTTAAAAAAATTAAAAAAAAAATTAAAAAAATAAATAAGTACCCTTTATTAACCATATTAAAAAAATTATCTTTCAATTATTGGTCTTCACCATATGTATTTTTTGCATTAGCATGTTGCTTCTAGTAAAAATACAAAACAAAGAACAAAAGAACCTTGCTAATTATTTTACTGGGATTGCAATTTATAGGTTAAATTGGAGAGAGTATAATCTTAAACGTAAGACCACTTCCTTTTCTCAAATATTGTTTTTATTTCCATACATTAAGGACATATTAATCCCCTTCAAGATAATTTTGCATTTGGTTTTGATATTTAGCTCAATTTTACCATCTGAATTCATTAGATTTTGTTTTAGGTTTCTAGAGACTGTGCTATCAAGTAGGATCATTTTACATACTTTTTTAATTAGTATAGTTGCTTCTAGTGTGCAAAAATGGTATTTTGAATTATAGTAATATGAAGAAAATTCATTATACATGCAGATCAACATCAATCAATTATAATCAATGTAAGTTTTCCACTGAACCCTACTTCATAATTTTCTTGTGAGTTTTTCTATAAACTGATAGAATCATCTCACTATATTTTAGCCGTTCTTTTTCCTGTTATCATATTGCAAATCATTCTTTACTTTTGTTAGTATTTGTACATGCATTAGTTTCAAACTTTCTTTGTTAATATAATTAAGGTGAACTCTTAAAACAGAGTTGATTTGAGGTCTATTTATCCAGCCCACAATGATTAATTTTACTTTTGAACATATTATCTTTGTTACCATTGGTAGTTTCTTTTCCTCACAAATAGTATTTGCCTAAATCCTTAGTTTTCTCCCTCTCTCTCTCTCTATCTCTTCCTTTTTCAACCACAAACTCTTCCACAACTGTGTGAATTTCCTCTCAAGCTGTTGAGGCTAAAACAATTTTAATCTTTCAGAAGACAAACTCCCAGAGCCCCTACCACGTTCCAAAAGGAACTCGTTGAGATTCAGACTTTATAGCTGCTATCCTCTGATCTTTCTTAACCAGAATCCTTTGCCTCTCCAATCTCCGGTATGTTTCTTTCTTTCTTTCTTGTTGTTGTTGTTACTCTTCAATTTTGAGGTGACATCCAAAATACTGGATGTACATGTATTTTCTCATTGGGCAAAGAAGTCAAAGCTGGATATTATTTTTCCTGAGAATCTGAACTACACTACTCCATCATCTTCTTCTTAGTAGAATTGCTGTTCAGAAATCTGAAGTGTTTCTGATGTCTGATCTTTGTATAAGATCCAGGGATTTATTTTTCTCTGGAAACTTAAAAAATCTTCTGTTTGTCTAGATTTCTGAAAATGAATGGTATTGTTCATTGGCGTTTGTACATTTCTTTCAAGATTTCAGCATTGTAACCAAGTGCTTTCATTCTGCTATCTCTGTTCTGGGACAGTCTAATAAAATTTTCATTGATATCCCCTCTCCACCATTTTCCATGTTCTGGAACTCTTATTATTCAGATATTGGTCTGCACTGTTTTTCATTTTAATTTTATTGTCACTTAGCTCTGATTTTCCATCTCTAGGCTTATTGCTTTACTTTCTAGGTTATGTTCCTAATATTATTTTCCATGTTGTCTGTTGAGATTTTTATATTTGATATCATATCTTTACATTCCAAAGACAAGTCTTTTTTCTATTTGAACTCACTTCTTAAAATCATATACATGTAGCACATAACATTCCTACACATGACTGCAACATTATTTCTACCCTATCCCCTTCTGATATTCAAGAAGAATAGCTCCATAGTCCTCTTTGGAATCCCTATCAAGAGATGTAACCTAATTCCTTTTCCCTTGTAACAAACAGAATGTAGCTAAGGTGAGGCTGCATAATTTTCTCGGCTGTGTCAGAAAAAGTGGGGAAAAAAGTGAAAAAGTTAGTCTTCTGTGTAACACTTGGACTACAGCCCTGAGCCACTGTATAAGCAATCTAGCTGTTGAGAAGCTATCGGGCTTTAAGGAATCCCAACTATGCATGGAGAGACCACAGGGAGAAGTGCAGAGACAGAGAGAAAGAGACAGATAGACCGACAGACAGAGACAGGAACTATGGCAAATAAGATCATTGTTGTTGTGACAAGTCATTACATTTTGTGGTGCTAGGCAGCAATGGCTAACCAGAGAGCACTCTTTCATTTTTTTAGTGTAACATATATGCAATTCTAAATATGAACATTGCATTTTATATTAATGTATGGTAATATTACATAGCTGTAGAAATTGTTTTATTAGTTTTTCTGTACATATTCTCTAATTCCCTCAAATTCCTTTTGTGTCATGGCCCACAAATTTTTTTCCTCAGAAGATTTTATAAATTGTGCCATGTTACTCTACCATCCAATTTTTCTGTTGAAAAGTGTAGTCAGAATGTGATTTTTATTTAATTGTAGTAAAAAAAATAAAAAGATATTCTGGGTATACTTAATCCAAAGATCTTGTCCTTTTGGTTTTGAAATCTTGTGATAATAGTTCTAGAAATTAAATAACTTCATTTTAATTCTTTAAGGAGTCCCTTTGATTTAATCATTGGTGTCTGACATCAGCTTTGGGTGATACATATGTTGTTTAATATTTTATTATGTCTGCATTTTCTGATCTTTGTTCTCATTCTCTCTCTCTCTCTCTCTCTCTCTCTCTCTCTGTGTGTGTGTGTGTGTGTGTGTGTGTTTTCCCTCTCTCTCCTTTACCTCTTCCTCTTTTTCTAGATTTGTAATAGCTTATTAGACCTTCTGGATTTATTCTTGACTGCTTTATCCATATCGCCCCTTTTAAAATTTGCTTTATTATTTGAAATAAAATTGTTTCAAATGATCCTTTTTATAAAAATGTCTTACATTTTTCCATTCTCTTAGAAAATACAATTTAATTATTCTAAAGTTCTTTATTGTTCTTTGACTTATCTCTTGTTTCCTCAGAGATTGATGCTCTATTTATTAAATGAGGGTCTTTTTTTTTTTTTTTTGTGCTACAGGATTTCCTAAAGTGTTAGTGAGAGTTTGTTATTCTTTTACATTTGTGTAAAAGGTTCATTAGAGGCTTAAATGACTTTTCTCCTTCCTTAAAAGCCTGACCGTTAGATGAGCATGAGGACAACACACAGCCCAAACAGTATCATCAAGCAGCCAAGCAGTTCCTAAGCAGGGCTTGGTAGCAGCTGGTAGGTTGGCTTGCCATGCTTCTGTAGATTTGGCTGCTAAAGACAACCAAGCCCAACAGATTTAGCCACTGTATTACTCTAAGCAAAGCAGGCTGCCTAAACTTAATGTTTGTACTGGTTTCCCTTACTCCCCAAGTCCTAAGGGGATGATGCAGAATCATACAGTGGGTCTATGCTATAGCTGAAAGACACTGAACCCAGGAAATTCCAAAGGAATCTCTAGTATTATACTTATTTCCCTGGACTAAGCAAATCCTTACTGGGGAGACAGAGAAAGAGAGAGAGAGAGTTTTTTTTATCTACTATTCTGAAATACCACTGGGGAGGGAGCTATTTTCTATTTGTACTGTTCTGTAATGTAAATTAATCTAAGCAAATTGGCTGTTAATATCTAGAAGTGAAGAAATGTAACAGATGTATGAAAAGTTGTCTTCCAACAAGGATAGAATATGTCTATCGGGATTGAGAACTTCAAAATAAACCGTGCAGATGGGAAACATGAAGTGAAGCTCCCACCTCCACTACCAGGCACACATATTGGTTATTAGTAGTTAGTAATACCCAATTTGAGAGCCATAACCACTCCTAGGAAGATATCTGATTGAATGTTTTGCTCATGCTGTTAGTAGAGGTGGGAAGTGGGGCAGTAGGAAGGAAAAGCCAATCCATGCCTCTAACTGTTGAGGAGCAATTTAAATAATCCCTGAGTCCAAATTAAGGTTGAAAGTAACACTTCCATCTCAGCTTTCTTCTCTACCACTCTTATTGCATGTTTACTTCTGTTCTGGTGATTGGTGTAGCTATCAATGTGACCCTTCCACTTTTAGCGGCCCATAAAATCTTCATAATTTTTTTTCAGTTGAAATCTCTTCCATTCTCTCTGTTTGTAATGTGGGCATATCATTTCATTTTCTCCTTTTTTTGAGGTGGGAAAGGAAATAACCAAGAGTGAGTAGATTGCCAAGTTGAAGGAAAACTACCTGTAAAAAAGAGGGGACACCTGGATGGCTCAGTCGATTAAGTGCCTGATTTTGGCTCAGGTCATGATCTCAAGGTTTGTGGGTTTGGCTCAGGTCATGATCTCACAGTTTGTGGGTTCGAGCCCTGCGTCAGGCTCTGTGCTGACAGCTCGGAGCCTGGAGCCTGTTTAGGATTCTGTGTCTCCTTCCCTCTCTGTCCCATTTGTACTCTCTCTCTCTCTTTCTCTCTCTCAAAAATAAGTAAACATTATTTTTTTTGAAACAGTGCAATTGTATTGGATCAAATTGAAAGTATTTGCTCTAAATGCTCTACAAATAAGTGTGGTTTAAGTTACATTATTAAATAAAACAATGCATTCATTAAATATTAATATAATACAATATATAATATAATAAAATATAACAGGTTGTCATGGTTGTGTTAACTTTAATTTTTTTGCTGTATAGAATGTTCAGATTTCTAGCACATTTAAAAATCTATAAAATGTTCCTCTTTGCTTGTTTGTTTTGTTTCTTAAATTCCACATACGAGTGAAATCATATGGTATTTGTCTTTCTCTGGCTTATTTTGCTTGGCATAATACTATTTAGCTCCATCCATGTTGCTGTAAATGGCAAAATTTTATTTCCTTTTATGGCTGAGTAATAGTCCATTGTATAAATACCACTTTTTCTTTATCCATTCATCATTAGTCAATGGACAATTGGGCTGTTCCTATAGTTTGGTTGTTGTAGATATTGCTGCTATAAACATTGGGGTACCTGTATCCCTTTGAATTAATACTTTTGCATTCTTTGGGTAAATACCTAGTAGTGCAACACAGGCAAACCGCAAACAGATTCTTAACTATAGACAACAAACTGGTGGTAGGTGGGGGGATTCGTGAAATAGGTCATGGGGATTAAGGAGTGCACTTGCTGTGATGAGCCTAGGATGATGTATGAAGTATTGAATTCTTACATTGTATGCCTGAAACTAACATAACACTGTAAGTTAACTAAGTTGAATTAAAATAAAAACTTAAAATAAATAAAGTCTATAAAATGTAGTTATTTTCTGGGATTAGCTCAACAAGCCTTCTGCATAAGGTTTAAATAAAATCACTAAGTCAGGCTCCATCCTTACTGAAAAATCTATTAAAGGTTCTTTCACCTCTAATGGTTAAACAAAATTTTTGATCGAACTAGCCATTAAATAGTAATTTCTTGGATGATTTTTTTAACTTAATGACTAGAAAATTACAAAGAATAGATGTAAAATATTAATAAAATTTAATAAAATAGTTAATACACCTTTATTAAAAAGCAGCCCACTGGTCTATAATAGTGAACAATGTATGATAGTTTATATGGCAGCATATATAGTGGAAACTAACTGAGCAGAATTTATTCTTGTGTTACACACTGATGATTACACATTCACTTCTGTTCTAGAGTTGTTCATAAAAATATTTTTACATATACTCTCATATATGAAATGATTTAAAGCCAAGTTAATAAATTTTAATCTCAAAAGTTTTTCATGTGTTTTTATAAAAATTGTAACCATAAACTATGTTTTAAGGTATTCTTTTCAAGTTTGCTTAAAGCACCTCATTTCTTGTGCCTAAATTCTATGAAAAATTTTAGTGTGTAAGTGTGGTGGTGATGTGGTGAGGGGAGTAGATGGCTTTCTGTTGTTAGTACTATATCCTACAACTGTGACTACAGATAAAAGTGGGGTTATTAAAATCTGTCACTGTTTTATTTTGCAATTACTTTCTACACCTCAGTGTAGATGCTCTCTAGCCCTGAAAACTTCCTGAACATTTTTTAGGTAGAAATTTTCTAGTTTTTTTTTTTTTTTTTTTTTTTTTTTTTGGCATTACTTATAATTAGATTTTGTTACCAACTGAAAGTCTTGATATTTTTTTCAATTTTAATATTCTTAGATACTCATCCTTATATCCCACTGTGTTCTCATTTATCTGTATCTCTTCTGTTTTTAGCAAAATAGAACTGATTGCTGGCTGAAAAAAAAGGGTTCAATATATTTCCATATAATTTCATGCTTAAGTTCAATTGTGATCCTCTCCACATAAAAATAAAGATAACACACCATTAACATTTCATAGCTTAATTTACATATTCAACGAAGTTGTTTGCTTGAATCCTTTAGTCATTAGTCAAGGGAAAAGAATATGAGATGAATTTCTAGTCAGTTTAAAAAAAAAAAAAAGAAAGGAAGAAGAAGGCCTGAGGTTGCCGGAGGTATCTCCATCCAAAAGAACAAATAACTACTTCAGGTTCTGCAAGCAACTGATGATATTTCAAAATTCTCCCTGCTGAATTTAACAATTATTTAAAAATTGGTATAGTCACCAAACAAAATAAGATTAATGGAATGGATTAAAGATGTAACTAATGATGCATATCAGTTTTCTCAAGCAAGAACTGAATTTAATTGTTTTTAACTCCTTTGAGAAATTATGACAGAAAACTTATATTTTGCTTAAAATGTTTAACCACCCCAGAATACAAGTTATTTGAAAAGATGCAAAGTATAAAAGTACTTTTTGTGCCTATTATAATTTTATGTAATATTAAACAAAATAAGCTTGGGGAAAAGACTGTATTCTTTAAATTGAGAATAATAAAATAAGTATATTTGAAAACAAAGACCATTTAAGTGTTGAAAATCTGTAAGACTTTCAGTAAGTAACGTTGAAAATTACTGTGTTTTGGAGCATTTTCTGTAACTTACCTAGGTTAATACAATGCTAGTATATTTTATCATCTCAGAACATTTGGTTATACAGAGATTACATACAGAATTTAGATAATTATATTTATATAGTACTTCATTATAAGCTATGATCAGGATTCCAAATTTTCCAGAACATTCATAGTTTCAAATATTCTTCCAAACTATTATGTATGTTTAGCAAGAAAAGTCACTATGACAGAATAATTATAAGAAATTAAGTAACTAATAAAGTTTATTTGGATGAAAATCTTAAAGATCATAATTAATTTGGAGAACTAATTTAGAAAACTACATTTTTTTAATTTTAGATGACCACACTTTATATTGAACAGTATTCAGTCCTCAAATGGAGTTAGTATATATTTTAAGAGATACTAAAATTCATGCCCTTTCTCAGAGTATGCCTTTCAGACTGAACAAACAAAACAGTCAAAGTCAAGAAATGAATATATCAGCCTAAAAATCCAAAGAGGAGAAGGAACAGAGAAGAAAAAAAATCAAATACTATAAGTAAGGGTATCCAAATTATTATAATTTATAGAAGTTTGGTTCAATACACAATTACAAATATGTACACAATGTTAGAATCTGGGTTCGATATTGGAGAAGCCTTCGTTTTTACACTGCTGTGACCTGCTAATATGAAATGTAATATATATCACGTTAGTTATGGGACTATTTTACATTAATGTGTTTTAAGATCTGGTATCTTTTCTCATGTGCCTGGTCCTATCTAATTCAGTGTCCTGATTTTATTTTTTTATTTTTTTAGTGATTTTTTTTGAACCTTATCCTTTTTAACAAGCATTTTACTTAGGGTGGCTTAGTGGGGCAGAGGGCTGGTGGGGACTACTGCATGGTGTAAATTATTTGTTTTAACTTATCCCTTTGGTAGGACAATTATTCTCATAAAAACATTCACTTGATTCCCTACTTTGCTTTATTAGTGCACACAAATAAACATATTGTTAGGAAATAGGTATCATAGGAATCATTTTCCCCTTGTTAGTAGAAATAAACAGATAAAGAAAATAGGCTGTGGTTGGTTATTTTACTCTTCAAGCAAATCATCCTACAAAAACTCAGGTTAGCCAAGTTGTATATCACAGACAATTTTAGTAATGAATAGACATCTGTTGAAATTTATTATTTGGTTGTGACATTTTTTAGTTACAAATCTGTGTATACAAATGTATATCTCGGCACATAAAAGAAACATTCTTAATGAATTACTTTTTTTAACCAATGAATGCATAGTTACAATATGCATAAATTGACCCTAGATCAATATCCAATCAACACTTCTTTCAGACATTTCACTATTGGACTGATTTACACTGCAATACTCTATCTTGAGAAACGTGTCTATTGGAAGGGTAAATTCAAAAGGTTTCTGGTCAATTGAAAACATATCATGGGCAAGGAAGAGAAAAATAGTGTATTGTAATAAAAGAAAATCTGTGGTAAACATATTACCAGAAACAGATATATTTGACAATGAAACAGTTTACAACAATAATTGCTGTATTTAAAAAAAAAATCTGCTTGCAAAATGATGCTTTGAGAACACAGTCTAAATTTCCTAAGAGAGAAATGTGATCTAGTTAAAAGCACTATTCAAAAAACAAGATTAAAATTTTTCTTTGGGAACTGTTTAACTGATAAAGTGGAAAAAAATTCCGTTTATTTTATAGGCCAGATTTCAGTAGCAATATCACTTTTGGCTAGAGAATAAATTGTATTTTCCATGATTTAAAGTGTGATTTTTAAAAATATTTTGTTACTTTCCTATCATTGCTCTTAAGTGACTTACCAGTTTTCATTATTATATCTCCAAATTGTGACCATCTAACCATTTGTGTCTTTAACTTAACATCTTTTGACGATTTTACTTTAGCAACCCATGATTGCAGCCGCTCAGCTAAAAGCAAGATTTTCTTAAGGGCACCTCATTGGCTCAGTTGGTGGAGCATGCAACTCTTGATCTCAGGGTTGTGAGTTCGAGGCCCACGCTGAGTGCCAAGATTACTTAAAAGTAAAATCTTTGAAAAAAAAAAAAATAGAAGCAAGATTTTCTTTACCTTTGCTGATTATATTAAAATAAAGAAATTCTGTTTTATTTGGAACTAATTCCAGTTCTCTGTGTGTGCGTATATCTCTGCAATATTCTACACAGTTCCTTTGGCTTAGATGTTTCTGGCATATTAAACAGGCCACTAGGAAAATATGCTGGGAAAGAAGCACATGGCCAATATATAATTTTTACTTAGGCTGCTACTTCCATTTCTGAATATTTTCTTTAGACTCTTCTTTTCATTTATATAATTAAAATTGCACTGAATTAAATATCCTGTTTGTCACAAACTATTGTGTTTTTTTCACTGATGTGCCCTAAATTGTATTAACACTGGATATTTGGATGGGGTGTGATGGATTTTTCAAAGGTTGCATATTCATTATCTAATTTTGACTTTCAAAATTACAACTTGCATAAAGAGATGTTATTTTTCCCTTCAAAACTATGAAATCTAGGAGATTAGATCATGTTTTCAAGGAATCTTGACTGCTGATGTGCATTGGAGTTGAAACTCAGAATTCTTTCGTCTATAAATAGTTGTATTTTAAGAGTAAAGTAATTTCAGGTTGAAAATGTCAGGCTGATAAATTTATGTATTCGATAAAAACCCTAACCATAAAAATAAAGTTGCATTTTTCTCTGTGATTTTTTGTACATTTTACTAATATACTAATATACTATAGTTAAATAATCTAAGTTTCCCGGTAATATAGTCTTAGATTTGGATCCCAGCTATATAACTTACTAGCTAAATAAGTAGCTTTAACCTAGCTCCTCTAAGCTTCAGTTTCTGGTTGGTAAAATAGAAATAGGAATCCTTGGGTCGCAAAGCATTGCGTAAATTTTAGCGTCTAAAGTGGCAATAGCAATAACTGGAATGCACTATGGCCTCAATAAATGGTAACTAGTATTACTTTTATCATTTAATGTTCAAAAGTACTATATATATATATATATATATACATATATATATATAATATGTAAAGGTAATGCTAATATTATATATACGGTAAAATATTTATATAGAATATCTATAGTAAATATATGAATGCAACAGAATATATGGAATTTGAAAGCAGAAATATTGGGGTGGTTAACATAAATTTCATATTATGTCTTATTCACTTCATAAATATGTGTTTGTTTGGTATAAATTTGTATTTATTTCACAATCAAAAACTTTTTTTAAAAATTATTATTAGAGAGAGAGAGAGAGAGAGAGCACAGTGGGGGGGAAGGGCCGAAGGACAGAGGTGGAAAATCCCAGCAGGCTCCAGGCTTAGTGTGGACCTCAACTGGGGCTCAATTCCATGACCCTGGATCATGACCTGAATCCAACTCGAATTGGATGCTCAATCGACTGAGCCACCAGGCACCCATCAAAAAGCTTTTAAATATAAATTAATTAATTAATTAATTAATTAATAAGAAAAACTTCTTGTTTCCAGTTCAGCCTATGAAAATCTTAGAAGTTCCCTCAATCTTAACTTTAACAAGAAAGCTCAAAAGATTGAAGAATCAACAGCTCTTCTTGGGTCCCAAAGAGAGGGTAAGACACAGGGTAGGGCAAACTACTGCCCTCAAGATTGGAGACAGAAAGGCAATCACAGGGAATCCGCTTAATGAATCAGAGATTCATGAGCTGAAACCAACAAAGGAACCTGTGCCAGGGTGGCCACCGGAACTGTAATGGATGAGTGGATGGAAGTGCAGTGAGGACGACTCTGAGTTAAAACACCAAGAGGACGTAGTTATGGGGGAGTTTCTCACAGTACTGTGAGATTTTCCTCCAGGAGCTCCGGCAGGTTTCCACAGTAATTATCTGAGAAAAATCCCCTCCGGCTCCCAGCAGAGGAAGAAGAAAAAGAACCATTTTGACATATGCCCATGTACTGCATTCTTCTTAATAAGGCCTGCCCGCAGGGGAAACTAGTTAACAAGAGACCAAGTCCTTGGGGTATTAACAGGTTCTAAGTGTCCCGGGAAGCGGAGATGCCCAACTCCAGTCATCTCTAACTGTCCACTTGGGAGAATATAATCACTCAACACCAAGATATTCTAGCCATTCTGACCGAAGTGGGGGAGAAAAAAACCGGGAAACATTTGTGAGGTCCAAAGTCCAGAGGTACAGGATCATTATAGAATGCTTCCCTTCCCCTCACACTTCATCATCACGTTAACAGAGGACTATGCATCCAGTAAATCATGTCCAGCTATGAAGAAAACAAACAAACAAAAATGCAAGGCATACTCAAATGCGAAAAAAACAAAAACAAAAACAAAACCACAGTTTGAAGAGACAGAGCAGGCATCAGAACTAGGCATATTAGAGATGTTAGAATAATCAAAATGGGAATTTAGAACAACTATGATTAATAGGCTAAGGGATCTAATGAAGAAAGTAGACAGCAAGCAAGAACAGATGGGCAATGTAAGCAGAGAGAGAGAAATCCCAAGAAAGAACCAAAAAGAAATGCTAGAGATAACAACAACAAAAAATGTCACAAAACTGAAGTTGCCTCTGATGGGATCATTAGCAGACTGCGCATGGCTGAGGAGAAAATCTCTGAGCCAGTATATATGAACAGAATCCTCAAAAATTGGAAAGCAAACACGAAAAGATTGGAAAGAACAGAACAAAATATCCAAGGACTGTGAAGCAACTACAAAAGGTGTCACATGTGTTTGATTGGAATACCAAAAAAGGAAGGAATGTGACCTATGGAGGAATAAAGACGAGTATTATGTCGGCTTCTCCTCAAAAATTATGCAAGAAAGAAGTTGGTGGAGGGGAATATTTAAAGTGCTGACAGGAAAAAAAAACCCCCACAAAACTACCACCTAGAATTCTGTACCCTGAAATTATTCACTTCAAAAGTGAAGGAGAAATAAAGATATTCTCAAACAAAAATTGAAGGAATTTGTTGCCAGTAAACCTGCCTGACTGGCAAGAAATGTTTAAAGAAGATCTTTAGAAAAAAGGAAAATAGTATCGGTTAGAAACTCAGATCTACATAAAGTAAACAACAGCACTGGAGGAGGAATGGGTGAAGGTAAAATAAAAACTTTTTGTTTTTCTTATTCTTAATTGATCTAATAGATAAATTTTTTTCAAAATAATAACACCAATAATGTATTTGAATGTCTATGATTTTGCATATAACTCATGTAAATGTTTATGTGGGCTTATATATAAGTAAAATGAATGACAGTGATTATACAAAAGATGCATAGGAGAAAGAGAATTATTTTGTTATTATCAAAATCTCATTATTTGGAAAGTGATACAATATTACTTTTTTAAATTTGTTTTCAATGTTTAGTTTTGAGAGACAGAGACAGAGTGTGAGTGGGGGAGGGGCAGACAGAGAGGGAGACAGAATCCGAAGCAGGCTCCAGGCTCTGAGCTGTCAGCACAGACCCCGATGTGGGGCTTGAAATCACAAACCATGAGATCATGGCTTGAGCTGTAGTCAGATGCTTAACTGACTGGGCCACCCAGGTGCCCCTGGTACAGTGTTATTTGAAAGTGAACTTGGATTAGCTGTAAGTATATATTGCAAACTTTAGGGCAACCGCTAAAGAAAAAAAAAAAGAAGTATAACTAATATGCTAAGAAAAGACAGAAAATGGAATTATATACAGTGCTCAATTAAGACCAGAAAAAGTCAGAAGAGTGGAAGACTAAAATAGGAACACAGAAAAATGGCAGCAAATAGAAAACAGTAAGTAATATGGTAGTATTAATCCATCAATATCAATAATCAGTTTGAACATAAATGGTCTAAATCTGCCAATTAAAAGACAGAGACTGCCACAGTGGATCAGAAAACAAAACCTAGGTATATGTTGTCTATAAGACACTAATTTTATATATAAGGACACATATAGATTAAAAGTAAATGGATGCAGAAAAATATACCATGCTTAAGCTAATCAAAAGAAAGCACTTTTAGTTAATATTAGAAAGGAGTAGCCATATTAATTTCAGATAGAGCAGACTTAAAAGCAATGGTGGTTATCAGTGATAAAATAGGGCATTACATAATGATAGAAGTGTCAGTGCTCCTAGAAGACAGAATGATTCATAATGTGTATGAGCCTAACAAGAGAGCATCAGACTACATGAGGCAAAAACTAATAGAACTGCAAGGAGAAATAGATGAATCCACTATCATAGAGACTTCAATATCCCTCTACCAAAAACAGACAGGATCAGCAGGCAGAAAACCAGTAAAGACAAAGTGAACTCAACAGCACAAGCAATCAACTGGATATAACTGATATCTATAGATATTTTATCCAGCAACAGCTGAATATACATTCTCTTTAAGCTAACATGGAACATTCATCAAAATAAACCACAATTTGGGCCATAAAAAAACATTTAACATTTTTAATAGAATAGAATCATACAACGCTTGTTCTCAGATCACATTGGAATCAAACTAGAAATCAATAATAGGAATATAACTGGGATATTCCCAAAAATGTGGAGATTAAACAACCTACTTCTAAATAACACATATGTATAAGAATATTATGATAAACTTAATGAAATGAAAATGCAAACTTAAGGAAATGAAAACATATTAAAATGTGTGGGATGCAGTGAAAGCAGAGCTTGGAAATTTACAGCATTGAAAGTATATAGTAGAAAAGAAAAAAAATATCTAAAATCAATTATCTAACTTTCTACCTTAGGAACTTAAAAAAAGAAGAGTAAATTAATTATAAAGTAAACAGAAGAGAAAAAGCAGAAGTCAGTGATACTTAAAACAAGAAGTCAATACAGAAAATCAATGCAAAAAAAAGCTGGTTTTATGACAAATTTCAATAAAATTCATAAGCTCCCACCCAGGCTAAGGAAAAAGAACCAAACGACACAAATTACTAATATCATAAATCAAGAGGGGACATCATACCAATCCCATGGTCATAAAAAGTATACTAAAGGATACTATGAATAATTTCATGCCCACAAATTTGATAACCTAAATGTAATGGATCAATTCCTTGAGAGACACAATCTGTTAAACCTCACACAAGAGGCAAAAGAGAATCTCAATAGGCACATATATATTAAAGAAATTAAATAATTAATCACTTTACAGAGCAGAAAGCTTTGTGATTTGGTGATTCAGCCATCTGGCTCAAATGGCTCTACCAACCATTTAAAGTAGAAATTACACCAATTCTTTACAATCTCTTTCAGAAGACAGAAGCAGAGGCAATACTTTGTAGTTCATCTATGAAACCAGTATTACCTTAACACCAAAACCAGACAGAGGCATTATAAAAAAAATGGGGGTCATATTTCAAAAAAATAGATGTAAGGGGCATCTGGGTCGCTCAGTTGGTTGGGCATCAAACTCTTGATTTCGGTTCATGTCATGATCTCCTGGTTCATGAGATTGAGGCCAGCATTGAGCTCTGCATTGACAGAGTGGTGCCTGTTGGGATTATTTCTCTGCCCTTCTCTCTGCCCTGCCACTGCTTGTTCTCCTTCTCTCTCTCTCTCTCTCTCTCTCTCATTCTCTCTCTCAATATAAATAAATAAATAAACAAACTTAAAAAAATAGATGTAATATCCCTCAACAAAATATTATTAATCAAGTAAACAATGAATAAAAAGAATTATATACCACAACCAAGTGAAATCTGTACATCCCAGGTACGTAAGGCTGATCTAAAATTCAAAAATTTATTAAATAAAAAATGTCACATAATTATATCAATAGATAGACAAAAGCATTTGGCAAATCCAATACCCATTCATGTTAAAAACTCTCAGTAAACAAGGAGGAGGGGAAATGTTTTCAACTTGTTAAAGAATATCTACAGGGGCGCCTGGTTGGCTTGGTCAGTTAAGCGTCCGACTTCGGCTCAGGTCATGATCTCACGGTTGGTGAGTTCGAGCCCTGCGTCGGGCTCTGTGCTGACTGCTCAGAGCCTGGAGCCTGTTTCGGATTCTGTGTCTCCCTCTCTCTCTGCCCCTCCCTTGTTCACGCTCTGTCTCTCTCTGTCTCAAAAATAAATAAAAACTTTAAAAAAAATTTAAATAAAAAAAAAAGAATATCTACAAAAAACTACAGTTAATGTCACATTTTATTTATAATACAAAACTCAAAGCTTTCCTCCTAGAAAGGATAATCCCATTCACCGTTCCTTTTCAGCATCATACTGGAATTTCTAGCTAATTCAATACACAAGAAAGGTAAAAGGAAATAAAAGTATACAGATTAGGGAGGGAAAAATTGTCTTTGTTCACAGGTAACATGATTATCTACATAGAAAACTAGAAAGAATCAACAACAACAACAAAAATGGAACCAAGAAGCAATTATAGTGAAGTTACAAGACATAAGGTTAATATATAAAAGTCAATTGTTTTCCTATTAATATCAGTAAACAAGTAGAATTAGTAGCTAAAAACATAATACCATTTACATCGGCACCCCCCAAAATAAAATACTTAGGCATAAACCTAGCAAAATATATACAAGATCTATCCATGTTCATGGACCGAAATATTGTTTATATGTTAGTTCTTCCCAACTTGATCTATAGATTCCCTGTAATCCTTAATATTTATCCTTACTTAATAAATTCTGCTTGTAACAAATCTCCCATATCTGCCACCATCACCTCTCTCTCAGTAGAATGCACCTCCTTGCCCAGGCTGATACCTCATACTGGTCTGTCCAGAGCACAAATGGCATCTTCTCCTGCTTACTCTGGTGTGTGTGCTGGGTCACTGTACATATGCCCACCTCACTCATCTTTGAGTCTGTCTGCCCACATCAGTTCAACTCCCTATATATGTTTCCTTACCTTGCACAGCCTCTGACATTCTACTTCTGGCTGCCATAAGAAAGGATGCTTGCTTACCCTGATTTGGTTCTAAAACATCATTCTGTGCATCTAAGACCTTTTCAATCCTGGGAGTTAATGTCTAGTTTGCTCTGTCTCAGATTTAAATGAATTGTCCACGAAGGGAATGGAAGAGAAGGAAAAGAGAAAAGAGATGGGAGGTAAAATTATCTTTACTCAGACAACCCAATTGTGTAGAAAAACCTAAGCAATCTATTTTTTAAATGCTAGATGTGCCAAATACACTAATCAAGGCCACAGTATACAACGTCAAATACAAAATAACTTGTACTTTTACATACTGGCAAAATACACCTGGAAAATTGACTAAAATTGCATACCTTTTATAATAACATTAAAGAACATAAAACACTTAGGGGAAATTGTAACAGTATCTATCTAAAATCTCTATACTTAAATATGCAAAACATTATTGACATAATTAAAAACGTCCTAAATATATGGAAAAATATAACTTGTTAATAGACTGGAAGACTCAATGTAAAGATGTGTTTTGGACTGAATGTTTATGTCCCCTTCAAATTCATATGCTGAAGCACCCAGTTTGGCTGTACTTGGCAATGGGGCCTCCAAAGAGTAATTAAGCTTAAATAATGTCATAAGTATGGGGCTCTGATCCTGTAAAATTAGTGTCTCAAAAAGAGAGCTCACTCTTCTTGCCTGTGCTTCTTGCCTCTTGCTTCTTGCCCACTGTCCATGCTGACAGCTCAGAGCCTGGAGCCTGCTTCAGATTGTCTGTCTCCCCCTCTCTCTTCTCTCCCCTGCTCCCACTCTGTCTCTCTGTCTCTGTCTCTCTCTGTCTCTCTCTCAAAAATAAACATTCAAAAAATTAAATAAAAAAAGAAAGTAACATGGAATTGTCAAAAATACTTAAAATTAAATCAAAGTTGGTGCACTTATTTGATTTCAAAACCTACTTTAAAGCTATAGTAAGCAAGACAACATCAGAATGGCATAATGATATACAAATAGATCAATGGAGTGGATTGATCATTCATTATTAGACTACAATGATAAGGTCAACTGATTTTTGACTAAGGCATGACAGGACTGCAATGAGAACAGGAAAATATTTTCACCAATTTTTCTAGAACAAATGGTTTTCTATATGGAAAAACAACAGCAACAACAACAGCAGCAAGAACAATAACAACAATAACGACAAAACCTCTTATTCATAAATTACATGACACACAAAAAAATATGCAAATCTAAACAGAAAATACAAAACCATAAATTTTCCAGAAGCAAATATAGAAGAAGAAAAACCTCATGACCTTACAGTAACCAAAAAATCTGTTAGATGGGAGGAAGTACTCAGTAAGCACTAACTATAAAAGGGAAAAAAAATATATATAGAATATATAGAATATAGAATATATATATAGAATATTATATAGGATGTTTAAATATATAATATATATATAATGGACTTTATTAAAATTAAAACCTTTACTTCAACATAAAGAAAATGAATGGGCCAACCCATTCATTGGAGAAAAAAAATCATTTGCAGTAACTATATATCTGATAAAGAACCTACATCCACAATATTAAAAAAAAAAAAAAAAAAACTCCTATGAGTCATTTATAAAAGTCCCGAAACCCAATAAAATATTAGGCAAAATTCATAAAGATACTGCATAAAGGTTTACCTAAAATGGCTATTTTCCATTTTATTAAGTCATATTAAAGATCACCAATGTCATCAGTCATTAGGGAAATGCAAAGTTGTTCTACCACTATGCATTCTATGGAATGGCTCAATTTTTAAGACATTAACTGCCAATTTTATCCAGGAGCTCTCATATATTAGTAGTAAGAGTATAAAATGGTACATAAAACCCCTTCAGAAAAGTAGAATTTTCTCATTTACTATGCACCTAGCTCATGACCCAGAAATTTCACTTCTATGCATTTATAGGAAGAAAGAAAGAAAGAAAGAAAGAAAGAAAGAAAGAAAGAAAGAAAGAAAGAAAGAAAGGAAAGGAAAGATGGAAGGAAGGAAGGAAAACAAAAAATAGATGTACACAAAAGGTCCCAAATGCCCATCAACTGGAACCCAGATAAACAAATTTTGGTATGCTAATCCAATGAAACACCACTCACCAATAACTAGGGATGATTCACTGATAAATACAATAGCACACAAAATCCCCAAAAAATGCTCTGAGAAAAACACACACACACACACACACACACACACACAAAAGAGTACCTGTTATGAATTCATTTTTATGAAATTCTAAATGAGGAAATACCAATCTCTGTTGGAATAAATCAGAACAGTGGTTGACTGTTGCTAACTGAGAAGGAACACAGAGAACTTTCTAGGGTGATGAAAATGTTTTATACTTCATGTGATTGCAGAGGCAAATGCATTTTTCAAAACTCATTAGACTACAGCTAAGGTGGTGTGATTTGCAAAAAAACCAAAACCAAAACCAAAACAAATCAGTGTGATTTGCTATAGGCTACTCATAGCAGAAAAATTTGAAAACACCTTACTTGAAGAGATTTATTGAGAAAGTTTATGCCACAAACAGTATCTCCCCTTTCTCTAACTCTGTATGTGTGCATTTCTTTCCTTTGGTTTTTATTTTATCAGCTATGTTAGTATAGAATTATAGAATGTAATGGTATCTCAGATTTGGTCTCACCCACATACTCCATTTTTGGTAATAGTCAAACCAGAAACCCAAAGAATTAAATGTTTCTCCATAATCATAAAGAAAATTAGAATCAGAGCATGGTATTCAATACAAATCTTGTGATCTACTCTCCAGAAAAATAGCTACTGTTTGCCTTACCTATGAATTTTTAGTTTTAGATTTTAGTGTAAGCAACTTAAAAACATTTTTTTAATGTAGGCTTATTATAAAAAGAAATAAATACAGAATAGAAATCAAAGAGAAAAACATTGATGTATTGAACATATTACCTCTATAAAGGAATATTGGGTATAGAGAATGTATTCTCAGTTAACATTTAAAAAATAATTTAAGATGAATAAAATTTTAAATAAACACTCCAATTAAAAGATGAGCAAAGCTTTTGGTACTCATTTTTCCAAAGATCCACAGATAGCCAATAAGCCCATGAAAAGATGTTCTCTATTACTAGTCCTGAGGGGCCTACAAATCTAAACCACAATGAGACCCCTCCATTAGGATGCCTATTAACAAACAGGAAAAAGAAAGTTTCAGCAAGGATGTGGAGAAATTGAAATACTTTTGCATTGCTGGTGGGAATGTATAAAATAAATAATTTTAGGAACTTTATTAGCAGACTAATTTTTTTAATGTTTATTTCTTTTTGAGAGAGACAGAGAGACAAAGAGAGAGAGCTTGAGCGGGGGAAGGGCAGAGAAAGAGAGACATGATCTGAAGCCGGCTCTGTGTTGACAACAGCCTGATGCAGGGCTCGAAATCATGAACAGTGAGATCATGACCTGAGCCAAAGTCAGATGCTTAACCGGCTGAGCCAACCAGGCACCCAAACATACTAATTTTAATATTCATGATGTGCAATGTTTTTTATACATATGCTAAAAGGCAACACATCCATGCCTCTGAACACTCATGGAGAAATTCTCAAAATAATTTCTATTGTCAAAAACAGATTTTCCTTAGAACCATTAATGTCATTCTAAAGTATTTGTGCACATTTATATTTAAAATGACTCTATACATTTTCCTAATTTAAATTATTTGTTGCTTTTATAAAAATTTAGTAGGCCTAATAAATTTATTTCAAATATGTAGTGTTTTTTCCCCCAAATCTTAATTCTTCATTGGGAGACACTGTCACCTCCGTGTTTGTTTGTGTGAGCAACTGTATGCTTTCCTTGACAATTTTCTCTCAAAATGTTCCAATTTTCTGTTGCATAGGAATCTGTTATTTTCTTAGAGACATTAATTTGTAGAAACTTACGCATATGATTTTAATAGTGATAAAATATTTCTATTCAATTTTGTTTTAACTGAAAACAATATGGGTTACACATTGCTCTGTGGTCTGTGCATTGAGTTGCCAGCCCCAGTTCTGCCATGAAGGACAGAATGTGGTTCCAGCTGTATGAAATCTCCTTTGTGGATGGTCTCAACTTCAGAGAGCTACCCAACCCAGGTCACCATTTCTGAGGGAAACCCACATCCAGAATCTGATAGAGGTAACAGCATAAGGATATGGCCATTCCACTTTAATGAAGGAAGATTCTGGTAGAATATTTAAGCTCCTGAGACCCCATGAGGTGGGCTAAGGCTGTGGGGCGTGTATCAGTGACCAACTCTCAGTTCAATTCTAATTCTTTTTTTCTAATATTTACTTAGTTACTTTGAGAGAAGGAGAGAGCACGAGTGGGGGGAGAGGGGCAGAGAGAGAGGGAGAGAGAGAATTCCAAGCAGGCTCCATACTCAGCACAGAGTGTGACATGGCATTTGATCTGACAAACTGTGAGATCATGACTTAACACTGAAATCAAGAGTCAGATGGTCAACCAAATGCACCACAAAGGTGCCCTGTTCAGATCTAATTCTTACATCTCCCTTCACAAGTGTTCATGCCAAGGAACTCCCTAATACATATTCCAAAAGGCTACATCATACAACCCTCAAAATAGATACTACTTGGCTTGTTATCTGACTCCTGCAAATAATTTATACTACTTAAATACTCTTGCATTTTATCTAATCAAATCTCAAAATTTAAAACTGTCTAGAGAAATATAGAAAATTTTGCTCATAATGTATTTGTGCTTCAGAGTTTTTACTTAATGTGCTTTGAGGCAATTTAAATTTTTACCAATTTTACAAGCTTACTTTTGTGAATGCTTTGAAATTATTTCCTTTTTTCCAAAGAAAATTATGACCTGGCTAGGCTTACTGGCATGTAAGATGAAGAGTATGTTAGTAGCTGCTCGTTGGAAGTCCTGTTGGCTTATTACCCATTTTAATGAGGACTTGCCCCTGATAGTTTCTTTCAGAATTTGATGTGAAGAATGAAAAGAAACAGGGTCCATTAACTCAGTCCTCTTTTAGAACTGAGTATTACTCAAAATGGAATTTTGCATCAGTAAAAATCCAATTTAAGAGTTTTTAGGGAGAACCAATCCTCTTTCACTTTATGTGGCATCCACCATAATCAGCATCTTTGGTAGTTAGTGGTGGATGTATGTATATACATACATGGATGTGTATACACATACATGGATGTGTATATATTTGTATATATATATACATATATATATGGATAACATGGATATACATATCTATATATGCATGTAACATATATATATGCATGTAACATATATATATATATTAATTTTTATGCTTCAGTGCATTTTAGTAGTGAGATTCATGATGAGCCTTGAAGATTCTAGAGACAAAAGGAAAGATTTTAAGAAGTTAGAAAGATGTAAGAAATAATAGAAACAGTTTAACTATACCAAGAGAATAAACAGACAAACTAAGAAGAGATTTACTAATGCTAAAACCTGCAGGGGTCAGCAGAAAGAAAATGCCTCAGAGAAAGGAATATATGAGGAATTATGTGTCAGGAAAATAAATGAAGTCAGAGGCCAGAAAAGCATTATTATTCAATCTGAGTCAACATCAGTATAAGAACAATAAAGCAATTAAGAAATTCCATGAGAACTAAAGACAGTGGTGAGGGTAAAGTAGCAGGAAGGCAAGAAGGGGAAGAGATTACTAACATGTACTGAGTATTTACAATATGCCACAAAACATACTTAATGTATTGCATTAATTATTACATTCAGTTCTAATGATATCTTTGTGGGAAAAAATGCTTCTATGTAAAGGTGAATTGGCAAATCTTCAACAACCAGCTTTTCAGTGTCAGGAGGCCTGGTCTACAGTGCCTGCCAATTTCGGTTGCGTAATACTACATGACACTTAATTTGAATTTATCACGGTGGCATCACCTGGCACGTACACATCCTGAAACATCAAAAATGGGCTCTGCAAGAAGGCGTGTGCTGGCTCGACACCACTGCTGCTATGTCCAGTCTGAAAACAAGACACTAATACATATAGTGTATGTATTAGGAAAAGGTAGACTCACACTTATATAAACTTTTCTGGTTTAAAAATTCATATTTTTACTAAACCAGACTTAAGGAAAAACAAAAAAGCAAAACAAAAAACCCATTGTCTGGGTGCTATGGAGGAATCAATACTATTCCAGAGCTCTGGCTGGGCCAGCACTTAAATTCATTTGGAGCTTCAAAGGACCCAAGTGATAGAGCTGGAGGAATGGAGTGAACCCTTCTCTGCACATCCAGAATGAGTTTTTGAAACTTGCCTTACCACTCTAGTTAAAAAATAACAATATGTAGAGAAAGTCTCCCTCTTCCTTTTCAAAACACCTAAAGGAATTGAGGAGATCTAGAAGGCAAAACACCAGCTCCATCTTTGAAGAAACCAAGTGATAGATACCCTAAGGCTAGCGATATGCAGTGAATCGTTAATGGCAGGAGAAAACACACCAAAAGAGGATGCCCGGAGCTGAGGAGCTAGGGAAACACTGGTAGACTTCAGTTTGACAAAATATTTGATACTACATGACAAGAAAAAAAAAATCAACACCCTCTTATTTACAAAAAAAGGAATGGCTATGTGTGTTGATGGCAAGAGTAAAGAAGCTCTGTTTTGACACATGCAAGACAGGGTAAAATGAATGAAACAGAATAGTCATGTTTGCAGGAAGTTATGTTAATATGAGAGTGAAAGAGAAGAGAAATCTACATTTTGACCACCAACATGAGTTGGCTGCAAAGAAGTAAAATCTAACAAACAAACAAAAACCTTGCCTCTGACTCACACCACATCTGGATCTAGCTCGCATCATATTCACATAATCAGAGAATTCCTTGCACTCTTGCCTCTGCTTCATTTATTTCATAACAATAACTGGACCGGAAAAAATATATATTTAGTGATAGTTCAAAGGGACCAGCTCAGAATCTATAGAATTATCCTAGAATAAGAAAAATAAGGAACAAAGACAAAACAAAACAAAAAATCAGGAACAAAAGATACACACAGAAAAAAAGGTCATCAGAAAATTATGATGAAATAGGCATGAATATTTTTTACAAGGTAAGAACAATTTATATGGAATTACCAAATATCATGCAGGTACTAGCAATAGTGTTTGCATTACTAGTAATGCAGGTAATGTAATAGTGTTTTTTTAAGCCACATAAAAATGATAAGCCCAACACGCATGATAACAGGCATGGATTGTTAAAAACTGTCACAAGAAAATGTGTTTCTCTATAACAGAAGTCCAAGTCTCAACACAAGACTTGATAGAAGATATTCCAATAACACAGAAATTTAAAATATAAACAGAATTCAGGAAAAATGAGAAAAGTAAAATGAAACAAAAAGGAAGGAACAGAGGAAGCAACAAAAAGAGAATAGAACTTTTTATTAATGTAGTAAACAAAAGAGAAATCTTGACCAAGAAAAGCAAGCAAAATGAATTAAAGATTAAATAGACATATCTGATTAAGGCCTGGTATCCAAAATATACAGAGAAATATGAAAATTCAACAACAAGAAAACAAACAACCTAAATAAAAAAAAGGCCAAAAAGAATTTAAAAGACATCTCACTAAAGAAGATAAACAGATGGCAAATAAGTACATGAAAATATTCTCTACATCATATGTCATCAGGGAAATGCAAATTAAAATAGCAATGAGATACCACTACGCATCTATTGGAATGGCCAAAACCCAGAACACTGACAACACCCAAGGATGTGAAACAAAAAGAACTCTCATACATGTTGGTGGGAATGCAAAATGTTAGAGCCACTTTGGAAGACCATTTGGTTGCTTCTTACAACAGGCTCTTCCTGTCATATTCCAGCAGTTGTGTTCCTTGGTATTTACCCAAAGAAGTTGAACTTATGTCCACCCAATACCCACTCAGGATATTTCCAGTAGCTTTTTTTATAATCGCCAAAACTTGGAATAAGCCACAATGTCCCTCCATAGATGAATGGATAAATCAACTGTGCAACATTCAGACAATGCAATATAATTCAGTGCTAAAAAAAATGAACTATAAAGCTATAAAAAGACATGGAGAAACCTTAAAATGCGTATTACTAAATAAAATAAGCCAATTTGGAAAAACTACATATTGTTTTATTTCAACTATATAGCATTTGAAGAGGTACACTATGGTACAAAGATCCTTGGTTACCAGTGTTAGAGAATGGGGAGAAATAAATAGGTGGAGTACAGGGGATTTTTAGAGCAATGAAATAGTCCTTCTGATTCTGTAAGAGTCGATACACGTTATTACATACATTGTCCAAACCCATAGGATGTACAATGTCACGAGTAAACTATAAGGTAAGCTCTGAACTTTGGGTGATTACAATGTACTGACATAGGTTCATCAAGTGTAAGATATATACCATTCTGATAATGGGGAGACTATGCATGTGTGAAGGAAGAGGTATGTAAGAAATATCTGTGATTTGGCTGTGAATCTGAAATTGCTCTTAAAAATAAAGTCTTAAAAAAATTAAAATACAAAAAGGAATGAATAACAAGAGTAACTTTACAGTGGAGATGCCATTTTAATCTAATCATCATACTTATCACCAGCATAAGAGGCCAAATGGGCCCATGGAAATGAGCCAAATGGAAATCTTGCCCCACAGGACGGGATACAATGACAGCAGCATCGCTTGAGATTTCCTGCCAAAGATGCCTAAGTGTAGTCATGAAAAAACATCAGACAAACCCAAATTGAAGGACATTTTACAAAGGACCTGGCCTGTCATCTCCAAAAGTGTCAAGTCAAGGTCATGAGGTCAAAGAAAGATTGAGAACTATATCAGAAGATAGAAGGAAAGCAAAAAAGCATGACAACTAAATGCAATGTATAACTGTGGGGTGCATCATTTTGTTATAAAGGGCTTACTGGGACTACTGGCAAGATTTGAATGTGGTCTGAAATAGATGTTTGTAATGTATTAGTGTTAATCACAACAGAACCATTAAAATAAGGAAATTGTGTAAGAGAATGGCTTTGTTTGAAGAAAATAAATGCTAAATTACTTGGATGTGGAATAAAAAGATGTTAAGAGGAAAAAAAAAAAAAAAGAAAGAAAAAAAGAAGTTGTTTCCAGGAAGAGAATCAGAGAGAAAATTCACACAACAAAAGAAATACACACTTTAACTTCACAAAAATAATCAAATAGTCTTATGTAGGAATATATATTCAAATGGCTAAATACAACATACACTGGTAAAAATATATTGCAACTCATTAAAACTCTTAGAGACACCAATTACTTTTTTTTTTTTTAATTTTTTTTTACATTTATTTTCGAGAAACAGAGTGAGACAAAGCGTGAATGGGGGAGGGGCAGAGAGAGTAGGAGACACAGAATCTGAAGCAGGCTCCAGGCTTTGAGCAAGCGGTCAGCACAGAGCCTGATGCGGGGCTCGAACCCATGAACTGTGAGATCATGACCTGAGCCGAAGTCAGAAACTCAACCGACTGAGCCACCCAGGCGCCCCAGAGACACCATTTTCTTTTTCTTTTTTTTTTTTTAACGTTTTTTTTTTTAATTTATTTTTGAGACAGAGAGAGACAGAGCATGAACGGGGAAGGGGCAGAGAGAGAGGGAGACACAGAATCGGAAGCAGGCTCCAGGCTCTGAGCCATCAGCCCAGAGCCCGACACGGGGCTCGAACTCACGGACCGCGAGATCGTGACCTGAGCTGAAGTCGGACGTTTAACCGATTGAGCCACCCAGGCGCCCCCAGACACCATTTTCAAACACAGTAGAGAAGTTGCTTGGAAAAACTTAGGTTGAAACAATTTAGAGTGCTGGAGAGAATATAAAAAATACTTTAATAAAAGTAATAAATACAAGACAAGAAGGGCCCCTAGGTGGCTCAGTTGGTTAAGCCTCCAACTTTGGTTGAGGTCATGATCTCACAGACCCTGGTTTGAGCCCCGCATCGGGCTCTGTGCTGACAGCTCAGAGCCTGCAGCCTGCTTCGGATCCTGTGTCTCCCTCTCTCTCTCTGCCCCTTCCCCACTCATTCTCTGTCTCTCTGCTTCTCAAGAATGAATAAACATTAAAAAAAATTTTTTAAAAAGAGACAAGATTCAGCAACAAAGTATAATGGAAAATAAAAACCTAGACCAGTGAGTAGAATAACAGATCACAAAGCTATTTTTCTATGAAAATATGTCTATATGAGAAAACTCACTTTTCAGTTTTGTGGCCCATGTTGGGTATACAACTCAAGACCAAAATTATAGATTTAACACCCAAAATTAAACATTTAAAGGCAGATGCTCATATCATGGAACCGAAGAAAAATTATCTTAAGCAAAACTTGAGGAATAAAGGAAAGTCAATGCATAAACAGTAAAGGTGAAGAAAAAACAACTGATGATGAGAGGCTCTGACCACAGGCTGACCTTCACCCATATCTTGAGCCAGATTAAACTGTGCAGGTAGGGCGCCTGTGTGGCTCAGTCGGTTAAGCATCTGACTTCAGCTGAGGTCAAGATCTCATGGTTTGTGAGCTCGAGTCAGGTATTGAGTGAGCTCGATCCCACTCCAGGTGAATTCCTGCCTTGCTTCAGGTGAGCCCTGCTTCTCTCTCTCTCTGTCCATTGTGGGATTTTCTCTCCCTGCCTCTCTCTCTCTCTCTCTCTCTCTCTCTCTGCCCCTCGCTCACTTGTATCCTCTCTGTCTGTCAAAAAAATAAAAATAATATGAAAATAAATAAAATAAAATAAAAATGTGCAAATAAACCAGAGAACTCTAAGATAAAAACTTGAAAGCAGTCAGATAAAAATAGTCTTATTATCTTCAAAGGGGAAGTGACTGTCAGCTGATTTCTCAACAGCAACAATTCATTAATAATGCAGGAGGCAGAGAAATGTTACCTGAAGTGGTTGCCATTCTCAAATTCTATACCCACATAAATTGACTTTTTAACGCAAGGCCAGAAATATCATCAGATAAACAAAGCCGAAGATATCATCACCAGTGTATATATTAATAAATATTAAGGCAACTGATTCTTAAATGAATGTCTGAGATGTAAGAAGAAATAGTGAAGAGAAAGCAAAACATGTAAGTAAATCTAAAGAAACAAGGAATATAAAAGACAAAGATGGCATAATTCATGTTGGAGATGAATAGCAATAATGTATTCTGTGATACTTGTACAATCCAGCCTCTAGTTCCCTTTGCAGAGTAGAGAAACTCTTGAAGATATTTTACAACAAGGAGAAAAGAGTGTGAGAACTTGTCAAGGCATTAAAAAAGATGCTCACTGTGTATCAAGTTTATGATGACAAGAATGCAAGCACTATTCAAGCTACTTTTTCTTAAAATAAAGAAATACAACACTTTAATTCTCAGGATTTCTAATCTTTTAAATTAGAGCATACTCAATAATATTAGCTTTATATTTTTTTTTCATTTCCTATAAATTTATATCAAATATTAGATAAATGTTTTAAAGCTTTGACAAAAATATAGCAACTCTAAAGTAATAGAAGTGTTGTAATTTTCCTCAATGATTATTAAGATCACACTACATGGTTTCATCTTGCATAGACATTTTTATGGTCCCATACTACCATGCATAAAAGGACTTTCTACATTAGTATCCTAAAGAAAACATGGACACAAGATCAACATACTTTGTGTGTGTGTGTTAAGGGACAGATAATAAATATTTTCAACTTTGAAAACCACATAGAGTATCTACACCATATTTTTCCTCTTCTTTCTCTCTCTTTTTTTAAAAAACATAGCTTTAAAAACTTGTATAAATTAGGTTACGAGCTAAAAGACTACCATTTGGTTCAATTTATCCCACCAACCACAGTTTACCAACCTCTGCACGAAGACAACAAAATGAAGAGTTACGGCTAATAAGCAGAAACAAAAAGTAATAATATACAATTAGAAAAAATTCAATTTGTTCAAAAGGAAGTCTAAAAAGAGAAAACGGCAACAAAACCAGATGGTACAGATCGAAAACAAAGAGCAGGATGATAGACTCAAACCGAAACATATCAATAATCATATTAAATGTAAATAATTTGAAAACCTCAATATAGAACTTAGAAGCGAAATTAATCATTTTGAACTTCTGCCAATAAAGTCTCTCCACCAGAATGAAGGATAATTGTAAAACAGGAGACGATTTTCAAGTAAATTTTTAATAGTTATTCAAACTGACCTGAGACAAAGAGATAAACTTCACCCTCAATGTATTCTCATTCTCAGTCTGCAAATTTACAGCAGTCCTTTGCTACATTTCTAAGAATTAATTTAAGATACTTCCATGTGCTTTCATAGTCTGCATATTTGTTAAGACTCGAGCAAACTTTACATTGTTTTAACAAATCTTAATTCCTTATTCATTATCCTGTTGCTGGGAGTTTGGATTTTCCATTTGTTGTTTTACAAATATATTTCTACTAACATTTTTTTTTATTTTTTTTGTAGAATTAATGCTTTCTAAATTATACAAACTGGAATTATTGGGTTGAAAATAGAAAAACTTGTAATTTATTATATATTGTTTAAAATATTGATTTCTGATCGTTTCAATCAAATTATAGAGCTATCATTCACGTGTACCTGTTTTGTATTAATCTGCCAATAATATTTTTACTTATATTTTCAACTTCATTTCTAAGATATTATCTCTCTTGTTTCTAAGGACAATTTTCACTTTTCTTTGTGATGACCTGTCGTCTCCATTTCTTCAATTATATCAGTTATAATTGAATTTAATTTCCCTATGTTGTTAGCCAGTAGCTCCAATAACAAGTTAGAGTGAGGATAACTTTTCTATTACTGAGTTGTTCCTGATGTGTATTACATGTAATTTTCATGAGAGTTTCCTTCACCTTTCAGAATTTCTCTTAATTCATTGATTTTTTTTTTCTTTTTGTTGTCAGAGCCATGTGCTTTTTTGGGATTGTGATATTATTTGACTTAAACTCTGGAAGATTAAAGCTTCTCACTGTTTTCATATTTAAAAAAAAATGTCCCCTTTGAACAGTATCTTGTTTTAGTGCTGGGGCAGAAAATACAGATTAACCTGGAATATCTTATGGTACTAGAAAACAAAAAAGTGCTCAAAAAACAAAATGATGGGGTATGTCAAAGGGCACAGGAGCCAATCTGAAAGAGCTCCCAGTTGCCAAATCTGAATGAATTCAAGCAACAAATTAAGTAACATTAGCTTGTAATCAAATACATAAAAATAAATACCCACATATCTGTCTGACTATAAATAAACTATTACATAAAACAACAAGAAAGAAGAGACACATTTCTCACACAGAACAATTTCAAATAATTTTGTAGATTCTACGTCTCAAGGATTTGGAACATAAGTGTTTGTCCCTTGAGTGTGGGCTGTGCTTTAGTGACTCATTTCCAGAGTACAATATGGAAAGTGATGTTACACTGGAGATCTTAGGAAGATTTCAAATCAACATTCACATCATCAGTGATAAGTAATACTGAAAGCAAGTGCCCCGGCTGTGACATGATGCTGAGAATGACACTTTACCTCCGTGGTCTCAGAATCCCCAAAGCCCATAACCACAATCTACACTTGAGAAAAATATCAGGATAGTCCAAGTAACAGACATTCTACAAAATATCCGATTAGTACAAGGTCATCAACAAAAAGAAATACAAGAAACTTTCACAGTCAGAAGAGCATAAGAATATATGACAGCTAAATGCAGGATCGTCTCCTATTGGGATTCTGGAAGAGAAAAATGGTCATTAGGAAAGATACAATGAAATCCTAATGAAGTATAGAGTGTAATTAATAATAACATAGGGGCTCCTGGGTGGCTCAGTGGGTTAAGAGTCTGACTTCGGCTCGGGTCACGATCTCACGGTTCATGGGTTTGAGCCCCGTGTTGGGCTCTGTGCTGACAGTTCATACCTTGGAGACTGCTTTAGATTTTGTGTTTCCCTCTCTCTCTCTGCCTCTCCTGCTCTCTCTCTCTCTTCTCTCTCTCTCTCAAAATTAAAAAAAAAAAAAAAACATTAAAAAAAATTAAAAAAATAATTATACATACCATTCATTATTTGGGACAAACATATTATAGTAATTTAAAATCTTAATAATAAGGAAAACTGGGTGTGGAGTTAATAGAAACTCTCAAATAAAATAAATGTTAAATAAAATAGTGTATTTTAAAAAGTCTTTTTGGGACTCCTTTCTGCATTATCATTTTATTTTATTTTATTATCATTATCATTTCATTTCTTTCAAAGAAATATTTAATAGATGCAAAAAATGCAATTTACAGAAACTAAGAAGGAAAGAGAATCTGAGTATCCTTATGACTGTTAAAGAAAATAAGTCAACAGCCCAAGTTTTCTTACAATAAAACTGCTGCATCCTAGGGTATTTTTAGTGAATTTTTAGTGAATTTAGCTAACAGTCATGAAAGCAATAATTCAATCACACACAAATTATTTAAGGTTATATGAATTGGTAACATTTTCTATTTCATTTTATGTGATTATCATAATTTTGATATCTAAATATGATAGGAATAGACCTAAAGAAATTTCACAGGGTGATATCTTGGATAAAAACACATGATTTTATAACAGTACAATTTTAAACAAAGTAAGAACAAATGGAATACAAGAATAGAAAGCTATTATATCATTACCAAACATGAATTTTTTCAACTCTACAAGTTTAGTTCAAACAAGAAAAATCATTTAAGTCAATCCCTAGACTAACATACCAGTAGGAAAATAAACAGTTCCATAGATACATAAATATATTTGATAACACTTCATATTCATTTATGATTTAAAAACAGAGCACATTAGGATGAAAAGGCCATTTTTAGTATAATAAAAAATATATTTTTTTTTTTTAATTTTTTTTTCAACGTTTATTTATTTTTGGGACAGAGAGAGACAGAGCATGAACGGGGGAGGGACAGAGAGAGAGGGAGACACAGAATCGGAAACAGGCTCCAGGCTCTGAGCCATCAGCCCAGAGCCTGACGCGGGGCTCGAACTCACGGACCGTGAGATCGTGACCTGGCTGAAGTCGGACGCTTAACCGACTGCGCCACCCAGGCGCCCCAATAAAAAATATTTTTTAAAACAACCCTAAGAAACTTCACGATTAATAACAGAATGTTGAACTCTTTTTAAAAAAATCATGAGCAAAATAAAGATGTTCTGTCTCAAATCATCTATTCAGTATTGCATCAGAGCTTTCTTCAGTGCAGAAAGACAAGTAAAAAAAGGTGTGTGTTTTTTTTTCCCCTTGATCCCACCAACATTCTCTTCTGCCAGATACTGCTGCATACATTACTCCCTTCCATAGCAAGACTCTCTAAAGTTTCTGGCATGTACTTTCTCTAATTTCTCTCCCTTCATTCCTTTTTAAATCACTGTAATAAGAATTCTGGATGACCGTATCATTGAAAGCAGAGCATCAAGTTCACCTATAATCTCTGAGAAACTAAAGTTAGTATTCAAAAGTCCCAACATACTTGACTTTCCAGCAGCGTCTGGCACAGTTAATCCACACTCTTCTCCAAACATTTTCTTTACCTGTATTCTAAGACACTCCAGGCTCTTAGTGTTCCTTGCAGTTCAAGGAATGTTTATGTTCCATTTCATTCATCGTGTGTTTCATCTCTCCCCCCATATCCTCGTCTATCTCACACATGTTTCAATATGCGTTTGCCCCTGAACCCGGCCCTGTGTCCTCTTCTCTCAGAACACTCAATTACTTGATATCCTACAGTCCCGAATAAAAGCAAATCCATCTTTCCAGTTGCTTGGGCCAATTTTTTCTTTTCAGTGTTTATTTATTGCGAGAGAGGGAGAAGGAGAATGTGCCCTTGAGCCGGGGGAGGGGAAGAGAAAGAAGGAGAGAGAGAATTCCAAGCAGGCTCCACGCTCTCAGCACAGAGCTGGATCTCAAGAACCTCGAGATCATGACCTGAGCTGAAATCTAGAGATGGATGCTTAACTGAGCCACCCCGGTGCCCCTAAATTTTTTGAGTCATACACAACAACCCCAACACCCCGTGTGTACTACTGCAGAAATTTATGTTGTATCGACGTTAAAGCCGGAAGCCAGAATGAGATTTTTAAAACGTAATTCATGTAATGCCACTCTTATGCCAAAATTCTACAGAACCTCTTATTTCGCTCAGAGTACAAGTCAGACTACTTAAGAGGTCCTGTCTACATACTGTTCCCTATTGCTGCTGCAACAAATTACCACAAACCCAGTGGCTCAAAACACTGCAAATTAATTTTTCTATAGTTCTGGAAGTCAGAATAAAATCCAGGTGTCAGCAGTGCTCCTCTCTTACTGGAGGCTTCAGGGACGTCCTCACAGTTTCCAGATTCCAGGGGCTCTTTGCATTCATTGGCTTGCATCCCTTCCCTCCACTTCACAGTTTATCATCCTAATCCCTAGTTCCACTGTTATGTCCCTTTACTGACTTGGGCCCTCTTGCATCTGTCCCACGTGGGTACATTGGGATCACCTGAATAAAGCAGGCTAATCTTCCAATTTCAGGGTCCTTTATTTCATTACAGCTTCACAGTCTTGTTTTACTATTTAAAATAACATATTCATTGGGGCGCCTGGGTGGTTCAGTTGGTAACCGTCAGGGTGTTGAGTTAGGCTCAGTTCATGACCTTTCAGTTTTTCGGTGGGTGGTTTCGAGTCCCACAGTGACTGACAGTGCAGAGCCTGATTGGTTTTCTCTCTCTCTCCCTCTGCCCCTCCTCCGCTCACATGCTCTGTCTCTCTCTCTCAAAATAAATAAATAAACTTAATTTTTTTTTTCATGTCCATCCATCTTTGAGAGAGAGACAGAGTACAAGCAGGGCAGGGGCAGAGAGAGCAGGAGACACAGAATCAGAAGCAGGCTGCAGGCTCTGAAATGTCAGCACAGAGCCCAACTGGGGGCCCGAACCCACAGCGGTGAGATCATGACCTGAGCCGAAGTTGGTGCCTAACCAACTCAGCCACAAATTCTGAGAATTAGGATGCGGATATCTTTGAGGGCCACTATTCTGCCTACTATTCTCTGTGAGATCTGGGCATCCCGTTACCTCTCAGACCTCCCCTTCTACCACCTGTTTATTGATTCCTTTTTTCCACACTCACTTCCTTGCTCTTCTTGGAATATTCCAAGGAACTTCCTGATTTGGAGAGTTTTCAGTATATATATATATATATATATATATATATATATATATATTCAGTATATATATTCAATATATATATTCAGTATATAAATAAATATATATATATATTCCACTGATAGCTGCTTAGTTACCTCTTTAACTTCCTCCAAATCCTTTGCTCAAAAACCACCTTATCAATGAGGAAATATCTGACCACCAGCACCCACTATGTTTCATTTCCCAATATTCCACCCCTTGTTTTTCCTTTTTTTTTTTTTTTTTTTTTTGAGAGAGTGAGAGAGAGAGTGGAGGAGAGGGGCAGAAGGAGAGAGAGAATCTTAAGCAGGCTCTACACTTAGCACAGAGCCTGACTGGGGGCTTAGTTCCACGACCCTGGGATCATGCCCTGAGCCAAAAATCAAGAGTTGGACACTCAACTGACTGAGCACCCCAGGCACCCCATCTCTTCTTTTCTAATAGCTCTCCTCATCTTCTGAAATATTGTAATAGTAATATATTTATTATGTTTCTTTTTAATTTCCTGAATTTCCTACTAAAAACATGAGCTTCATGACATAGGATATGTTGTTAAGTTATGTGAACTAGTGAAATAACAGGTGCCTGCTCCATAACTATTATGGATTTGGAGATGAAGCAATCAATAGGAAAAAAAAAAAAAAAAAGATGACCTAAAGAAACAATTGGTAAAATACTCGAAAAATGTTTTCACAAAAATGAAAGCTCACTGCTAATTAGGATAATGCTAAGTAAAATACCAGACTGGGGGTTGGGGGTGTTAAATAACAAAGTTGGGTATCCAAAGTAACAGAACTCTCATATACTGCTAGTGAGAATATGTATTGGTTAACATTTAGGAAGCTAATATGGAACTCTCTGGAAAAATTAAAGCTAGGCACACACTATATATATCAGCAGTTTTACTCCTAATTATATACTCTAAACTTATTCAGTATACATACGTATCAGAATGCATATTTAGATGTTCATAAGGGCATTATTAATAATAGCCAAAGCTAGGGGAAGGGACACTATTGTATATTCATTATTAATATTATCTCACTAAATCCAAACACCTTCATATAAAGAAATCCTTTACAAAATGGGTTAATTTTATAAACCTATTTGAACAAAGGAAAAAAGACACAAAATAATATATGAACTATAATTATACCTGATTTCAGAAACATTAAAAAAACTATAGTATCTTGTTTAGCAAGGGCTACATACAAGTTCAAAGTATAAAGAAAAGCAAGGCATTATTAACACAACATGAAGCCTATCGACACCTTCATAAAGGAGAAATGTTGTTAACATACCCACAGAGAAAGTTTCATAAGGCTAGCAATTTTCCATTTCCATTGATTTATATTTACTCATTAAAGTGTATATACATGTTTTATTCAACTTTCAGTATGAATTACATTTGAAAAAAAAACACTTAAAGGTCAGTTAATAGGAAGTTAAGGGTAAAAAAACCTATCTTGCCAGTATAAAAATTGGTAAAGGATATAAACACTCATTTAAAGAAATGGAAAACACTTTAATAAGCACATGAAGAAATGCTTATCATCACTTAAAATAACAGAAATATGTTTTCATTCATAAGACTGGAAGAATTAAAAGATGATGATGATATAGAGATATGATAAAATGGTGAAGAAGCACTCTCATCCACCATTGATGAACCATTTAGCAATACTAATTAAAGTATAAAATCGCTCAAGACTGCTTCAGCATCTCCACCTTTCATCTTATTCCTGAAGATATGCCAGCAGTGTGTGAAATAACAGTTCATGTTATTATTAAATTATTTTTAATAACTGCTTGCAAAAGGAAAATGATAAACAAATTATGATATATCCACAGGAAACTATACAGAAACTAAATTTTTAAATAAATCCTTATTTACTGAAACTGAGAGTCCTCAAATTATATTTTTAAGTTAAAAAATGACATTATATAAGATTGCATAAAGTACATCGCCATTTATGTAAAAGCAAATCGTACATGTGTGGTTATATAGTTCCATAATGTCTCTTGAAATATATACCCACTGCCAAAAACCACCTGGTAAATGCAATTATTTCTTAGGAAGAGAACTAGGAAGGCCTGAGGATCATGGTGGGAGTCTTAGTTTTAACTGCATACTCTGTTTTGCCCTTCAAATTTTATACAAAGTAAATGCATTATCAATTCCATATATAAATTAAATAATAAACACATAACAAAATAAGTTTGACACCTCTATGATGTAATAGAAATATCCCTGTTACCCATGCAGTTTTAGTTTTCTATTGATATCATTCTGAAAAGACAGTTAATATACTTATCATTATATTTTTTTAATGTTTATTTATTTTTGAGACAGAGAGAGACAGAGCATGAGCAAGGGAGGGAGGGGCAGAAAGAGAGGGAGACACAGAATCTGAAGCAGGCTCCAGGCTCTGAGCTGCCAGCACAGAGCCTGACATGGCGCTCGAACTCGTCAACTGCGAGATCCTGACTTGAGATGAAGTTGGACGCTCAACCGACTGAGCCACCCAGGCGCCCCTATCATTATACTTCTTAAATAAGAATATAATTGTTTTAGTGAGGTAACATACAGAATATTAACAACAACAAGAATATCATTATTAATAATGGTGTAATGAGGTGTAATGTTGGCTATTATATACCCTGGAGTCATCTCTTCTGGGTTAGAACTCCAGCTCTACAAGTTACTTGATTTGTGCCCTTAGAACACTTATTTAGACAATAAGGACATATTTTTCTTAATTATAAATGAGAGATAATAATAAAAATATCTTATGAGGTTACTGTAATATTAAGTAATAATAAATAAATCAAATTTTACAGTTATCATTATCAGGATATATCAGTGTGTTTCAGATTATTATAAACTATATCTTATTTAATTCTCACATAAAACCATGTGTAATAATATTTACATCAATTTTTTTTTGCTTTCAGAAGTGTGTAAGTATTAGCGGCAAGAAAAGTGTTGTTTTTTTAATTGTTTTACTTCTCTTGGTGATTTACATGGCAGTATTCTTTTTGTTTAGTGATTATGATTATGTGTGGTGCTCACTGTCACCTTGATAGATATTTTCAATTCTAATTTTTAATAAGGAAAGAGAGCTCATCTGTTTTTGCACATTCACATCCTCTTTTTCCACATCATAATATCCTATCACTAGCTCTTCATCAGTTCAAAATATCTCTCATTCTCCACTTATTTTGTCTAATTGATAATATGCCTATGAGAAACTGTCCAACACAAAACTAACTGACTCCCATTTGCCTCAGATGATTACAGTAACTCTCTCCTTGGTCCACACTGATTTTTAAATTGTCACGCCTGTCTTTTGATTGAGTTTGCATGACACAACAAAATTAGTCACTTATTCTTTGCAGTTTTTTTTCCCTCCCTTGTCTTCTATAATAATCCTAGTCTTGCCCTTCTTCCCCACCACCCCACCACCTCGCTTCTCCTTGGATGTTCTCTGCCTCTACCTGTATGCTATTTGATTTTTAATCAAAAGTCATGTCCTTGATATTTGCTTTATCTATTTATTGTTTCCCTTCAGAAACTCAGACATCAAGGATGCAGAAACTGGGTCTGTTCATGATTCACAACTCTATCCTTCTGTTCTGCTAGACTCAGAATAGTCGAACACATATGTACAAACTAAATTTGTTGCTAGATTTGATGTAGGTTTGTGGCGAAATTGGTGTCAAGGAAAATTGCAAAACTCAGTGGTCTTGGAGTGTTTTTGGGTATTTGGAAGACATAATACTGAACTGAGAAGTTCACTGATGGAATTTAAGCTAAACAGCCACCAAAATAGGAAATATTCCTTTAGAAAAAGGTCTATAATAGTATATGCTCTTACTTTGTAAAATTTCATACTTCATAAAATAATTTTAGTACTGGACTGAGAGTTAACATCTGAATTTAAAATTCTAAATTTAATAGTTTTATGTAATCCATAAACACATACAGTGTAGTTTTAAATGCGAAGTTAAAGAAGTGAAAGAATTTTACTGAAAGAGGGAATCTGAAATTTACATAAAATGCCCTTTGCCTATTGTGGATTAGGGTTCGAAGGAGAGAACCAAAGGAGAGAACTATATTCCAACAAAATTACTGCTCCCTTCTCTAAATTTAGCCCATCTATATAGAAACTTACATGTTCATACTGTTCTTTATTTTTGCTTTTAGTTGCAATTATGAGAAGCCATGGAACAGTTACCCAATTAGCATCGCAATAATAATAATGGCAATAGTAATAATAATATTAATAAAATATTAAGGTTAAATAATATTGTTTACTAAAAAATGTAGAAATTTAACTATGAATATTTAGGAACTCACTTCAGAACATTTATTAAAGTATTCACTCCTTTTCATGCTTTCATAAAAGGTAACTGAGAATCTGAATATATGAACATATACCAAGTGTGAAACATTGGTGAGCAAACACAATAACATACATCCCACTTTTTCATTTTCTTTCCTGAAGAGAACATTATTTTTCAGTACAATGGGGACAGAATTTAATTGAATATATAATTATGTATTGTCTCCAAGAAAGAAAATGAGAGGGCTTTGGTAGAAATTCATAATACAATAATAATAATTTCCCATGCTTCATGACCATTACACATGCACCTGTTACTGATAAATTACGCTGAGATACTTTCTGCTGAGCAAATTTATGTGAGATTTAATACATTTTTCATCTACAGAGATTTCTCCCGAGTTTTTGTTAAAAATCTACTCAATTTTCACATAATCTTCATTATAAAGTAATCATGTTTCTTAAAAGTTTATATTTGAAAAAATGATGGGTTAAATTATAGTTTTAAATTTTTATTTGAATTTGAATATTTTGAGATAATAAGTTTTCCAAAACGTAATTGGCACAGAAAAAAAAATTTTAATCATTTTTTATTGTCATCAGTCTATTATTATTTTGAATGACCTTCTATCTACTTCCAACTATTACTAGTCTTTGTGAATTCATTGGCCTAAAATCACAGAAAAAAAACCTTTAGAAAATAAACCCATAATTATCTTTTTTCTAAAATATATTCCAATAAAAGTAACTTCAAGGGATGTGACATAGGGAGGTAGATTTTAAGAGGTGCTATGTGGCTAACTGAAGAAACAGGAAAAGAGAAGAGGTTTCTGTGGGGAAGGGCTAATAAATTAGTAAACATGAAACAGGAATATACAAAAGTCAGGCTGTGGTAGGAAAGAAAAGATGACAACATTCACAGCCTCTCTGGGATAGTAACTCAAGGGGAAAAAAATGGGAGAATGAAAGGGTAGACTTTCCACAAATCCTTTAAGGACAATATGGGCAGTGGAGTGTGGTAAATGTTTAGGTGGGGTGCGTGTGTGTGTGTGTGTGTGTGTGTGTGTGTGTGTGTGAGTTGTTTCATGAAGGTTATAAAATGAAGTTGTCACACGTATTTATGAATAATCTTTTTTAATTTTTTAAATTTTTTTAATGTTTATTTTTGAGAGAGAGACAGTGTGAGCAGGAAAGGAGCAGAGAGAGAGGGAAACACAGAATTTGAAGCAGGCTCCAGGCTCTGAGCTGTCAGCACAGAGCCCGATGTGGGGTTCAGACCCTTGAACTGTGAGATCATGACCTGAGCCGGTCGGACGCTTAACCAACTGAGCCACCCAGGCGCCCCTATATGAATAATCTTGATATTTGGTAGCATGTTATGCAAATAACTTCATGGAAGACTATAGAAAACATGTTATCACTACTACCAGTAAAACTTGTAAGTAAAAAGATGATTGTGGTTGTTATTTATATATGAGCATTCCATACTTAATTCCATGTATCTTGTAAATAAATGTCATTTATTTTTAACATGCAACATTTACCATTTGATGTTTTTCTTGAAAATGCTAAAAGGGACCCTATTTCCTAATATTTTAAATGAGAAAAAATATAATGCTCACACATTACATCTAAGCTCAAAACCAATTCTAAAATTTAGTAACCAAAGTACAGTAAAATCTGTATAATATGAATAACGTGCTATAATGTTAATATGTAAAATGCTTAAATCCGTGTTACCTGATCACCTGAGGTTAATATGAATTAGTATGGCTTCTCTCTGTTATAAAACTTGGATACACATTCTTTTTGACAGCCTTTGATATCTTCAAATCATCTATGCCTGGTTTTGAAGTTTCATCCTCAATGCAAATGCATCTGGAATGCAACTCAACTACCTTCCTAAATATTGCTTTGTTAAAATATAGTGAGCTTTGAGGATGCAAGCATATTTTCCCTATATAACTTCTGGCTGAAATATCATTGTATTGAAAGATATAAATATTGTATGCATTTTGAGAATTAAAAACCAAGAGGTGGTCTGCCTGGAAAACATTATCAATGTTCCGCAGGCCAGGCTTCTATTTAAAAATGCTTTTATTACCTCTTGCTTGAAGATTAGTATAAGAAGATCTTAAGCACTCTAATTCAGATTTGTCTTATTTTGTGATCTTTGCATATCAGATAAATAATGTCCTGATCCATCCAAAAGTCCAAATGTCCCCTCATCAGGAAGGTCTAGAACCACCTAATCTAAAGGAGTCTCTGCCAATATCTGTCACATCATCCTCATTTACTTTCTTCCAGGACTTTTTCTATCCAAAATTGTCTACTGTGTTATTTGTTTCATGCCTCATTCTTTTAGTGGCTGCAATTAATAGGGTTCAAATAGAAAATAACCATATACCAACACTCTGCCTGCCCCCGCCCACTAAAATCAGATCTCTATATATTAAACAGTTAAAGGGTTTTCTGTTGTTGTCATTTGTTTGTTTGTTTAATGTAGGTCTTTTTTGGTCATATTTGGATTGTTTTTAAGAAATATTCACCCGGAATTTTTAGTGTCAAGAACAGTATTATTACAGTCGTTAAAATATCCAACTCTCTGAAGATAATATTTAACATCCATTAAAATGTTTGCAATTTCTGAACTCTTATGTAGCATTTTCTCCACGTGCTCGACTCAGATCTGTTCACCCCTGGAAGACTGCAGTGGGGAGGTCAGGGAAGCTTCCTCTCTCTATCCTAGTTCTCTATCCTAGATAGATAGATACATAGCTCTCTATCCTAGAACTACTCTTTCTCCCCTGTTAACAGGTTTGACTTGATTGTACCTACATTATTAAGGGTGAAAGGAACCTGGTCTAATATGGTGGGCACAGTTGGTATTTCTGGAATTTTGTTTAAGGTTAGGTTATTCTTTCATGGATCATGTTTTTTTCAGTTTTTGGAAGATCTTTCTTCTAGAAATTTACAGTGATCACTTTTTATGAGGCATTGTACATCAAAAGAGCTCCAAAGAAATACAGATAAGTAAAAAATAAAAGCATATACCTTGGCTCTCCAATCTTGACTTTTAATAACATTGATTTATGTGATGCAAATCCCAAAATTTCATTTCCACTTTACTTACAAGTACTGCAGAAATAGAACAGGGGGATAGTTGGTACTTATTTTTTTGTTGGTGGCTTTTGGGTTCTGTGCTCTATCAGAGATTAAAAGAGTCCCATAACTTCCTGTTAGCTTTAATTATTATTTTCTCCTTCTCTTAAAGGCAGATACTTCGTGAGCAGAGAAATTATATTTTCTCTACTATATACTTAATAGGAGTAATTAATATCTGAGTAGTGGGTCTTCTAGATATTTACTGAAAGAATGAATGCATACTTCATTTTTAGGGGGTTTGTGGAGCCCATAAGTCTACAAAAAAGGATGATTAAGAGGCGGGAACCAAATGCATGACTTCAAGATTAGATAGGACATGAAGGAGAGGAGATCTTAAGAGAAGTCTGTTTCAGAAAGTGAATACTAATGGCAACTCTGGAAGGAAGAAATAAAATTACAAATGGGAGCAGGTTCAGAAGAAAGAACCCAGAAAGAACTAAAATAAAGATTGAGCTATTTAGGAAAATGTAAAAAAAAACTGGCAAACTAGGACAGTATTTCTTGATCTTAGCACACTTGATGTTTGGAACTAGAAAATTTTATGGAGGTCTGTTCTATGCATTGCGGGGTTTAGCAGTAAACTTGGATTCTGCCAACTAGATCCCAGTAGCAGCCCCTTTACTGCCACCACCTGATGGTTTTATTGTACCAAAAAATGTAGACAGTTACCCTAATTATTTTTAAAGTATTATTATATTTTCACTTCCTGGAGTGAATTGTCTTACTATGCTCACTCAAAATCAGGTTATTATTACCCAAATATGTTATTAATTTTTCAGGGTGTTAGGGGTTTTTCTCAGTATCTGGTTTTTATTAAAAGTCTAATTTTAACATGCTCTTCCCCACTTGAGAGTAATTATTATATAAAGTGAATACAAAATTTTTGTAGTAAATAAAATTAGTATTTCTTTGACCACTGTTTATCTGTTACAGCTTAAAGTAAATTCAAGAGTATCTAGGTTTTTTATAGTTTAAATTCATGTTAATTAATAGACAGTGTAGTATAGATAAGAGTATCTAGTTTAATGTCATTATGTATATTGTTTGAATATTTGGAACCTAGATATTTGAAATTATTTGTCCAGGGTGATTGAATCAGGCAATAAGAAACCGTGATTAAAAGTTATACTTAAATAAAAATACTTTATAGTTATAATGATTCTCAAATCTTAAATTGGAAAAAATGTAATATGTCTATAGAAAGATGCAAAATGAAAGCAACATAGTACAAAAGTAGATTACTTGAAGTTCAAATTTAAACCCCTTGCTATGGAAGTTAAAGCGAGGTGACATGGTGTTATCCTATAAAGGAAACTTCTTAAAGGCAAATTTTGTTATTATCTCACTGAAAAGAAAAAAAAAATAACTTAATGACAATTATATTTTGGTTCAGGATGTATTTGATTGAATGGTTAGAGGAAAATGTGTTTTGATCCTCAAGAGCTGAACAAAGAAATGCTTTGAGTGAGTTCATTATTGGCTGGCTTCGTTGTTTCTTGTTTGTTTGTTTAATTTTAGAGAGAAAGAGCCAGGACGGGGGTGGGAAGGGGTGGGGAGAGAGAGAGAGAGAGAGAGAGAGAGAGAGAGAGAGAGAGAGAGAGAGAATATTAAGCAAACTCAGTATGGAGACTGATGCAGGGCTGAATCCCACGACTCTGGGATCATGACCTGAGCCGAAATCTAGAGTCAGACGCTCAAGCAACTGAGCCACCCGAGTGCCTCTTGGCTTGGTTTCTTAATAACAGTCATGGCAATGACAATTTGACGACTGATCTATCTCTTTTTCTCTTTCTTTCTCTCTGTTTATTTCTTCTTTTTTTCTAAATGGATTTTAAAATTCTCATATACTTTATAATGCAAAATATTATTAAATTAAAAATGAATATATAGTAAGATGAATATATTAAAATTAATGTGGATAAAACTAACATATATAATTACATAACATGAATATATAAATTAAACCATTCACATAATCATAGTTTGATTTCATACGTGAAGGAATGAAGGCTAAGAGAAGTAGGTTGATTTAACCACTATGAGAAAAATAATAGTAGAAACAAGGTTATATCCTAAGTCTTCTGATCATTGATTACATGCTTTTCCTTCTTTTTTAAGTGCATTTATTTATTTATTTATTTATTTATTTATTTATTTATTTTTGAGAGGGAGACAGAGTGTGGGAGTGAGGAGGGGCAGAGAGAGAGGGAGTAGAGAATCTCAAGCAGGCTCCACACTGTCAATGCACAGCCGGACACAGGGCTGGAACCCACAAACCATGAGATCATGACCTGAGCCAAAACCAAGAGCCTGTTGCTTAACCCACTGGGCTACAGAGGCTCCACAATTATATGATTTTCCTAAGCTTCCCTCAGCTTTTACCCAATGATAAGCAATAGGTTTTTCCCTCTGTTTCCCTTAATCAGTAATGGGCTTTTATCTGAGAAATTATATACCAATCTATTCTTTATAGGATTTGGTTGGCAAATTGTTTGGTATTAAAAAAAAAAAAAAAAAAGATTCCCTCTTCATGCATGTGCTTTCAGTCTTGTCCTCACCCTATCAGTGTAATTCTCTCCATTTTCTTATTCTGAGCTTCTCAAATATTTCCCACTACAATGGGGTGTCTATCATTATCTTCCATATGTCAAGTAATTAGAACATGTATTACTAATATATCTAAACCAACCTAGATACATCATTAAGCATCAATGTTACATTCCTACTTTAAAGGTAGTAAAAACTGGAAGTGAAATTTCTGAAAGAAAGGATAAATATGTATTAGATTTACTGTAAGTACTTTTAGAAAGAATATTTAGGGAATTTAAAATGTTTTATATCCATCGTAGTATATGTTTATTAAAATATTCTATATTGCACATTGCCTTTTTGACATCTGCAAATCTGTTTATATCTAAATAAGGTTTTTAATTGTATAAGTAATTAATGCAATATAAATAATAAGTAATTAATGCAAGTACTATACTATAGAAAAGGAAAATGTTTAAATAGCTATTTCACAGGTCATGACATGAATAAATGATTCAAACTACAAAGTGGTCCTGAAATATAAACCAAAAAAATAGATACTCTGGGCATTAGAAGTAAGCTTATTGCTACAGAATATAATAAATTTCTGTTGATCTAGTAATTCAGCACATATTATATAGAAAGGAACTAGTGGACACATCCCATAAATTCCTTATGTTTGTTCTTATTAAAGAGTTTTCTGACTTGCCTTTTTCAAGCAGAGTAAATAAGAATAAAATTTGGTTTGTATATCAAGATGCATATACAAGTATTACCAGTTTTAATTACCCATAGGGATTTAAATTCTAGACTAGTTCCCCCCCTCCCCCAAAGAACCGAGCAGGACCAGATGATTCTGGGAATTCAATCCAGTGCAACTCAGGTCAATTCAATCAATGAAATACAGGCGAATAACCCAAATAAGCTCTTTGTTCAGGAAGAACCAAAGAAAATTATTTACTGTATAGTTTCTTTGGTGTAGATTTCTGTTATTATATTTTCATGTGGTTGCTTTCATTAACTAAAAGTTGCCTATCACGACAACCATAAAATGTACCTTAATCCACTGATCTTGGACACCCAATCAGATGTGACCTGTGATAAGTCTGCTACTGTGTGCTTTCTGGTCATATTGCTCAGATTGCTGCCACTTTTCCTTCTCCTTATAATTGATATAACATTTAACCTTTAATGTCATCTATGCCATATTGGCAGACATTTAAAGATGACTGAAATAATTGGAACATGAAAAAACATATCAAAGTGTTTTAAAATCAATGAAAAAAATACTTTACATAACTTTTAAAAATAGTTTTTCTTAGAGGATTAAAAATTATTAGCGCATTTTAATTGTTTGGATGAAGCTATTAAAGTTTAGGTTAACGCAAAATTCTCCATCACGGTAATGTATCTATCATAACTTTATAGTGTTAACATAGGGTGTATTAACATGTGATTATATTTACTTTTATCTTGCTAGTGTTTCCCTTTCTTCTTTGATATATTTTTATACTGTCCATAAAAATAATAACCATGCCTATTAACACAAAACCTTTCTTAAGACACTAACTTCTACTACATTCAGATAGTGCCAAAAAAGAACACTCAAAATGAACAGAAGATAGTTCACACAAGCATTCATTGTTACTTTTCATTCGACTCCCAACCACAACTAATTTTCCTCACTTTTATAAGTGAATAGAGTAGAAACTTGTCTCTGTCCACATATCGCAATAAGTAAACCACTTCTACCTGCTTGTCTTCTATGTATTTTTCCTTTATATAAATGTGCCCACAGTGAGACTTAAGAAAAGTAAATAACACTCATATCTGAAATAAGTTTTCTTATAAAAAAGCTATTTTTTTTGGCCTTAGGTCATATTTTTAATGACATTTGCTTTCTCATTCTATAGAATATTAAACTACTTTTAAATGTCTTTTCCTCCCTGCGAAAATCAAGAGCGATAGGAACCATTGCATATGTATCTATTTATCTATCTAGTCATTTCAAGTAGCCAGATTGATGTATAGTTTTCTCACTATCATTGATTTCTGACTACAAATTCTAAAAGCGTAATTTTAGTACTTCTTTAATCCATGAGGAAATGGACAGAATTAATTCTATCAAGTGAATTTCTACCTTTACCATGCTGTATTTATTTATTCTGTGGTTTTTCAAATTATAATTTCTATTCCATAAACAAAAATTGCTTTATGGATATTTAGAGAATAAAATTGATAAGAATGATGATCTTGATAACCTTCAAATTTTCCTAAGACATGTAAAGAAAGAATGTAAATATTTGCCATTTCAGTGCAAACTTACCTTGCCCACGTATTGGTAATCAGATCCTGTGTATTCCTCCAGTAAGAAAAATTGATTCCACATCCACCCACGTTTTTGACGATGCAGAATTTTGCCATCACTCCTAGGTACACGTGCACCTAAAATTCTTTGCTGGGGTACAGGAGTCCTTCTGAACATTATCTCTGGAGAACAGAAATGTGGCAGGCATACCCAGAGTAGAAATAGTAGCAAAAATTGGTATATTGTCATAGTTCACTTCTTGAAAATTTCCAACGTGGATGAAGAGAAAGCAGTCCTATTTTATTGAGTTGAATTTTACTGTGTTTCAACTGGTTTCCAACATCTCATCAATGTTTTGGACATGTTTCCAAAAGCTTCAAACAAAAAAACAAACAAATAAAAAAAAGTCAGTTGAAAACATTATGAATGTTACCTGTTACCTTAAATATGAAATTGATAAAGATTAGTAGCAAACAAAATACCTACTTTCCTGCTGTTTTATAAAACAATGATTACTTTTGGAAGATATTGCTTGTCTAGTAACATGTCAGCAATTTATGAAAAGATCATGGTAAATAATGTCTTTCAGACAAATTTTAAGGAAGGGACATATTAAGCTTTGTTTCTTTTTTCTTTTGTGATTATAACAGTTTTCAGGAATTATGATCCCTATATGGAGTAGGGATGAAGTTAATTTTGCACATCATTTTTTTCAGAGTAACAACATAAATTAAAAAACTGAAAACAAAATATTGATTTAATTAAAGCTACAGAAAACATGCATCTGTTGTGCGATGCAATGATATTTGAATGTTTTTAAACAGCAGCAGTTTCTTCCAATTTAATTCTGCTCAAAGGTAAAAGCAATATAAGAACAAATAAAACACTTGAAGTGCCTTTGGCTGAAAAGTTCTCTCTTCCCTCTTAAAGTAGAAAAAAATCACTACTAAAGTAGATCCATTTGTAATATAATTCATACTACTGTGTAGAGGGAGTGAATGACATTGTCAGCTGTACTCCCACTAGAAAAGTTCTGAGACTAGAACTCCACACTGCCCCAGCCTGACTAGGGAGGGCCATAGATTCCAGGCTGCTCTCCACCTCCCTCCCTCTGCTTGCTTCCTCAACCCAGGTAACCCTATTAAATATAAATCAGATTATGTCACTTATCTGAACAAAAAACTCACATGAAGTCTCCTCTCACTTTGATTAAAACCCAATGCCTTACAAAAACCTACAATTCTGTACTTGATTTCATGACTACTGGTCACTTCTCTGACCTCATATTTTACCCCAATCCCCCGTGTCACCTCCTAAAACTGACTCCTTTCCAGCCAAAGTGTCCTTCTTCTTTCACCTTGCAATACACTTCATATTCTCCTCTCCTAAACTAGAACTTTCTACTTTTTCCTTCTATTTGTAATGTTTTTCCACATAGAGGTCCACTTGGTTAGACTTCTTGCCTCCTTCAGGTCTTTCTTGAATCCTCCCCTAACATTCCATATATACCCATATACTATAAATGCTTTATTTTATTCGGGATGCATTCTGTCTCCCTGCTATAATCCCATGGGTTGTTTTGCTACTGTATAACAGACTCTTACAGCAGATGATCAATAAACATTTTAATTGAATAAATGAATATATTGTAAGTTGATTAAAAAATCTGAGTACCATTCCTTTTTCTATGTAGTTATGCTCCAACACTTATGTATGGAAATACATTTTTGAAATCATGATTACTTTATTTTATTCTTTGTTTATATTACTGTTAATCTTCACAATCTTGTTTTTATTTTAAAATCTTCTCTATAGATTGTTCTTTGTTTGTTTCCTGTTAGGTAAGGATTTTACTTCAGAATAGGATAAAACATTTCTTATAAAAAAGTAGTTTTGGTACCGAAGGATTGAGTTCCTTTTCTCTAATATGGCAAGCATTCTAAGTCTTGCAGCATTGACACTGACATTTATGCTTTCATCCACAATAATCTGTTAGCAATCTGCTTATTCTTTTCGGTTTTCTTTTATTAAGAAGATTTAAAAGTTAATGCAAACATGTTTTACAAATAAGATTAATGGTGAAGCAGTATTCCCTTGAGTGTATTAAATGACAGTGGAGTTCTCTACAGCATGTGAAGCATTCAAAATGACAGATGTAAACTGTATTAAAAAATCATGTATTGCTATACTTGGAGTATAGAAATTATCTGATACATACAATGATTTTACCTTACAAAGCACTGACATTACAGAAACTTAAACTGATTGGATTCTAAGTAATAGGAACATGTACCAAACCAATGTTTGTCTTTTTATGTAACAGGGCACGATAGATAATATTTCCAGAAACTTTCACTGTTCCTAAAAATTAGAGGGCAGTGTGTATAATTTACTGTATCTACTTTCTGTGAAAGCTTTAACACTTACTGAAGCAACATTCTCATTTCATCTCTTTTTTTCATTTTAAAAATATATTCCAGCAACTATAAGATATATTGGCGATCACTTTCAATGCAATTATAACTATCTATAATTTTAAAAGTTTAAGCATCAATATTTTGGGGAATAAGCAGGTGGAGATGATAACTGTGAAAATTGCTAGTAAATAATTGGAGCTCTACATACGCATGGAATTTTTTTTTCATCATTTTTCTGGTTTCTATTATTTAATAAGTTTCCTGTAGGGTCTATAGTACAATGTATTATTTAATACTGATTTAAAATAATTAAAATATGTTAAAAATATATTTTACATGAATTAAATATTTGATAAACCATTTCAAATGATGACAAGATTAAATAAAATTTTTAAAAGCAAAAGTTTTAATTTTTTTAATGATTTTTTAATTTATTTTTGAGAGAAAGAGTCAGAGAGCAAGCAGGGGAGGGGCAGAGAGGGACACACAGAATCCCAAGCAGGCTCCAGGCTCTGAGCTGTCAGCACAGAGCCTGATGTGGGGCTCAAACTCACAGACCACAAAATTATGACCTGAGCTGACGTCTGATGCTTAACCACCCAGGTGCTCCCAGAAGTTTTAAATTTTGATTATTTTGATTTATGATTTTCTTTTACTTTATTTGATTGGGCTTTTGGTCCCATATCTAAAAATCTTTGGGGACACCTGGGTGGCTCAGTCAGCTAAGCATCTGACTCTTGATCTCACCTTAGTTCAATATTTCATCTGTCCCTCGCCTGCTTGTGCTTTCTCCCATTCTCTTTCTCTCTCTTTCTCTCAAATAAATAAACTTAAAATCTATGCCTAACTTAAGATCAAGAAGATTCATCTCATGTCTTCTTTTCAAAGGTTTATTGTCTTAGTTCTAACACTTAGGTCTATGATCCAACTTGAATCAAGTTTTGTATATAGTGTGAGATATGAATTGAAGTTCTTTGTTTTGCATATGAATATCTAGTTTCCCAAGCTCCATTTGTTGAAAAGTCCATTCTTTCTCCTCTGTATTGCCTCTGTGCTTTTGTCAAAAATCAGTTTGTCTACATATGTGTGTCTATATATGTCTACATTTGCATTTTATATTTAAATTTTATAATTACCTTGAAATTTCTATATAAAAGCCTGTGAGGATTTGACTGGGATTGCATTGAATCTTTAGATAAATTTCGGGAAAATGGCCATCACAGCAACATTGACTCTTCTGACCTAAAAACCCTATATATCTCTACATCAATGAGTTCAACTCAGTAATGTTTTAGAGATTTCAGTGTACAGATCTTGCTTACTTTTTATCAAATATTACCCTAATATTTTCATATTTTGTTGTTATTTTTATTTCTAAACCACTTTATTGAGATATGATTGAGATACAAAAATCTGTTCATGTTTAATTTATACAACTTGATGAGCTTGAACACTGTTAAATACATTACTTAATAATGATTTTAAATCATTAAAATATGTTTAAATATATTTAAAAAAAAGACAAGCCAACAATATATAATATCATATTATATTTGGTTATAGACATATCTAGAATATACAAAGAATGCTCAAAATCCAAAAATCAAAAAGCATAAAGTCCAATAAAAATGGGGAAAGTATTTGAACCGACATTTTTACCTATAGAAAGCAAAAATGTACATGAAAAGGTATCCAACGTTGTTCGTTATCTGAGATACGCAAATTAAAATGACTAACTATTGGGGCACGTAGGTGGCTTATTTGGTTAAGTGTCCAACTCTTGATTTCAGCTCAGGTTATGATCTCATGTCTTAAGGTGGAATCTCAGTGCTGCTTAAGATTCTCTCTCTCTTTTTTCTCTTTTTCTCCCACTGCCCCTCCCCTGCTTGCTCACACACTCTCTCAATAAATAAATAAATAAATAAATAAATAAATAAATAAATAAATAAATAAAGTGACTATTAATGAGTGTTAGTGAGAATGTGGAGGAACTAGAACAATTCTACACTATTAATGGGAATGTAAAATTATATAATCTCCTTGGAAGATAATGTGGTAGACTGAAATAATGACACCTCAAAGACATTCACATTCTAATCCCTGGTACCTGTGGAATCTGTAAATATGTAAAAGGGACTTTGAAGATGTTATTAATTGAAAGATTGTAGAGATTTCAAGAGAGTATTTTGGATTATTTAAGTGGGATCATTGTAATCATAAGGATCCTTGTAGGAAGAAGGCAGGAGGATCAGAGTCAATAGTAAGAGATAAGATCACAGAAGCAAGGGGTCTGAGTGCCCTGAGCAAGAGGGCAGCAGCCAGCACGCAGGAAGCTTAGAAACTATAAAAGGAAAGCAGTGGATTCTCCCCTGTGGCTTCCAGATGGAACACGGCCCCTCGACACCTTGATTTTAGACTTTGACTTCTAGATATGCAACAACATAAATCTATGTTGTCTTAAGTCACTTGGTTTGTGGTAAATTGTTACAGTAGCAATAGGATTGGTAGATGCTTAAAACAGTAAAAGTACATCTACAATATAATCCAGTCTTCTGCTCCCAGGTATTTATAAAAGAGGAATGAAAGTATATGCTCATTTAAACGTTGTATATGAATGTTTACAGAATTTTATGGATAAGAGAAAAAACCTGGAAATAAGCCAAATGTTACAGGTGAATGGATAAACAAATTAGAGTATATCTGTACAATGCTATGTTACTAAACAATAAAAAAGAATGATATTTTTTGGTTTCACATGTAAGGAGCTTGAAATTACCACTCCAAGCTAACACAACACAAACTTGAACAGATTAAAAAACCAGCAATTCTTCTTGGATCCATAAGAGACAGAAGGACTCTGGGCAAACTACTGTTCCCAAGATTGGAGAGAGAGACATGTGAATAGAAGGAAACAAGACTTACCAGCAGAGACTCAGGAGCAGAAACCATCTTAGAACCAGTAATGGTAGAGGAAAACTGAACTATAATTGACAAATTAATGGAGGCTTAGTGCACACAACTCTCAAAATTAAAAACTCCAGGAGACCCAGCCATGCTGTTTGGGGAGGTGCTCCTCAATACTTGGAGATTTACCTATGGGGGACTCACCAGTTTCCTACAGTAAAATGTCATAAAAATCCCCATATGCTTTCAACAGGGAAGGAAATATTTTGAAATGCCTCCGAACACTGTGTTCCTAACAAGGTCTGCCCTCAGGGAAACTAGTTAACCAGAGCCTAACTTGGAGTATTATCAAAGCCTAACTGACCTGAGGGAAGGGAAATACAGAATTCAATCCCATATAGCCTTCAGGTTTCTCCTACAGAGGGAAAAAAAAATGAGGAATGCTTGTGAAGTTCACAGTATAGGGGCATAGGCTCACTAAAAGACAGTTACTAATCAGAGGCTATAGAACGCTTCCCCCGTCCCCACACTTAAACATCCCATCACTACAGGAACATTACAGCAGTTCCATTTCCAGTACAATATAACCAGCTATCAAGAAGAAAATTACAAGGGATACCAAAAGACAAAAAAAAAAAAACAAACAAAAAACACAAACTGGAGAGACTCAGCAAGCATCAGAATCAGACATGGCAGGAATGTTGGAATGATCAGACTTGGAATTTAAAGTAACTGTGGTCAATATATTAAGTGTTCTGATGAATCAGGTAGATAGCGTATTAACAACAGATGGGCAACATAAGTAAAGAGATGAAATCCTAAGAAAGAACTAAAAAGAAATGCAAGAAATAAAGAACACTGTCACATAAAAGATTAGGCTCATTAGTAGACTGGACATGGCTGAGAAAAGAGTCTTTGATCAAGAAGATATACCAGTAGAATCCTTCAAAACCTTACACATCCATCCTTATATATTTGTCTAAACCCATAGAATGTATAACACCAAGAGTGAACCATAAGGTAAACTATGGACTTTGAGCAATTGTGATGCATCAATATAGGTTATTCCTTGGTAAGAAAATATACCATTCTGGTAAGCAATGTTAATGGGAGAGGCTATGTATGGGGGGGGGGGGGGCAGTGGATATTTTAGAAATCTCTGTTCCTTCCTCTTAAATTTCTTGGAAACCTAAAAATGCTGCAAAAAATAAACAATTCATAAACACACACATAAAATAAAAATAGAGAATTGTATGAAACAAACCAACAGTTAATTTGTCCCATGTAAATTCTTCCTGGGTATGGTCTATGCAGCTAGAAACCCAGTTTTAGACTTTTCAACATATTGCTCTTTCATTATAAATATCACAAATAAATATTCTTTCACTAAACTCAAAATGTGGAACATCTTTGACACTTCCATTAATTCAAGCCCATCTCCAACATAGTCTATCAATATATACCCTTGTTTTTGTTTTCTTCTTCATAGTGGTCAGCTCTTTTTTTTGTTTTTCTTCCTATTGTATGTGACAACACACTATTTTACTTATTTATTTATTTTTTTATGAAAGAGAAAGAGAAAGAGTGAAAGTGAGCAGGGGAAGGGAAGAGGGACAGAAAGAATCTTAAGCAGTTTCCACACTCAGCAGGGAGCCTGATGTAGGGCTGGGTCTCACAACCTTGAGATCATGACCCGAGTCCTAAGTCGAAATTAAGAGTTGACTCTTAACCAACTCAGCCACCCAGGAGCCCTTATGTTTTTTTTTTTTTTTTTTTTGAGAGAGGCAGAGAGCAAGCGAACCAACACACTATTTTATGTCATCATTTCATGCAAAAAATGTACACTAACAGGTTTCCTTAACCTTCATTTTTTTTTACTTAAAATATATCCTGCGGGGTATTAGCTAAATTAATTTTCCAAAAACCACTTCACCCTGACCCAAATCAATTAAAAATTTTAAATATATCTAACTACCAGGATAATAACATGGAACCAAGTGATATTTAAAAATATATATTTTTTACATTATTTCTGATTGGTTATTTAGTTTCAAGCCTGATATGTAACTTTTTATGTACATAAACTACTCCCTCACTAATACATAATTCTGAATCTTGTCTAGGTATTTATACTTTATTGAATTTCCCTCACTAGTGAATTGTTACTGTGTATATATAGGTGTGTGAGTAAACATTTCTCTTTTTTTAAGTTTATTTATGCATTTTTGAGAGAGAGAGAGAGAGAGAGAGCACTCACATACAAGTGGGGGAGGGGCAGATAGTGAGGGAGAGAGAGAGAGACATGATGCCCGATCCCCAAAACCATGAGATCATGACCTGAGCTGAAATCAAGTCAGATGCTTAACCAATTGAGCCCAACTAGGCACTCCAACATTTCTTTATTAAGTAAAAAATATGTTTTAAAAAAGTCTTTCTGAATCGGTTGGGTTATTTCTGGTGAAAAATAAAGGCTAAAGTTTAGAATATGAAAATATCATTGTAAACGGAACTATAATTAGAAGGACTCAAATGGGCTGAGACCAAAGTTAAACTATTTCTTGCCATGAAAATGCTAAAAATTAATGAAATTATATAATTTTATTTCCAGTTAATAAATTTATTTTCAAGAAGCCCTTTCAAAACCCCAGTAACGTATTTTAATCTCAAAAATAATTTCACATGAGTATCACAAGAATCATTGAACCATCGCTGAGCATTCATTCTGCATTCCCGTAATTCCTTTAGACCAGTGTTTTGCAAACCTTAATGTACATTTACATCTCCTGGGGCTCCTGTTAGAAGTCAGTGTTCTCATTTAGTGGGTTTGGGTGGGGCACAATACTCCTCACTTCTAACAAGCTCCCCTGTAAGGCCAATGAGGCTGGCCTACACACTTTGAATAGAAAAATCGAAGGACTCTCTAAACCTAAGTCATCTTCAGAATGTGTTTATGACTTTCCCTTGTTTAACGACTCACAGCTCAGGTATGTGTCCTGTTACACTTTCAGGAAAATAAAATATAAGGTGATTATTGCGGGAAGATAATGATTATTTCCAAATAATCAAGTTTATTCCAGAATTTTTTTTTTTAATCTGAAAGATCTGTTTGATTAAAGTCAGTACACTACAGCAATTATTCTGATCATGCTACAAACTCTGTTTTCCTTTAGATTTACGTTTTCAAATGTTTGGATTTCATTTCACTTTTACAATCACAGAGTTTCATTATTCTTCTAAAATATTTATCAAAACCATTTTTCTCTAAAACATATTAATTTTATTTATATATGTAAGCAAAGAATGGCAGATCACAAAATATAATAGACATTTTGACTCATCTCAATAATTAATTAGGTCTCTACACATCACAGATGATCCATTGAGCTGTAATCCATCCTTGGCTAATAAAAGGAATTAGTCATTCTTCAGTCAGCTGATTATGTTAAGATTTTAATGTACCATTTTCCTAAATTTTCTTTAATTTTACCATTTATAACAATAGAAAATCCTGAAGATTATTAAGACCCAATCCAAGGCTCTATGGATGAATAATTTTAATCCTTTAGAGGTTTATAGCACCAATACAGCCTAATGAAATTTCAACATTGAGAAAGAAAAGAACATTTTTCAGGTATGTTTATACAATTTAAGTGAGCCAGCGCATACTAAATACTTCCTTTTTATGCATCTGATACCATTTTATGCATCTAGTAAAAAGCACTATGTGAAATAACTGAATCAAAGCCCTACACTTAGGACTCAAATAATGTGAGTCCATATGCTTAATCCTATTTTCCAAGCATTCATTACACATTACCTACTGTGCTCTAATGTCATAGGAAATATATAATTCTAAATTGAACATTATCACTCTATTTTAAGTACGTGTTTGCATATGTATCTCTGTTTAGATTGTAGGTTTAAAGCATGGTTTTATGTCTTGAATCAAAAGTTACACATAAATGGATTGCACAAAATATTCAATAAATATTTTTGGAATTGAATATTATTATTCTAAAATATTTCAATGAAAAGGAAACGATTTATTTTTCTAAAATGTACAACATGGCATCAACGACCATTTGTACCGTTTTATGCTCATATCCTGTTTATATACAACATCACAGAACTCACATAAAACATCAGTCAAATAGGAAATCAGTATATGATTTTTAAATGAAATACGTAACACAAAGTATCAGATAAGTTATCAAACATTGCTAGGAATGTTACAAATGCAGACAGAATTCCAAGAAGCTCCAATCCTTGTTACTCTTCTCAGATTAAAATTTCCCTCTAAGCAAAGCCCTTTGAAATGAATTTTAGTCCCCCAGAGTGTAACCTGCACGCAAACCAGTAATATACTTCTCCAGCTAAGCCACATGCTAACATTTTAACATGATAATTAGCAAAAACAGACAAAGCACACAAAAACCGGGTGCAGTGGGTCGATAAAGCATGTGGCAGGAGTAAAGAGAAGCATTGGTGAGTGAGACACATAAGTTAGTGTGGCCATTTTCTCTAAGATTCCCATTAATAAGCTAAAGAATAGCACCCAAGAGTTTTTGCTTCACTCTCAGCAGCCTTTGTAACTTCAGTAGCGACTGTGACAGTCCCAGATGTAACGTGATCCTCGATCAAGTTAGCAGTGCTAATACAGCTGTGACATTACACCTGCTGCTTCCTGGAAGTCTCATTCTACTGTAGCTAGGATTTATTTCACTGTGTGGAAATTGGTAGCAAGAATGCTCTCAGGGTAACTTAAAGATGTTAGGATAAAACCCATCTGGTACCCAATTGTCTTTGATCCAGGGCTTAAACTGCTTCTGAAAAGCAATGAATAAAGAGATGGGGAGAAAGAGCTTGAGAATTTTATTAGGAATTCCTTACCAAGGTAGGGTGTCATTCCTCATTTAATGCATTCTTGGAAGAACATCAAGGAAAAACTTCTATAGCTAGAAGGAAAAACCCCTTAAAGATCATTTCCTTTCAAAGTTACTTATGTGAAGACCTGTGCATGTACGAATAAATAGCGTGCAAACAATCACAACACACTTCAGAGTGTCCTACTATGTGAATGTGTAGTATATGCACTGAATCGGGATTTACTATACAGCAATCTGTGTTCTTGCTGGTAAACCTAAAAGTACAAAGAGACATGACATTAATTTGTAAAATTATTCAAAGGTACAAACGTGGAAATATATTATCGGTCATAAAGATATACTTAATTTATAAATATAGTGGATTACATGTGGATTAGCGCAGTCATCATTAGACAGATCTTTTTGGCATGCATTTATGAGATGGTCAGGCTTAAATAAAAGAAGCAGACACTTTTATCAGCACTAACTTTTAATTCTAATTATGCTTCAATATTTGCACAATACTAAAAAAGCCCATTTGGAGATAGCCTATCTTATCTCTATATGGAGGCCCATTACATAAAAAAGGATTAACTCCTAAATTATGCATCTGTAGCTGGAATATAAAATTGGAATAGTGTTGCGTTAAATTTCATTTTCTTGGGGGCAGAAAGGGACTAGATTGTAATTTATTTTCTATTTTTCATAATGCTTGGCTCAATGTTAAATAGTACTTTCATCATATATTTCAAACTGAACCAAAAAGACAATAAAAGATTTATTTCTTTATTTTCTAATATTTATTCATGTTTTTAAGTCTTAAAGGTATCGATGCTTAAGTATGCACTCTAAGACATAGTGTGAGTTTTGTAGCTACTTAAAATATTAAGCTATATTATAATAAGCATCCCAATGCACTAGGTGTACCAATATTTGCTTGTGGATGTATTTTTTTCCCACACATTTCAATGGACTGTGTTTAGAATTTTCACTACGTCGATGCAGTCACTGAGGTTCAGGATTGTTCTCTCAGCAACGTTCATGGAGCACTGTCTGTGTGCCATACATTCTACTGTGTGGAGGCTGTCAAATGTGAACAAAGCTGAAACGATTCTCAATATCTAAGAATTAACAGTGTTGATGGGTGAAAAGAGCCCCGAATCCAAACATGGAAGCTCTGAGAAATCTTTTTGCAGGAAATCATATCGTAGATGACACACAGGGAAGAGGAGACAGAGTGTCATCTTGTGAACACTTGTGCATATTGTATGCAAGCATGTGCAGTGGTTAAACTGAGTTCTGGCAACATAGTGGGATGGAATTGTTTTCCATGAATTGGAATGACGGATCATGAATATGCAATGGGTCACAAACAGGGAAACAACTGTACAAAGCTCATGTACAAAAAAAACGAGCATGATAAAATGGAATCATTTCATTTTGATTGTATGACATAATTTCTTAAGATGTCTAAGCTCAAACCTAAACTTAGGTCCAGGCCTGTTATAATGCAGAGTCCAAGCCATCTAATTCTTCAGCCACAGCCTTCCCTATCTTAGCCAGGTTGGTCTTATGACTTCCATGGGCCCCTTGAGGACTTTTTCCTCGATAAAACATAATAGCAAACATATTTTACAATGGCATTCATATAAGGACACATATATTAATATTACATATTAAAGAATTGTCTTTGATATAAAAGTTTACTTTTTGGCTCTGATTTTAAAAGAAATAAAAACACTTCCATGGGCCCCTCCCCCAAAGTAAGGGGGACCCTAAGCTCTGTGCCTACTGTGCCTAAGGAAGAAATTGTGCCTGGCCTTAGCACGAACATATGGGTTAGAGCCCCATGTCCGGCTCCGCAATGACAGTGCAGAGCCTTCTTGGGATTCTGTCTCTCCCTCTCTCTGCCCCTCCCCTGCTCATGCATGCTCTCTCTCAAAATAAAATAAATAAACTTAAAAAGAAATAGTATTACTGTCAGCACAGACCCCAGCATGGGGCTCGAACCCATGAGCCACAAGACGAGCCCTGAACTGAAATCAAGAGTCAGACACTTGGGGTACCTGAGTGGCTCAGTTGGTTAAGCATCAGACTTTGGCTCAGGTCATGATCTCGTGGTTCATGAGTCTGAGCCCCACGTCAGCTCCTTACTGTCAGCCTGTCGGCACATAGCCTTCAGATCCTCTGTCCCCCTCGCTGCCCCTCCCCCAGTTGTGCACCCCCTCAAACAAAAAGAGTCAGACGGTGAATCAACTGAGTCACCCAGTATCAAGTACTTTTGAACTGAGTTTCAGAAATAAATTTTTTCTCCCATAATTTAATCTGACAGAGATGGAAACAGTTTCAAGAGTAATGTTATATGATGTGCTCACTCTCCAGTAGTTCGTGTCATAACCAGAAATACAACTCAGGTCATCCGATTTCCCTTGCACCGTTCTGAAATGTCTTGCATAATTTAATAATGAATAGATGTTATCATGATTAAAACTTACACTGAAATACTGTTATCGAGAAGACATCCTGGCTAGCTTCCAGTTTGCTGAGCACAGAAAAGATGAACTCACTGGAGTGGGGAGATCTGACACCACAGAAGTGTTCTGAATTACAGACCACAAAAGCATGTGGACATATACACATTCCGGATACAGAATATTTATTAAAAATGTTAGCAAAAATGTGTTTGGACATGTAATGTCCACAGAATGCTTTGGACTTAAAACGTATGATTGTCATGTTGAATTTTAAGTATAAAGTCGCTATTCGAGTCCCTTTGAGAACAAAGGTTCAGTAGCAATCCTTCTTTTTAAAGAATTATGCCTTTAGGAGGAAAGTTGGAATTGATGGCAAATTAGTTAATAAAAATAATTAACATTTTTTCTTGAAAGGTATGGCTACATTTAGTCGTTTCTGTCCCCTACTCTAACTTTACACCCTGTTCCTGGCCTCATCAGTACCATTCAATTCCCTGCTATGCCTCTTGGAATTCCAACTGAAATACAGCTCTCAGTCTTTCACATGATAAGTTTTATGACCACCTATTTTTTTTTAATTTTTTTTAACGTTTATTTATTTTTGAGACAGAGAGAGACAGAGCATGAATGGGGGAGGGTCAGAGAGAGAGAGAGAGACACAGAATCTGAAACAGGCTCCAGGCTCTGAGCTGTCAGCACAGAGCCCGACGCGGGGCTTGAACTCACGAACCGTGAGATCATGACCTGAGCCGAAGTCGGCCGCTTAACCGACTGAGCCACCCAGGCGCCCCTATGACCACCTGTTTTTAAAAGTTTTGGTTTTCATGTATGTATATCTGACTTTTTTTGTAGTATAAACACCAATGGAAGAAACACATCTGTAATTATTTTTAACCATTAGAAAGTATTACAGTTTATAAGTCTGCTTTACTGAATCATTTACTGCTTAAATCCAGGGTAATACCAAAAAAAAAAAAAAAAAAAGTCATATAACAAAAATCTACGCTTACTGAAGGCAATGAAATTTATAAGCTTTCAGATAATAGAGGAGATTATTCACTGGTCCCTGAAACAATTATATACTTGACCTATATTCAGTCACAATCACTATGAGAATCACAAAGATGCATCATTTTAATAAGAATTAAGTGAGTCAAGATCAGTGCCAGAAACAAAGTGGTACATCTAAATTCTGGACCATTAAGACATAATCTATAAAATGGCATCTCCTCAGTTAACTGCAAACGACTGTTTCAAGCTGAATGCTGTTCAGCATTTCCTAGCTCCCTTGGATACTAGGTATATCTTCTGTATATAACCCCTTCCTGTGTACATGACACCTTCTGATTTTCTGCGTGGCATTCTTTTTACATGGTGTTACTTCCTGACTTTTTGATTACTCCTCCAAACATGCATTCTGCATCTTAGAAAAAGGCATGTTTTTATTGCTTTGTGCATTTGTGTGTGTGTTTGTATTCTTGTGTGTGAATAGTTTTTAATGGACTGAGTTAATCAAAGAAAGTATTATCTAGCTTGCGTTTCCATTTGAGGACATTTTACCTTATTTTCCTGCCTCCCACTACCACCAACAAAGAATCATAGATACCTGGGGGTGGGGAGGTGAGTGGGACATACAGAAAGGAAATTGAGTGGAGATTGAGTTTTCTCACTTTTATTTTCTCGTAGGTCAGTTATGTAATGAGAATAAAGGGTCACAAAGAAGGCATATGCCTCCAGTCCTAATTTCTTAAAATGGAAGACTCCTGTATTCATTCAACATTTCTCCTGATTTCTTTTAGTAAACATTTATATTCACCTTTTTAAGCACAACACATTGATCGCTTCCATAACTTATCTTGGATGATAGCAGTTTCATTTGATGCTAAAACTCTAAAACCTAGCTGGTTTCCATTCTTAAAATAGGAGTAGGACAACTACAAGGGAAGAGATAAAACACCTGTGGTATATCCATACGAACAGAGAACACAGTGGTGGGAAGCACAGCACTGTGCATAAGTAGAGATATCAGTTATATCAGGTATATACACACACGCACACACATATCAGCAGTGGACTCATACGTCTAATACTGAATTTATCTTAAAGTTCCACAGCATTGGGAAAAGGATGATAAAACTATATGACAAGATACACAAAAACTAAAATATCATTTAAGATCATATGGCTCGTAGTGGTCCTTTCCAATTCCATCCCCTCAAATATTGTATATGTCTGCTGTGTAGTGCAAATGTGCATTCTAAGTTTGCAACTGCAAAGTGTGATTGCAAAATCACAATTGAAAACAAATTGTGCCATTGGAAGAAATAAACCAATACAGGAAACTAAAAAAAATAGCTTTGGTAGACTTTACATAGTATTTCATTTGCTAAAGTCAGTATAAATAAAGTCTATAAATGTAAAGAACAAAGTTTTAATTTTGATTTTTAGTTTGATTAGGTAGATTTATCACCATAACTAAAACTGATAATGAAAACTATAGTAAACTTATAGTAAATTTCATTATATTTTTAGAGTTAATTATCAAATAAGTAAACTTCCAAACACTATGAAGCCTAGTATCTTCACTTGCCCTGTACCAGAATGGTAACAAAGTACGAACTGACTACATGTGACATAAAATAAATTCATCTTGAATAGTAAGATAGAGATAGGTTGAATGTAAAAGAATATACAATATTTACCATGAGAACACTAATTATAAAAAATATGGACTGGCTAAATTAACATCAGATAACGTAGACTTCAGAACAAGGAATATTACCAGAGAAAAAGAAACTATATAATGAAAAAGGGCCAAATCACATAGAAAATGCAACAATAATAAATGTGTAGACAGACTTCAAAATAGATTACGCAAAAATTTATAAACTGATAAACTGAAAAGCTTATAAACTGATTTATAAAAAAATATCAGTAATTACACAATTACAACAGTGAACTTTAACATCCCTCCCAATAATATCAGCAAAGACTTTCTTTTCAAACACACATATAAGATGCAGTGAGAAGGCCACATTCTGGGCAGTAACATGAGTCATAGTATATTTAAGAAGACAAATTATACCATATTTCTCTAACTATAACAGATTTAAATGAGTAACTAATGAGAGAGAAAAACCTGAATATCCATAAATATTTAAAAATTTAAAAAACTCTTAGACCTGGGTCACAGAAGAAGTACCATAATAGAGTAGATTAGATTAGATTAGATTGGATTAGATTAGATTTTTTATTTTAGTTTATCTTACTTTAAATTTTTATTTAAATTCCAGTTAGTTAACATACAGTGTAATACTAGTTTCAGGTGAACATTCTAGTGATTCGACATTCCATATAACACCCAGGGCTCATCACAAATGCACTCCTTACTCCCCATCACCCATTTCACCCATCCTCCCACCTATCTCCTCTCTAGTAACCATCAGTTTGTTCTCTATAGTTAAGAACCTGTTTCCTGGTTTGCCCCTCTTTTTTTGTTTCCCCTTTGCTTGTTTTGTTTCTTAAATTCCATTTATGAGTGAAATCATATAGTATTTGTCTTTTTCTGACTGACTTATTTTGCTTAGCGTGATACTCTCTAGCTCCATTCATATCATCACGAATGGCAAGACTTCATTCTTTTTCATTGCACTTTCTAATCCATTTATCAGCCTATGGACACGAGCTATTTCCATAATTTGGGCATTGTTGACACTGTTACTACAAACACCAGGGTACTTGTTATCCTCTTGAATTAGTACTTTTGTAATCTTTGGTTAAATATCTAGTGTGCAATTGCTGGATCATAGGGTAGTTCTATTTTTAACCTTTTAAAAACCTACGTACTCTTTTCCAGATTGGCAGCACCAGTTTGCATTCCTACCAACAGTGAAAGAGGGGTCCCTTTTCTCCACACCCTTGCCAACATCTGTTGTTTCTTCTTGTGTTGATTTTAACCTTAATAAAATTTAAAAAGCCAGGATATTTCAAAACTTGTAGGATGTCGCTAATAAAGTGCTTAAAGGGAAATTTAAAGCATAACATATCAATTTCAGTAAGGAAAAACATGTCAAATCAATTAAGCTTTTTTAAAAGACATTTAAAAGAAGAATTCTTCATAAATGATGGAGACAAAAGAAATATATATGTAATAACTATATATTTAATATAGATAATGATACATTTTATTAAATATATTATGTCTTTTATAAGAAACATAAAATGAAAAGAAAATTCATAAACTTGGGGAAAATAATTGCAAACACATATGTGATAAAACATTTTCCATAATACATTAAAAAATACCAAAGTCAATAATTAACTCACTTAAAAATGGGCACAGGCTCCACAATTACAACAGCATACATATGCCAAATAATGACATAAAGAGATGTTCAACATCAGTCACCGTTAATAAAAATTTGAAAAGTAAAACCACAATGTTGACCACTACACTACATTAACTAGCTAAAATAAAATTTCAAAAGACATTAACAGGTGCTGGCAAGGATACAAAGTAAATCAAACTTCTATACTTTGCAGATGATAATGCTGCATATTATAGCCACGTTATTTATTTTTTAATATGAAATTTATTGTCTAATTGGTTTCCATACAACACCCAGTGCTCATCCCAGCAGGTGCCCTCCTCAAAGCCCATCACCCGCCCTCCTGCCCCATCCACCCCCCATCAACCCTCAGTTTGTTCTCAGTTTTTAAGAGTCTCTTATGGTTTGGCTCCCCACCTCATCTCTAACTTTTTTTTTCCTCCTTCCCCTCCCGCATGGTCTTCTGTTAAGTTTCTCAGGATCCACATAAGAGTGAAAACGTATGGTATCTTTCTTTCTCTGTTAGACTTATTTCACTTAGCATAACACTCTCCAGTTCCATCCACGTTGCTACAAAAGGCAATATTTCATTCTTTCTCATTGCCACGTAGTATTCCATTGTGTATATAAACCACAATTTCTTTATCCATACATCAGTTGATGGACATTTAGGCTCTTTCCATAATTTGACTATTGTTGAAAGTGCTGCCATAAATATTGGGGTACAAGTGCCCCTATGCATCAGCACTCCTGTATCCCTTGCGTAAATTCCTAGCAGCTATTACTGGGTCATAGGATAGATCTATTTTTAATTTTTTGAGGAACCTCCACACTGTTTTCCAGAGCGGCTGCACCAGTTTGCATTCCCACCAACAGTGCAAGAGGGTTCCCATTTCTCCACATCCTCTCCAGCATGTATAGTCTCCTGATTTGTTCATTTTAGCCACTCTGACTGGCATGAGGTCGTATCTGAGTATGGTTTTGATTTGTATTTCCCTGATGAGGAGTGACGTTGAGCATCTTTTCATGTGCCTGTGGCCATCTGGATGTCTTCTTTAGAGAAGTTTCTATTCATGTTTTCTGACCATTTCTTCACTGGGTTATTTGTTTTTCGAGTGTGGAGTTTGGTGAGTTCTTTATAGATTTTGGATACTAGCCCTTGGTCCAATATGTCATTTGCAAATATCTTTTCCCATTCCTTTTAGTTTTGTTGATTGTTTCCTTTGCAGTGTGGAAGCTTTTTATCTTGATGAGGTCCGAATAGTTCATTTTTTGCTTTTATTTCCTTTGCCCTTGGAGATGTGTTGAGTAAGAAATTGCTGTGGCTGAGGGTAGAGAGGTTTCTTCCTGCTTTCTCCTCTAGGTTTTTGATGGCTTCCTGTCTCACATTCAGGTCCTTCATCCATTTTGAGTTTATCTTTGTGAATGGTGTAAGAAAGTGGTCTAGTTTCATTCTTCTGCATGTTGCTGTCCAGTTCTCCCAGCACCATTTGTTAAAGAGACTGTCTTTTTTCCATTAGATGTTCTTTCCTGCTTTGTCAAAGATGAGTTGGCCATACGTTTGTGGGTCTAGTTCTGGGGTTTCTATTCTATTCCATTGGTCTATGTGTCTGTTTTTGTGCCAATACCATGCTGTCTTGATGATGACAGCTTTGTAGTAGAGGCTAAAGTCTGGGATTGTGATGCCTCCTGCTTTGGTCTTCTTCTTCAAAATTACTTTGGCTATTTGGGGCCTTTTGTGGTTCCATATGAATTTTAGGATTGCTTGTTCTACTTTCGAGAAGAATGCTGGTGCAATTTTGATTGGGATTGCATTGAATGTGTAGATAGCTTTGGGTAGTATTGACATTTTGACAATATTTATTCTTCCAATCCATGAGCAGGGAATGTTTTCCCATTTCTTTGTATCTTCTTCAATTTCCTTCATAAGCTTTCTATAGTTTTCAGTATACTGATCTCTTACATCTTTGGTTAGGTTTATTCCTAGGAATTTTATGATTCTTGGTGTAATTGTGAATGGGATCAGTTTCTTTATTTGTCTCTCTGTTGCTTTATTATTAGTGTATAAGAAGGCAACTGATTTCTGTACATTAATTTTGTATCCTATGACTTTGCTGAATTTATGTATCAGTTCTAGCAGACTTCTGGTGGAGTCTATCGGATTTTCCATGTATAATATCATGTCATCTGCAAAAAGTGAAAGCTTAACTTCATCTTTGCCAATTTTGATGCCTTTGATTTCCTTTTGTTGTCTGATTGCTGATGCTAGCACTTGCAAAACTATGTTAAACAACAGCGGTGAGAGTGGACATCACTGTCGGGTTCCTGATCTCAGGGGGAAAGCTCTCAGTTTTTCCCCATTGAGGATGATATTAGCTGTGGGCTTTTCATAAATGGCTTTTATAATGTTTAAGTATGTTCATTCTATCCCAACTTTCTCGAGGGTTTTTATTAAGAAAGCATGCTGAATTTTGTCAAATGTTTTTTTCTGCATCGATTGACAAAATCATATGGTTCTTATCTTCTATTTTTTTAATATGATGTATCACATTGATTGACTTGCGAATGTTGAACCAGCCCTGCAGCCCAGGAATGAATCCCATTTGATCATGGTGAATAATTCTTTTTATATGCTGTTGAATTCGATTTGCTAGTATCTTATTGAGAATTTTTGCTTCCATATTCATCAGGGACATTGGCCTATAGTTCTCTTTTTTTGCTGGGTCTCTGTCTGGTTTAGGAATCAAAGTAATGCTGGCTTCATAGAATGAGTCTGGAAGTTTTCCTTCCCTTTCTATTTTTTGGAACAGCTTGAGAAGGATAGGTATTATCTCTGCTTTAAATGTCTGGTAGCATTCCCCAGGGAAGCCATCTGGTCTTGGACTCTTATTTGTTGGGAGATTTTTGATAACTGATTTAATTTCTTTGCTGGTTATGGGGTCTGTTCAAGTTTTCTGTTTCTTCCTGTTTGAGTTTTGAAAGTGTGTGGGTGCCTAGGAATTTTTCCATTTCTTCCAGGTTGTCCAGTTTGTTGGCACATAATTTTTCATAATATTCCCTGATAATTGCTTGTACTTCTGAGGGATTGGTTGTAATAATTCCTTTTTCATTCATGATTTTACCTATTTGGGTCATCTCCCTTTTCTTTTTGAGAAGCCTGGCTAGACTTTTATCAATTCTGTTTTTCAAAATAACAACTTTTGGTTTCATTGATCTGCTCTATAGTTTTTTTAGATTCTATATTGTTTATTTCTGCTCTGATCTTTATGATTTCTCTTCTTCTGCTGGATTTAGGCTGTCTTTGCTGTTCTGCTTCTATTTCCTTTAGGTGTGCTGTTACATTTTGTATTTGGGATTTTGCTTGTTTCTTGAGATATGCCTGGATTGCAATGTATTTTCCTCTCAGGGCTGCCTTTGCTGCATCCCAAAGCGTTTGGATTGTTGTCTTTTCATTTTCATTTGTTTCCATATATTTTTTAAAATTTCTTCTCTAATTGTCTGTTTGACCCATTCATTCTTTAGTAGGGTTTTCTTTAACCTCCATGCTTTTGGAGGTTTTCCAGACTTTTTCCTGTGGTTGATTTCAAGTTTCATAGCATTGTGGTCTGAAAGTGTGCATGGTATGATCTCAATTATTTTATACTTATGAAGGGCTGTTTTGTGACCCAGTAGGTGATCTATCTTGAAGAATGTTCCATGTGCACTCGAGAAGAAGGTATATTCTGTTGCTTTGGGATGCAGAGTTCTAAATATATCTGTCAAGTCCATCTGATCCAATGTATCATTCAGGGCCCTTGTTTCTTTCTTGATCCTGTGTCTAGATGATCTATCCATTGTTTTAAGTGGGGTATTAAAGTCCCCTGCAATTACCACATTCTTGTCAATAAGGTTGCTTATGTTTGTGATTAATTGTTTTATATATTTGGGGGCTCCGTATTCAGTGCATAGACATTTATAATTGTTAGCTCTTCCTGATGGATAGACCCTGTAATTTTTTTTATAATGCCCTTCTTCATCTCTTGTTTCAGTCTTTAATTTAAAGTCTAGTTTGTCTGATATAAGTATGGCTACTCCAGCTTTCTTTTGACTTCCAGTAGCATGATAGATACTTCTCCATCCCCTTACTTTCAATCGAAGGTGACCTCAGGTCTAAAATGAGTCTCTTGTAGACAGCAAATCGATGGGTCTTGTTTCTTTATCCATTCTGATACCCTATGTCTTTTGTTTGGAGCATTTAGTCCATTTACATTCAGTGTTATTATTGAAAGATATGGGTTTAGAGTCACTGTGATGTCTGTAGGTTTCATACTTGTAGTGATGTCTTTGGTGCTTTGTGGTCCTTGCAACATTTCACTCACAGAATCCCCATTAGGACTTCTTGTAGGGCTGGTTTAGTGGTGATGAATTCCTTCAGTTTTTGTTTGGGAAGACCTTTATCTCTACTTCTATTCTGAATGACAGACTTGCTGGATAAAGGATTTCAGCTGCATATTTTTTCTGTTCATCACATTGAAGATTTCCCGCCATTCCTTTCTGGCCTGCCAAGTTTCAGTAGATAGGTCTGCCATTAGTCTTATACATCTCCCTTTATAAGTTTGAGCCTGCTTATCCCTAGCTGCTTTCAGAATTTTCTCTTTATCCTTGTATTTTGCCAATTTCAGTATGATATGTCATGCAGAAAATCTATTGAAGTTACTTCTGAAGGGAGTTCTCTGTGCCTCTTGGATTTCAATGCCTTTTTCCTTCCCCAGATCAGGGCAGTTCTCAGCTATGATTTGTTCAAGTACAACTTCAGCCCCTTTCTCTCTGTATTCTTCTTCTGAAATTCCTATGATATGGATATTGTTCCATTTGATTGCATCACTTAGTTCTCTAATTCTCCCTCATACTCCTGGATTTATCTCTCTTTTTCTCAGCTTCCTCTTTTTCCATAATTTTATCTTCTAATTCACCTATTCTCTCCTCTGACTCTTCAATACGTGCTATGGCTGCCTCCATTTTATGGTGCACTTCATTTATAGCATTTTTTAGCTCCTATTTCTTAGTCCCTTGATCTCTGTAGCAATAGATTCTCTGCTGTTCTCTATGCTTTTTTCAATCCCAGCAATTACTTTTATGACTATTATTCTAAATTCTTATTCTGTTATATTGCTTAAATCGTTTTTGATCAATTCGTTAGTTTTCGCTACCTCCTGGAATTTATTTTGAGGAGAATTCTTCCATTTCGTCATTTTGGGTAGTCCCTGGGGTGGCTCCCAACTGCAGGGCACTTCCCCCATACTGTCCAGAGTAACTTGTGTTGGTGGGCGGGGCCACAGTCAGACCCTATGTCTGCCCTCATCCCACTGCTGGGGCCATAGTCAGACTGGTGTGTACCTATCTTCCCCTCTCCCAGAGGCAGGACTCACTGTGAAGTGGTGTAGCCCCTGTCTGGGCTATTTGCATACTGCCAGGCTTGTGGTGCTGCTTCGATGCGATCTGGCCAAGGGTGAATTAGCCAGGGTGGATCCACAAGATGCACAGGGGCCTTGAGGGGCAGGCTTTGCTTGCTTTGCCATCAGTATTCCCCTGTGGAAGGGGCCCTGCAGCACTGGGAGGGAGGCAGACCGGTTGGAAGGATGGATCCACAGAAGCACAGTGTTGGATGTTTGCAGCAAGTACGGTGACTGGAACTGGCTCCCTTTGGGATTTCGGCTGGGGGATGGGGGAGGGAGATGGTGTTTCCCAGCACCTTTGTTCCCCACCGAGCTGAGCTCTGTCCTCCCGGGCTCAATACCTCTCCCTCCCAGTGTCCTCTCACCCTCCCGCTCTCCGCTCTCCGAGAGCAGAGCTGTTGACTTATAACATTCCAGATGTTGAGTCCCGCTGGCTGTCAGAACTCACGTAGTCCTGCCCCTCCGTTTTTGCAAGCCAGACTCGGGGTCTCTGCCTTGCCGGGCAGGCTGCCCCTCCACCGCCCCGGCTGCCTCCCGCCAGTCTGTGTAGCGCGCACTGCCTCTCCGCCCTTCCTACCCTCTTCCGTGGGCCTCTTGTCTACACTTGGCTCCAGAGAGTCCATTCTGCTAGTCTTCTGGCAGTTTTCTGGGTGATTTAGGCAGATGTGGGTGGAATCTAAGCGATCAGCAGGACGAGGTGAGCCCAGCGTCCTCCTACGCCGCCACCTTCCAGTCTCTCCCCCAATACCACCTTTAAAGAGGGACTTCCCTGGAGAGTTCAGACACCCCAAGCAGTGCCAGTGACAAGATTACAGCTGTGGGGTGTGATGAGCCCACATACAAATTCTACACTAACACTCTTTCTTGCAGGCTCCTTACCATTGTGGAAAGATTCATTCATTCAATAATTCACTTACTGAGCCCTGTGCTGGGGGCTGGGACTGCCTATAGCCACTTTAGAGAAAAAAACGAGATTTCTTAAAATGTTACACATGCACTCATCATTTGATCTAACATTCTCATTCTAGGTATTTGTTCAGGAGAAATAAACATACTTGTTGACACAAAACTACAGTATATGTAAATGATTAAATAATGATTATTCATTATTCTTTATCATCAAAATCTGGAAACAGCTTGAATGTCCTCAAATGTGTGATGGACAAAGACATTTTGGTGCAGCCATACACTGACATGCTCCTTGTCATTAGGAAAGTAGGAACTATTGATATAGCAACACGGATTAATTTCCAATGCATTATGCTGAGTGGACTTAAAATCATATATAGTGCATAACCATGTATATGACATTTTTGTCATATTTTCAATTTTTCATTCTTGAAAAAAGAGAAGTATAAAGACTCAAAACACAAAAGATTAGTGGTTGCAGGGACCTAATCACCACAAAGTGACATGAGGGAACATTTTGGGGAGATGGAAATGTTCTCTATCTTTTCTGTGGTGGTACTTACACAACTGTATACATTTGTCAAAATTCATAGAATTTTACATTAAAAAGGATCAGTTTACTATATGTAAATTAGACCTTCGTACAGATGGATAATAGGTAATGAAAAGATGTTCAACATCACTAATCATCAGGGAAATGTAAATCAAAACCACAATGAGATTTCGCCTCGCACCTGTCAGGATGGTTATTAAATAGGATAAATTTCATTTTTCAAAAAGGATATTTAGCTTCATTGTACTTACCTTTATCATATATTAAACATTTTAATAATTTTAAAAGCATTAAGAATGTATACTTTTATAAGTATCCATTCCAGAAAACTAACTACAACATACTATTTATAAATCTAAAGATGGAGTATTCCAGGAAAGGTTTATCATTTTGAAATTTTATTCAGATCAGTGGCTGCTTTATTCTCCTGAGACATCAGTGGTCCAAAGAAAAAGAGGCACTAAATTATATGCCCCATCTTTCTTCCTGTTATTCTTTAATTCTAGCTAGTTATCAGTTGTTAAAACAGACTAAACCTAACACCTAAGGGGTGCCTGAGTGGCTGAGTCACTTAAGCATCCGACTTCAGCTCAGGTCATGATCTCACAGTTCGTGAGTTCGAGTTCCACATCCGGCTCTCTGCTGACAGCTTGGAGCCTATAGCTTGCTTTGAGTTCTGTGTCTCCTGCTCTCTCTGTCCCTCACCCACTTACGCTGTTTCTCTCTCTCAAAAATAAACATTAAACCTAACACATAAGAGTGTGCCATGTATCTTTTTTATATCTACATAATCTCACCAAGACTTTATAACCCTAGCTTGGCCTTATACTCACAGTTTCAGAAAACAGGGAGCCAGTGCAATAGTGCATAAAATATTAGGGCTCTGAGCCCGTTCCTGCGTAGGGGGGTGTGTAATTTAATAAAGTGTTCATTGATGTCAGCGCACTGGCACATCACACTTGTGTCTATGATGGAGCCTACAGCACAGAGACTCCCACTGCTAATTAGATGACGGAAGGAAGATTACATTTTCCCTTAGAGACAGATGCAAAGGTGCGAAGTTATGCTCAGAGGGATTTAGATTTACAAGTATTTGATGGAACAGGACAAAAATAGGGAAGGGCACATTTTAGGGAAAGGCAAGTAGGGAAACAAACTTGACAGAGTTGCATTATAAATAAGAACGAAAGTTATGAAAGATACCACCAGACTTCTACCGTTCCCACATTATTCACATGCAAATTTCTAACATAAATTACAAATGAGGAATAATATTTTTATGACTCACATGTAAGCTTTCTAAAACTTTCTTGTGAATCCCAGAGAAGTTCAAGAGCTATGAGTTAGAATTCCATATATTGTATTTTACATCTTGCTCTCTAGGGGTGCCTATTAGTTATACCTTTCCAAATGATATCGAAAAAAATAAAATTAATAATTTCTTGAAAGGAATTGAATTATGAATCATTCACAGAGCTAGGAAGAATTTTTCATCTGAGATCATACAAATGGAAGTTTTGTTAATATTGAAGCAAAAGCAAATACTCTATGATGCTTTTCATAACAGTGTTTTATTAATACTTTAAACAGTATATCTCAGCCTGACCTAAATATTAAGATTATCTTGCGATAAAAAATTATCAACTCAATATTTTTGTAAAGGTGATTTTATATTTAAAACAAGCCTTCTTTTGGTTTATTTTGTTTTTATTTGATAACATCAACCTGGCTATTTTAGCTCCCTGACAATGTTTGGAATCCTCAGTTTGCTACTGAAATATCCTTGACAAGAAATGTTAGTATTAGGAGGAAGTACACTAAACAGTGTATGTGACACAATATTTTGTATTTTTTAATAACATAGACATATTCTTACAAATAAACAGATTGCAAATCATACCATTTTAAACCAGTGGTAATGAGAAAAGATACAGAATAGTAATGGATTCTGTTAGCATAATGAGCCATCTTTCTTGACTTTTCTTACTACCTGTAAACACAATATGTTGTTCTTTAATGGCTTCATTTACTTATGATCTGAATATTTTAGCAAAAGATTTCAAAATAGAATGTATTAGTGCACATCACATGGTCTCAATATTTGTGAAAAACATTTAAAATCTTTGTTATCCCATCACTTGATCAATTCATTCAATGAACAGCTATTTAACACTTAGTATAAACCAGATACTGTAAAATACAATCAGGATTTAAAGTACAACACTCTTTTAAACAAGCCTAATGTTCAAAAGGAAAAAAAGAGATATTAACAATATGAACTGAATATGCAGCTTTTTTAAAGTTATTGAGGTTTGTGCATTTAAAGAATTCCTCATGACACATGTTGCTAAATGCTACCCCCAATTACTTTAACACCGTTCTTTGTGCTGGAAGTTTTGGGTGTTAGGCTCCAAGGGTTTGGATAGAATAAAGTTGTGTTATTTAGCACTGCGTTTCCAACTGTATTTTCTTTAGTATATCTGTAGAATAAATGCCTTGAAAGTCAGTAACTGTTGAACTTGTAAAGCTTTACCTCAGAATGGAGAGAACTAAGGATAAAATGCAGAATTCTCACTCCACTGGAAAGGAGGAAATCACTTCGAATTCTGAAGAAGCGCTCTCAGGAAAACAAACAGAATGGCAAGTGGTCAAAGACGTTAGGCTCCTGACTCCTGATAATTTCTTCCTCTTCTAGGCCTCTAGTCTACACCCTTAAGGTGTGGCTGAGGACTGGGGAGGAAGAGTTAGAGGCACAGACTGGGTGGTAGATAGAAATGGCTGATGAATGTGCCTAGGTGGGTGAGTGGGAAGGCAGCCTGACAGAGCCCTATACAACCGAGCATGTTCTGAGGAAGTAATTCGTGAACCAGAACAAACATTAAAAGGGAGATTAAGAAAAGACAAGGAAGTGAGACCACAGATTTCAGCCCCAAGATTATGATAGGATCCTACCAGACAATCATACGCCAACCATACTACATCAGACGCCAGCACAACTCTGGGGTTATCTACCAAAATGATCATCCTTCAAATAATTACCGTGTAGTTTCTAAGGACTAGGTATTTTGCAACAGAGACCAACAGGTATCCCAGATCAGGCACTGCCACCACAAGACTATGAGAGCAACCCTACAATGTTCCGCTTTCTGATCTCCCCTACTAGATTCTTCCCCATACACACATTTCTCAGCTGGCTTCAGTCATCCTCACCACTGCTGACCATCTCCTAATTCCCCTGGTCATCTGGCTTTGCCTCCATGATCAGGTACCCATCAGAATTACTAATCACACCACTAGCTGTCAGATATCTGTTCATCTCTTCCCCTACCAGTCCAGAATTCAGGCCATAACATCTGGTAGGTACTATAATGGAAGACAGTGGTGTGGAGCAGAAGAGCAGGGAAGTGAACCCATTAAAAGTTCTCAGCATCAGGGTGCCTGGGTGACTCATACAGAGCCCGCTTTGGATCCTCTGTCCCCTTCTCTCTCTGCTCCTCCCCTGCTTGCTCTCTCTCTCTCAAAAATAAATAAACACTAAAAAAATTCATTAGCATATTTTAAGGGGGTCTTGGACTCAGAAATATTCCATATTGATACACATACACTGGACATTTTTAGCTAGCTGATCTTTCTTTGTAGGATCTAATTTTATCTGGAGATAGTTCTGGAAAATCAAATTTCATATATGACCAATTATTACATTCCAACCACTGAGCAAGGTACTTTCACAAATGCTGTTAATTCTTAAAAAGCTGTGAATTAGATTTCTAATTATATAAATGGGAAAAATAAGGCAAAAATACTCAAGATGCCTGTGTAGGGCTATAGAAAATAACATCATATTAAATAACTTCTTAAATAGAAATTGGATTCCTTAATCTTAATTTCAATATACAAGACATTTAAAAAATAGTCCATTTAAAAATTGCGCTGACTAGGGTCATCTGTATTTTTACTTCCCCTATGCTAATTGCAGTTGATTAAATTTAGAGGTAGATATTTAAATATTAATATTTTTTTCATATTATAAATATGAATGTTTGGCCTCTATTTAAAAAAAACTTATGAATAAAACATTACATTTTCTCTGAATGGCAATGTTAAATAGCTCTACCAACTGGAATTATGATCCCTGAATATAGACATTATATATTGATTTATTTCTGGTAAAATCTTCATACTAGCATCAATAAATACTTCCTGGCAATTTTGTCATCCTTAATTTTATTTTCTTCAGTCCAAGTACTCAAGAAGATTGTGGGATCCTGGGCTTCTGTGCATTTAGGGTAGGGAAGAAAGGTGGGAAATGATAAAGAGGTGTAGAAATGTAAACGGATAAGTGTGCTGAAGAAAATAGAGATGCTGTCTCTTTTACTGATTTCCTAAGACTCTAGCAATTGTCCCCTTTGCCCTCACTGAAGGATCAACAACCAACATTTATTAAGAGAAAATTTAAAAAGAACAAAAAGCCTCTGAAGGGCCAGCATTGGCTGAGTGACTATTATGGGCCAGACATGTTTCTATATAGTTTAAATACTGTTTCTCATTTCAGATTATTTACTGTTCTGGGAACAGACTAACTACTTTGTTTTTAATCCCTAGGACCTAACGTGGATCCTTGTATATATAGTCACTCAATAAATTATTGAAAAGTAAGCTATTATTTTTCCTTGACAGGATACCTACAACTAGATCATATAAAGTATTAATCGCACTTAATTGATAAATCACACAAGTCTGAAGAATAACATGTCTCAGGCAACATAGCTAGTAAGTGACTAAGATTTTAGAAGAGTCTCTTTCTTTCCTCTTTATTATCTGATTTTCTAACAATAGACTGTTCATACCTTGTAAAATAGCAATAAACATAGTTATGGAAGAAAGTATAAAACAGAATCACTAGAAACATTTAAAAATTCCTGTCTCCTATTTCTCAGCATAGGTTTTCATTAATTGTGGTAGGCAAACGTCTAAGATGGTCCCCAGTGATTCCTTCCTCCTGGCATTCACAATCATGTGTAATCCCTTTCTCTTGAATGTCAAGCTGGCCTAGACACTTGCTTCTAACCAAGAGGATACAGGAAAGGTGAAGAGATATTAATTCCAAAGACTGTGGCTTACATCTTGCTAGCAGACTCCCTCCATTGCCTTCTCTATTTACGTGCTCACAAGAAAGCTGCCATGTTGGAGAGGATGATGTGACGAGGAACTGAGCCTGGCCCATGGCCAAGAGCCATCAAAGGACTGAGGCCCTCTGTCCCACAACCTGTGAGGAACTGAATTCTGTCAACAACCATCTATTCAGTCCCTCTCGTGGCATCTTTGTAGCCTGTGAAGGATCCTAAAGCAGTGGATCCAGCTAAGTCATGCCTGGATTCATGACCCACCACCGCTGTAATATAATAAAAGCATTTTGTTCTAAGCAGCCAAATTTTCTGACAATTTGTTTCATGCTAATATATAACTAATATTATATTCAAACAAATTAATTTTTAAAAAGGATCACATTTTCTAGAAAAAGTATCAGGTGCTTATGATCATGCAAATGTATGTAGTAAAGGGACAGAGTGACCAAAGGCCCACTGGAAGTAAGAATAGTTTCCTGAACCACAATAAATGCCATATTTTATATGGTTCCAATTGCAGTAAGGTACCACAAAAATAAAATCTTTCAAAAGGCATAATTTGTTTTCTATATGCCCCATTTCCTCTGACCTTAACTCATCAATTCAAAGATGAATTTTTTTTTCACATTGTACGACCTTTGAATGTAGAAAACATCTTTCGGTTAATGACATAGTTCAATTAAAAGAAGTTTAGGGGTGCCTGGATGGCATGTTAGTTTAGTGTCCTAAGGTTCAGGTCATGATCTCACTGCTTGTGACTTTGAGCCCCGCATCAGGCCCTGGGCCAACAGCTCAGAGCCAGAGCCTGCTTTGGATTCTGTGTCTCCCTCTCTCTCTGCCTTTCCCTTCCCTATACTCTCTCTCTCAAAATAAACATTTAAAAAATTCATAAAAAAATTTAAAAAGAGATTTATTCTCTTATTGACATAAAATGACAGTGCTTATGCAACTGATAAACCACAATAATTATAAATGTGTTAATGGTATACATTTTAAATACTTTTTTGTTATTGTTCTGCAATATTGGAACAAAAATCAAGGCTCACAAATACAACGGTTTTTAAAAATTCAGAAGTCATTGAAGAAAATATACGGGCCTCAAATTTGTACACATGTTTCTTATGGTAGTTTAAGAAGTTATTTTTTTTTCATTTGTTTAAATTTACTGGTGTGATTCCTTTTAATCAATATAGCGAAATTGGTAGGACACTAATTGAACTTTGGAAATGTAGGGTAGTTTCTTAGTCATCAAAAATGTATATGGTTATGACAACTTCCGATGGAACGTTACATTATATTTTTGAGTCTTTCTAAAAGGGTGATTGAATCAGGATCGTGCAGTACCTTATTTGTAGACATGAGAAGACACCCCTTAGAGATGTAGGTCACATCTACTATTCTTGAGACAGGCTGCAAGAACTGACTGGATATCATTGTCATCATCTAAGATAATCCTAGAGCACTTCCATACAGAAAAAAATGTAAGAGTGTAATGTAATTTTTCCATTATGTCATTCTATCTAAACTGGAGGCATTTGGTTCTTAAAATTGCAAATGAATAATTGAGGTGCTCATCAGCTCTAGAGAATGTGTGGAAAGAGGCGTATAGCATTGAACTGTTCATTATTTCATATTTTGACCATAGCTGTGGTGAGTAAAATCACCTTAAAAATAAAAACTCAGGAAAAACAATGCATTTGTATTCTCTGCTGTAAATATATCTATGAGCAGGTGTAAATAACTAGGTGGTTGATAAGACTCATTTTTACAGCAGTACGATTCACTTTTATAGCCTTCCTAGCAAAAAAAAAGAGATTAAATCATCTTTATTTTCTATGTATCTTCTTACTTTCCTATATAGTAGTTTTCAAAATTTTGTTCATTGTTTTCATTGTACTCTCTGCTGTATTCTTTGGCTTGCAAGCATCCTCTTCACTGAAAAATAAAATGAAATACAGCTTTCGTTTAGCATAAACATGAAAGGAAGTCCTTGGAAGTATTTGAGGCAGCTTGTGAAGACATTCTCAGTAAGTAGGAATCGGGACAGGGTTGCAACACAGTACATTCTGGCGATTGTTTCAGGCTTTACATAAACTAATTTGGGGGCACATAATTTATTGGTAATTAAAGAACCAGTCCCTTACGAAGATACCATACATAATACATATGAAAGGTTCAGGCTATTTTTTGAATAGAAAGACTTTACAGAAAGGCCTTTTTGAACTGGGAGTCAATTGCTCTCACATCCCCACTGAAAACACCTTGACTCAACTACTCATTAAGTAGATATTTGTTGAGTGAATCATTTGCTTATGAATAGAAAAATTACAAATGTAACTTGAAACCTGAGGAATTATTCATTTGTAGGGATACCTAAACACCAAAACTAACAGATGGTCTCTTGGACGTGAAACTATGCATTCTAGAAGAGTATGGCTGAAGTCAGATCACACAGCTAAGGAACATATTCTTATAATTGTGATAGGGTATTTTCTGGTTCTATTGTGTGGTTGATATTAGTAAGTGGCTATAATACAGACACAGTGGATCTGACAGTATTAACAAAATAATTAGTCACTACTCATAGAACAAACTGTGAGTTCTAAGGAGAGGCCATATCACAGCAATGGAAATTTATGAAGTAGGAAAATGTAAACAAGTATAGATACAAGGCATGTTCGAATAATGCGATCTGGCATAATACAATGTGCAATACATTCACTTTCTAAAACCTTAGAGAAATAGGAAAATATATTTTACTTCCAAGAAATTAATTCTAGCTTGCACCCTTTCAATGGTAGTCACACTTCCTCCTGATTATATGGTATAGAATTTAGACAACTTAACTTTGGAACAGAAAAAATAAGGATCATGAAACTATAGTGTCTGATCCCAGTGTAATTGAGGATGTACACACTAATTTTAAAAATTCTAAATGACAGAGGGTTGGGGTGCCTGGGTGGCTCAGTTGGTGAGGCATCCGACTTTTAACTTTGGCTCAGGTCATGATCTCATGGTTCTTGAGTTTGAGCCCTGCATTGGGCTCTGCTCTGACAGCTCAGAGCCTGCTTGAGATTCTCCATCTCCCTCTCTCTCCGGCCTCTCCCCCACTCGCCTGTGCTCTCTCCCTCTCTCTGTCAAAATAAATGAACTTAAAAATAAATAATAGAGGGTTGATAAATTAAGTATTTGGTAAAGGAACCAGCATGACATTGCAGAAGCCAATGAAATGGGTGAGGAATCCATCACACTATGTTTTCTCTGCCACTGCCTCTCACAACTTTCTCATTGTTGAGGCCACCATCTGATGAAGCTAGTTTTGTTTTGTTTTTCAGACACAGTAAAGAGAGAACCAGGCACAACTATCAGGCTACTGGTGTCTGCAGTAATTCTCTGTGCCAACCAGACTGATATTTGGGGATGAATTCCGGGCACTATTTAAACTGAGGCATAGCACAAGATCCGTATTTATCTCGGCTTTCATTCTTCATTTTGCCACCTGCTTGCTCATTGTTTACCAGCCACATCCAAGAGAACAGGGCTTATTTTTTTAATGTAGTCCCCTTATTTTCTATTGCCTAGAATAGCAGCTGACAAAGATATACAGGCTTTGGCTTCAACCATCATGCCATCTTCAACTGCAGGAATTTAGCACCTGGAGGCATTCACGTGTTCTGATGTCTCCAGCGAGTGTAGCCACTGAACCAGTCCATTTACAAACACTCTTGACTATGCTTTTTTCTTCTTTTCAAATTAAATTGAGGTACACTTTATATACAAAAAATGCACAATTTGATGTATGCATTTTGATGAATTTGCATATATGCATACACCTGTGATATCATCCCTGCAAACAAGGTAATAGGCACGTCTCCCACCTCCAAAAGATTTTGTGCATTCCTTGTCTTTGTGTGTGTGTGGGGGGGGGGGGGGGTGGTAAAAACACTTAGCATGAGATTTACCCTTTTAAACTTGTAAATGCGTAATGCAGCATTGTTAACTATAAACTCTATGCTGCACAGATCTCTAAAACTTTTTCATCTTCTATAACTGTAACTTCAGATCCATTGATATAAACTCCCAAATTCCTCTTCCCCACATCTTCTCAGGTTGTCCTTTACTCATAATGCATTATAATACTGTGCCTGTCTATTTTCTTAAGTCATCTCTCATCTATTTCTCTTGGTTGGTTTTCTTCTCCTTCCATTTATTTCCACCAACACATTCAAGCCTGCTTCTGCATCAGGATCTTTACACCTGCTGCTCCTTCTGTGTGGAAAGCATTTTGTTCACATCCCGCATGTTTCACATTTTAACATTTCTCAAGTCTCAACTCAAATATCACCTCCTCAGAAATTTCTGACAATCTTACTCAAAATTTGGCCTCAAAGACATTCTCATTCACTTCACCTCACTCATTTCTTTTGTAGATTGTATCACACAGTGATATTATTGCTATTTCTATCTATTGTGTAACTGTCATCTATTCCTAAAATATATTCTACATGTACAGCAAACTAGCATTTATTGTTTTTTGTTGCAGCCACAAACACAGAGCAGTACTGAACTCATTGTAGGTCAATATTCTGTTAGCACAAATCAAATGAAACAAAGAATGAATGAATAACTTAAGTCTTTCTAAGACTAGAGAGCTTACCTAAAATCTGTACCTATCATGGATTTTGCATCTCCTAGCGAATATCAAGCTCCAAATAATTTAAAACATACCTCTCTAACTTTCACTTGACTTCCAGGTACAGTTCAGATTCTCATTTTCAAGCCTATCCATTAGACTGACTTTTTTTTTATTCTGATGATGCCATAAAGTAATCCATATACGTAATTCAACAAAGTGATGAAGGGTGAGCAGGCCATGTGTTTTGGAAATTATGCCTTGAAGCATAAAGTGGTCCTTACCATGATTAGCCATAGCATATGTTTATTACCCAAATCTGTTGGCAATTAGAGGTTATGATTTTGGCTCTAGCATTTGTAATTTTATCTTTCCACATTTTCAAGCTAGCATGCCTTCTGTTGCTTTAAATTATTCAATAAGAATCATCCTCTTTTTATGCACTGTTATCCAAAATTATTTGATCTGTTATGCTTTTTTGAAAGGAAATGTATATTCCATGACATTGCATGGGTTTAAGTCTTTTCAGCAGGTTAAAAAGAAGAGAGAGGTCTATGTGTAGTAATTTTCAAGAGATACCCACGTTTAGTGGGGAAAAAAGTAGACTTCAGTTATCTGAGTTTTCTGTGGCAAAGACCAAGTAATACTTAAATGTTCATACGTAAGTCATTAAAAGAAGGATTCATGTGTGTGTGTGTGTGCGTGTGTGTGTGTGTGTGTGTGTTTCCCAAGGTTAATGAGAATTAGGAATTGGTTTTTAAGCAATAAATTTGGATTATAATTAGCATTGTGTTTTTCAAGATTTCTTACATTTTTAGGAAATAACTGAGTATGGCTTCTACACTTTGGGATTTCTTAAAGCTAAAAACAACAAAAAGGAAGAAAGTATTAAATAAGTAGATATAAAACAAATAGTAGCATTGATAAATGTGAATGAAGTTAGTACAAAGTAGGGGCTATTCCTAGATTGCAATTATTTTGGAAACTGGACATAACTAATACTCTCTATATTAAAAAAAAAGTATCATACAATCAACTGTTCCTGTTCTGTGAAAATTTAGATGTGGAACAAAATAAAATTTATTCTCCAGAATGTTTTAGTAGGCATTCAGATGCATTCATTGATTCTAGATAAGTAGGAGTCTCAAATTCATATCTATTAAACCACTGGACTAAGTCCAAATTCTTGTGTTTATCAGTTTGCATGTCAGCTAAGTTCATGCTCTGGAATGACCATAGATTATACTGGTCCTCAGAGTGCATGTGTTATTTTTCCTCTACCATCTATATAAATATATCTTCTTTTTTTCAAGAACATCCAAGCAAGATAGTTATTTGAGAAAAAGACACATCTCTCATTATTATAACTCCATCGAATTTAATTATCTCATCCCTTTAAAACACGTATCCCTTTAGTCAAAAATCTTTGCATGGTTAGCACTGTAAAGGAATGGCAAATCCAGCCTCTTGCAAATAAATCAAGTTGAATTTATGATGAATTTATATCAGACTTTCTTGAACAGAAGCACTGCTGATATTTTGGACTGGATAATTCTTTGTTGTGAGGGGCCATCTTGTGCCAGGTAGGATGATTAGCAGCAACCCTGGCCTGTGTTCACTCAACACCAGTAGCAATGACACCCTGCTCAGTGGTGACAGACAAAAATGTTTCCAGATACTGCCAAATGTTCCCCGGGGAAGTAGCAGCAAAAGGGTCCCCAGTTAAAACCACAAAATTGTAACATCACCTCTAATATTTATATTTAGATGAATAACTTAATTAAGCACTGAGAGCAAACCCTAAAAAATGTGCAAGTTTAAAGGAAAAGGAAGACTGAAATCAGGAGCTGAGTGAAGTCCTGAAAAGAGGTAAGCGTTGGGCATATGTTTGCTAATTAATCTGTATGCAAATATAGAATGCAAGTTGTTTTTTTTTTTACAGGATATCATTCTGTTTCCCCTTTCTAAGCTATTTTCATAAAAGCTTGAAGTGCAAAATGACTTCAGAGTTAATCTAATCCAAATCAGTAATTTATAAAAAATATCTACATATGTCATCAGACAGGTAAATTATTTCTCCAAGGGTTCATACTAGCATAGCTAATCCAATAATCCAAAACTCCAGAGCCCAGTCACACCAAATTCCCTAAAACATTACATATACCTTCAGGCATACATTTAGGCTTTCTCCTGCGTCACACTGAACCAAAACTCAGGAAAATATCAAAAAAAAAGCTCCTTTACACTGAAGTATGTGATTGATATGGCTTAGTAAATTCTGTAATAATTGGCATAGAGACAAGCTGGAAAAAATTGGCAATTGAGGACTATGGGATATGGTAGAGACAAGCATATTGGTTCAGAGAAGATCAAAAAGTCGCTTTCTGTAAGCAATAGTATACAGCATATATCTGTTAGAGTTTTTATCTTAAGAGTCTGTCTGACCATCTATCTTTATCCTCACCTTGGTTTTCAGTAGAATGCATTAACTCAACAGTTTATGAAAGAAAACCTTCATTTTTGGTTTGGAGGCAATAATAACAATAAAATATTCGTGGTATTTTCGATGACTTAGTGATCTTAGCTATTTGATATTTCTCAATAGGTACATTACTGCCCCACATTAGAAAAGGAACAGTTGGTACTAATTTAAAATATGGAAAAATATGGGGCGCCTGGGTGGCTCAGTTGGGTAAGCGTCCGACATCGGCTCGGGTCATGATCTCACGGTTTGTGGGTTCAAGCCCTGCGTGGGGCTCTGTGGGGACAGCTCAGAGCCTAAAGCCTGCTTCAGATTCTGTGTCTCCCTCTCTCTCTGCCCCTCCTCCACTCATACTCTATCTCTCTCTCAAAAAATAAACACTAAAAGGGGTGCCTGTGTGGCTCAGTGGGTTAAGCGTCCAACTTTGACTCAAGTCATGATCTCGTGGTTCCTGAGTTTGAGCCCTGCGTCAGGCTCTCTGCTGACACTTCAGAGCCTGGAGCCTGTTTCAGATTCTGTGTCTCCCTCTCTCTCTGACCCTCCCCCATTCATGCTCTGTCTCTCTCTGTCTCAAGAATAAATAAATGTTAAAAAATTAAAAAAAAATAAACACTAAAAAAATAAATAAAATAAAATATGAAAATACATATATTCAGCTAAATTAACCGATGAAACTAATTGATTATTTAAAATACAATTGGAGGGGCGCCTGGGTGGCTCAGTCGGTTGGGCATCCGACTTCAGCTCAGGTCAAGATCTCGCGGTCTGTGAGTTCGAGCCCCACGTCGGGCTCTGGGCTGATGGCTCAGAGCCTGGAGCCTGCTTCAGATTCTGTGTCTCCCTCTCTCTCTGCCCCTCCCCCGTTCATGCTCTGTCTCTCTCTGTCTCAAAAATAAATAAACGTTAAAAAAAATAAAAAAAAATAATAAAATACAATTGGATACTCATAGCATGTCAACATAAATTCCAAATGACTTAAAGTATAAATGTAAAATCGAAGTTATAATTTAATATTTTTCAAATCTCAGAAGGAAACAAAAAACTGGAGAGATATCCAGCCACAAATTAATGCAAGATGTTACAAAGGAATAATTAAACAACCACTTCTAAGTCTTGATCTCCTCCTTCTGTTAGGGTAATGTATCTGTAGTCTCTACCATGTACCTCCAAAGAGGAGAGCCTCCTTGTTGAGTTAATGACACCTATATCCCCACTCCATCTTGGCCATGTAATTTGTTTAGGTCAGCTGACAGGCAGCCCCAGGAGCAAGAGGACTACTAACACTTTGTTTTGCTTACATAATAACATCAAAGAAATAGTGGACAAATATAAGCTTTGACTATATCTTCAAATATACATTAATTTCGTATCAGTAGGAAAAAATATTTTTGGTACTTTTTGAGAACAAAAACAAAACAAAACAAAACAACAACAACAACCCCAAAACAAAACAGAACTTAGGTTCCTGATGGAATCTAAATCAAAATGAATTGAAAGGTAATTATAAAAACATCACACTGCTATTATAGACATGGCCTTTTAAACAGTCTTTAAAGAAAAACTGAATACATTAAATAAGGCAAAAATACAGTCAATGTAAAAGCTATAATAATAACAAATGTATATATTTTGATGGACAATGTGAATATTTGGAAAAATACATGCAATATATAGGACAGAGGATTTAATACCTCTAAGGGACAAAGTACTTTGACAAATTAATTTAAAAAAATGAGACCCTCATAAAAAATGAGTAAAAAAATGAATATGTAATGCTTCCCCAAAAGATAAGAATCATTGTATTATATATTTGTCACTATTTTTGCTGACAAGTCTATTTCAAATACCTTTTCAATGTTGATTGAATGTCCTGCCTTTTAATTCCTGAATCCTAAGAAAGAATTCCAAAGAATAGATTTCTTAGCCCCTTTTGCAGTTAGAAAACCCACATGTGAGTTTGACTCCACAAACCTGATGCATCACAAATTGAAATGATACATAAATTGGTAGAAGTGGTCACAGCCAACAGGACCTCAGGGCAATAGAAGAAATGTTGACTCTGTTAACAGGCCTGGCATAGCTTATGGCTCTAAAAAAATTCCAGATGAAATTTTATCATCCCGTGGTCTGCAGTAGCAAAACACCTAATTAAATCATGACCTATGGTAACCTAGAGTAAAGTGCTCACTGAGCACAATGCTTTGAGGAATCAGGTGGCTGTTACCAGAGAACAATATAAAAAGCATGAGGAATGTGTGAACTGTAAAAGAGTTGATTGTTTCAAATTGTACTGACAGCTTAAAGAAGAATAACAAGCTCAAAGCTCTGATCTTGGCTCAAGGCACAGAGAGAAACCATGGGAATTTTATGACTAATAAAATAACCTTCTATCATCTACAACCGTAGACCTAAGGCAGAGCCCTAAACTCAAAAATGTGATCCTGTCAATTATAAAATTGTAAGTTGGTTGTCTACACAGTCTCATTACTACCACAGTATGAAAACTAGTGAATTAATTGAGAATAAGTAAGATTCTGAATATTGGAGTAGGGAAATGTGATAGGATCCAGATGGCTCAGTGGCCCCAAACTCCCAAATATCCCTGATCATGGTTAGCAAAAGCAACCCTTCCTTCCAAGTGCGATAAGGCCCTTTTTGCTTTTGCTTAAAATCCAGTAAGGATCTCTTTTGAGAGAGTCACTTTACAAGGCAAAACTATTCTTATTATGTTGATCTTCCACCATGTTTAATTACCTCCTAATCTAATTTAGAATCAGAACCCAATGTGCCCAAGAGAGATAATTACAAACTCAGATTTTAGAAGACATGATTAATCATGAAAACATTGCAAGAATTGTTGGATTTGTATTAGCAAAAATCTAGAAAATATATATAGGATTAAGTTCTGAAAGTAATAAACCCAGGATTGCAGAACATTTTATAATGCAACATTTACTAACATGGTTGCCCTTCCCATAAACTTTAGAATTATTGTGTTATTCTCAGCACATGATAATGGGGTATGCTTTGTTGCTTTATTAGCTAATTAAAATATGGACTTAATGAAGACTATGAGATGCCTAAAACTCTTTGCTATTTTGTATATAAAAAAGATTCATTTAATTAAGGAAATGAGAATGGTAGAGTGGTTTATCATGTGAAATTCACTCAGTTGACTCCTTACATCTCTTTTTTTTTTTTTTTTCAACGTTTTTTTATTTATTTTTGGGACAGAGAGAGACAGAGCATGAACGGGGAGGGGCAGAGAGAGAGGGAGACACAGAATCAGAAACAGGCTCCAGGCTCCGAGCCATCAGCCCAGAGCCTGACGCGGGGCTCGAACTCACGGACCGCGAGATCGTGACCTGGCTGAAGTCGGACGCTTAACCGACTGCGCCACCCAGGCGCCCCATCCTTACATCTCTTAAAAGACAATGAAAAATGCTTTCTAACGTGGGTATTAAGAAATATAGATTATAGCATATCAGCATCTTCCAAAAGTCCTGTAGAGATTGTCCTCTGTTAGCTAAAAATGCTACTAATGGATTTTGCAGTTAAAAAAGCCTCCCTATATCTATGGGCAGCATGGATGAGACCCTTGAGTGTTGAGAGTAAATAATGCCAATGGACCATCAGATTCAAGATGTAATTTCTGTAATTAATAGTGGTACAAGAGAGCATTTTTCAGTGACTAAATGATTCAGTCTCTAGGAGTGAAATAGATGTATAGCACTCCAAGGTCTACAAGAATTATGAAACTGAGAATTCTTTCGGTTGGTGAGGCAGAAAAAGGATGCTCTAACAACAACAGAGATTTGTCTCTTCAGCCAAATTCCAGAACTGAGTCACTTCAAAGACTCAGAATGATTATTTGACCACACCTAGATAATAACCATGGTAACAGCACAAATAGCTTCTACCTAGATTTTCCAAATGAGACTTTCTGGGTTAACTGTGAACTGGGTAGACAGAAATAGCTAGACATTTTGAGAATGTTGATAAAATTTTCAAGCTTATCAAAGTACTTAGGAACCTAAAAATTTTTCTGATCCACTACCCAGAATGAGGACAAATGAAGTATTAAAATGGACTTTTGATCTAATTTCATCTCATGATCAGCTCAGTGAAACCTCAAGCCTATCCAATATCAATGTACACAGTTTCTGGGCATATTATTGAAATGAACATGCTCAGAAACTAGAAGAAAATCTCCAAAAGCTAGCTAGCTTTCATTCGTTTTTACTTCTTCTTAAGTATTTAATTTTTTATTCAGATTTTTTTTTTACTCCACTCCCATCATGTACCTCAAGGAGAGACTTAACCACAGCCAACTTTACAAGTTCCAGTAATCCCATGCCCCTTGTTCCTGACTGATCCAATGATAGAATTCTGAGAGGCTCTCTTCAGTTATTTTTATGATAGATCTGTCTCACTCTCATGTTCTCTCTTTACCACCTATGGCTATTTTTTTTGCAACCATAAGGGGCCTTATTACTGGAAGAATTCAAAACTGTGAATGAAAGTAAATAGAGCCAGAAAGACCCAAGTTTTTAAACAACATAGAATTCCTATATCTGTGGTCTTCTAGTTAACTGAACCAATAAATTACTTTAGAGATAGAACTAAATTCACTGGCTGTTAGTTCAGTAAAATTTGCAAACAAAATCACCCTTTCTGAGACAAGCTGTGGATGTATAACTGGAAATAAAATGGTATTTGTCAGGTTAATGCTTTAGACAGAATAATGTGTTATAATTATGTTATTTATGAAATTTTTTCTAGTATGGGTGTTTAATTTTTTCTTGATGAGAAAGCAACTTTTTATTAAAGAAAAAGAATTCTGGCCATCTTAACATATTAAATGTGAAAAAAATGTGAAAAAAACACATCATGATACTCACTTGGCAAATGTGAGATATTTCTAAATAAATTTCCAGCAAAGATGTTTAATGATCATTTCAGTGCAGTTTATACTTCCTGAGAATTTACAACTTGACTCTCTAAGGGCAAGTTTTGTTACAGGTAATATCTTATTCATTAGAACCACTAAGACATTTCATGAGGGTTTTAAAATTTATCAGTGGAGTCACTTACCTATTAATATTGTATCACAGATTTTATTTGTTATTTGAAGGTTTTAAATTAGTTTTTAAAAAGGCATAAGAATTTGAAATTTTGAATATTTGAATCTTAAATCTAAACCACAAATTTACCCAGTGAATAGTTTATAACTTCACTAATATCATTCATAGAGATAGTATACAATTCTGGGTACTTCAAGTTAAATAATTTATGCCTATGTTTTCTTTCTAAAATTGAGGTGCTCACAAATAATTTATATTCAAAGAGGGCCTAATTTATATCTTGCTAAAAGGTATAAATGGGTGCTTAGAGTTACCTTTTATGTGTTCATGCACTTTAAATTTAAAGACATAAGTTAACACTTGCATAAATATTTAAGGATTAGGAAATTCATATCACTATTGTATGTACTCTTACTAATTCAAAAATAAACTCGTGTTTTGGGTTAGTTTCAACCTTGACTGTTTTACTAGATTACTGAACAATTCTATAGAACATACTAAAACAAGCAAGAATAACAATTATAAAAAGTAATATTTTGACAGAAGCTCTTAAGTCTGCAAGTAATTCAAAATTTAAAAGCCAAGAAAACATTTTTAAATTCATATTGAGGATGATTAAGACTACAGGAAATTTATTTTTGACACTATGCAATGCCTCTAGATACTTCTCAATATATCATTTGATTTCAATATAAAATAACATCTACAAAAGAGAAAGAAGTCTAATTAAAGAAGATGTTCCTATAGATACTGAGTTTCGTGCTCAGGAATAAACATTCGATTAAAGCGTTATAGTGCTTAAGTATTACTTAGATAGCTATACCATATAACTTTTTTTCCATCTATAATTCTATAAAGTGGTCAGCATCAGTTAATGGATCACTTGTGTAAACAGTTAAATCATTCTCCATTAGATGAAACCAGTACTCCCTTGAAATCACTATGTCAGAAGAAAATTAAGGCCAGTGTTTAAAAGATATAGTTAATACAAATTTAGAACTTCAATAAAAGTATAAAGTTCAGAAATGAAAAAGGGTTTCATGCTTGCCCGTTTAATATTTGTGCAGAAAATATTATAATCATATGAATCTTAACAGTGTGACATTTAAACGAAGTAAATATTGAAAATATATAAAATGTAAGCGGGAATAAACCCCTCAGCAACTAGCTTTACAGAATTTGCATGTTCCACCACAGTTGTCTCCTTAACGGTTTGAACTTTTGCTTTATAACTAATCAGCCTTCAGTAACATTCCAAACAGTGCAGTTTCGAGACACCAGAAAATTATAGCCACCATGCCCGTGTTAAATTATTTTAACTCAAAATTATCCAAAATTACGCTTATAATAATAGTTCATTTTTTTCTGAGATGGGATCTTGAATGAACATACGATAAATCACCTCATGATCTGTATAAAATGGTTGAGGAGGGGAACAAACTCCTACCAAACAAACATTGAGATTGCACACTGACGAATTGGGGGCTGTGACCTACTGTTGAAGCAGTAGCAGGAGATATAAGAAAAATCACATAACATTTTTGATGATGGTATATAAAATAGGGGATGGAGACACACTGATTGCTAAGATCCTGCCTTGGTCTCTATAGACTGGTATGGTGTAAAATTACCATTGTGATAGACTGGGTGGCTTACATAACAAACATTTATTTTTCATAGTTCTAGATGCTGGAAAGTCCAAGATCAAGGTGCCAGGAGATTCCATGTCTGCAAGGAATCCGCCTCCTGATTCATAAGTAGCTGTTTTCTTGCTTTGTCATAACTTGGTGAAAGGTCAAGGGAGCTCCCTGGGACCTCTCTTACAAGGGCATTAACACTCTTCATAAGGCTATGCCTTCCTTATCTAATCACCTCTGCCTGCAACTTATAGCAGATCTCAATTCTAAAACTATATGGCTCTATGACCAAGATCCCAATTTAAAGGTGCCTAACTAGATTTGTATGTATATTGATGATGATAAAATAATGTCCTCATGAATCTCCTCAAAAAGTTCTAAATCTGCTGTGGTCTGAGCATATATATATGTATGTGTGTATATACACACACATACATATATATATGTATATATATATATATGCTTCTAAAGCATATATATATGTATATATACATATATATACATATATATATGCTTTTAAAACTTCTATCTAGCTTATAAATTCATTATAGTTTCTTATTTATCTTTTTATCTACCTCCATACCACTCCTCACACATATAAGACATAATATAAGCTCAATAAGTGATCATGGATTGATTGACCCTTCTCACTGAACATTAGAAACTACCTTCTTAAGAAAAAAAGAAACAAAACAAACAAAAAAGAGTGTAGCATACAGCATCTTGGAGAAGTTTTCACATATACTCACAGCCATTTTGATATCTTTCCTTCCTCCCACACCCAAAGAGAAAAAGACTGAAAATGTTAAATTGAAATAAATTTCACTAAATACAAAGGGTATAATCTTCCACTACCAATTTAACCCTTAATCCCCCCAAAAACTATTCACTAAAAAGATTGATATTCTTAAGCATCAGAAATTCTTCCTAAATGAAAATTTTCCAGGACCTTACAAATTATAAATATTTCTCCCTTTATGTCTTTAAATAGGGAAAAAAAAAAGTATTTTATTAGAAAGTCGTTCAGAATATAAAGGTTACATATTGGTAATATTGTATATTGATACATGGGATGTTCATTGGCATATAGAAACAAATTATGTCATGCTTCATGTTGAAATAAAATTTTATAATATACATAACATACAGTAAAACCTTGGTTTGCGAGCATAATTTGTTCTGGAAACATGTTTGATGCTTACAATCCAAAGCACGTGTATATCGAGGCAAATTTTTCCCTAAGAAATAATGGGAACTCAGATGATTTGTTCCACAACCCAAAAATATTCATATAAAACTGATTATAATAGGGTAATATAATACAAAATAACAAAGAAAATACAACATATAAAGAAAAATAAACAAATTAACCTGCACTTACCTTTGAAAATCTTTGTGGCTGGTGTGAGGGAGCCAGGAGAGGGGAGGGTTACTGCGTAGCAGGACTTCTACTATCACTAACCGAATCACTGCTACCTGCTGGTTCAATGGAATCTTTTTCTTTTTGTGCAACTTTAACAAGGAACCTATCCAATGACCTAGAATGAAGCAAAGCATTCCTAAATTCACTCTTTTATGGAAAAGCAAGACTGTCCACAGGTGCTTTGAAGTGACAAAAAGTACACTAGTGCCAGTTGCGGGCACCTTCCAATGTTCCGAAAGACCACTGACTTCTGCCACACATCTCGTGGCCTGAGACCGAGCATCCGAACATGGGAAACAATCCCCCACAGTCTCCCAGCAAGCGCGCGCAAGAGAAGAACCACTGGCTCAGTTCTGATCATGTGATGTTCGTCATCACATACTACTTGTATGGCAAGACATCACTTGTTTATCAAGTTAAAATTTATTAGCAATGTTTGCTCATCTTGCAAAACACTCACAGAACAAGTTACTTGCAATTCAAGGTTTTACTGTATTTGAATATGGAACCATAAGTGCTTTGGGAAAAGGTGAGGCTGCCATTGTTCTTCTTCTCAACAGTATGCATGAAAAGAAAGTAAAATACAAACTGGAATGTTTGAAAATAGTGCAGAAAGTGTTAATAGGTTCTACAAATGCAATTTGATATTACCTGTCCACACATTTTAATATGTTTATGTTAATGCCTGTATTTTAAAATATAACAAATATTGCAAGAGAAATCAAATGACCAAAAATCAGACTTTAGACATGTCAAAAAGCATTGCATATGCTTCAGATGTCTCTCTTAAAAATCAAAATAAGCTTCATCCCAGCTCTTCTCTTTCTTCTCCCTTTACCAATATAACATTGCCATAAAATTAGTGTGTGTGCTTTCATGCATATTTTTTCTATTTTTGCCAAAATTTATATATCCAAAATTAACATATAATTTAATTTTGTATTGTTTCTGCTTATATAGTACCACACTGGGCTTTTTTAAAATGATTTTTGTTATAATTGAGATTTGTTCATAAAAAAGGAACATTGTTAGCCTTAAAATGAACGCAGTATACTTACATGTATCAGCCTAAGCACTTCTCAATAAAAACCTGTAAGTTCCTTCCTTTTCAATTTTACCTTACCGACCTCAGACATAAAGCTCTAATCTCTCACAGATGTTAACATATTCATTTTTTATCACAGTAAACATAAAAAAAGTTTTTCTAATATTCCTGAACATAGATTTTTCCTTGTTTCCTTTGTCAGACAGCTCAAAATGAAGCAGTTAATTGTTTATACTTACGACATTTTGACAAAATTATATAAGTTAAAAGAAGACTCCATATTGTTTTTAAGATGTAAATAACCTTCCTCAACAATCAGACCTCAAATACACTGAGAAAGAGTAGTACTAAGAAGCAAAGTTGTTCATTTTGTCTAAAATTAACAAGGCTTCATTATGAATCAATTAAGATGAGAAAAAAACTTGCATAAGACATATAAAATGTGATAGAGTTCTTTTTGTTCTCAAAATCTGTCCTCTGAATAAAGGAAGTTCTCTAAAAATGAAGCAGCACATTAACATTGCATTTGATTTAAAATCATATAAATCCAACTATTTTTTTTGGTGGGCGGTAAGGACAGAACATATCCCTGTCAAGGTTGTACTTTCCTGACCTTTATATATTGTTTAAAATTACTCTAGAGAATCAACTCTGAATAGGCCAGTTATATATGACCACACTTAGGGGGTGAAGCAGATTTTTTTCTCCTCTCATTGCCACGGTTTTGTAAGTCGTGCCTGTACCAGTCAGTATTCATATTGGACATAAAAAATGTTGACAGAAGAGGTGCAGACTAAATATACAAATTCCAGAAAACAGCAATCAATTTAGCTGACTGACTAGCTCTGGACAGTTTGTTTTAACTTTTGAAGGTTTATGGAGAATTCTTTTTAGTTTCATCTTATCATCAAGGTCTAGCTGTCAGCATAATATACAAGACATTTGGACCTCTCAGCATCCAACTTCATATTTTCAAGTTTGAAACTGGGGTGTACCTGCCAACATGCAGCAAATACTGGGATGCAGTTTAATTCAGGAAGAAACCTCCTTCATCAGCTGTCTACTCAAGGACAGACAGAACTGCCAGGTCAGGGGAGCCACACCTGGGAGTCCACAACTGCCCTTGCCCACAATACTGAAGGATGTCAGAGCGTCAGTGGGGAGAAAGAAAACCAAAGAAGTGATCTAAGTCTCCTTGCAATCTCCAGGATTGGTCACCATCTAGAAACCCTACAGAATCCCCATTTCATTCACTTGTTTAAACATTCAAACAATGCATATGAATTGACAGGACACAGCTAAATAAATCAAATGATATTCTTGGCCAGTACTGAGCTTACATTTTTATTGGAAGGATTCAAACAAAGCAACAAACCTAATAAATAAGTCATACAGCAGAAGCAAAACAGGCAAATTCACTGTCATCAAGAACCTTGATTTCATTGGGAGGATACCAGCAATAAACCAATGGAATAAGTAAAATATATAGTATGTTGGATATGAGAAATGCTTAGGAAACACCAAAATTGGGAAAATGGAAGTGTTGAAGGATTTCTATTTTACATTTTATTTATTTATTTCATCAGTCAGTCATTTTGAGAGAGACAGAGACAGAGACAGAGAATCTTAAGCAGGTTCTACACCCAATGTGGAGCTGATGCGGGGCTCGATCTCATGACCATGAAATCATGACCTGAGCTGAAAATAATAGACACTTAACCGACGGAGCCACCTAGGCACCCCCTAGGATTTCTATTTTAAATAAGGATATCAGGGAAAGCGTTTGTGAAGGGGTCGTGTTTGAGTAAAGACCCAAAGGAAAGAAGAGTGAATCTGGCCTCATATATATACACATAGATATATGTACGTAAAATACACATGTGTAAAAATCAAATATATCAAATAGACATGTATAAAATAGATATGTGGCATATATACATATTTTATATGCATATATGAAAACATTTCCAGAAGGGACATAAAAATTCAAAAGCTCCACCCAATGCAGGGGCATAATAGAATGTTACATGCTCAGCTAGAAACCAAAATGGCAGAGGTGGTGTGTCAGCCCTGGGAAAGCAGAAGATGTGCTTGGAGACAGAATGAGAACCAGACCATAGAGGGGCCTTGCCAGTTCTTGCAAAGTCTTTGGCTTTTAGGCCAAATGAGGCATTTGCACACAAGAGTGACATGATCTCACGTACCTGGGCTGAGATTAGTTTGAGGTGGAGCAAGCATGGAAACAAGGAGATCCATGTGAAGGCTACTCAATTCAGTTAGAATGAAGACTCCAGAAAAAACGTCAGTACAATTCTACAAGACACAGCTGACTTTTAACAAAACATTCATTTAATGTGGTGAAATTTTTTCAGCTTTTGAATGTTGTAGGCAAGAGTACACTTGGTGGATGAATAATACACACACACACACACACATATACATCATGTGTGGGCTGTGAGAATTTGCAAGGAAGAAGAAGATAGGAGCATGAGGGAAAAAGGGACATTCTCCTAGCTAGCCATAACAGACTCAGCTCTGTTGATATTAAAAGATCTATTCTGGTAGGCTGTGAAAATTTGGAATGCATTAGGATGGATGAGAGTGTGCAGAGTCAGATATGTGTTTAGCCAAATCACTCTTACTTCTAATGAGAAAATGAATCACCATTCTTAATCCCTGTTAGTTTTGACAGTGATGATCATGATGTATTTTAAGTCTGCTAATATAAAGTTTTGGATACACAGGATGTCTTACTGTTCTGCAGGCGCCCAGCACTTAAAATTTCTAGGACAGAGGAGGCATATATTCATGGTGGTAATATGGCAGCTCTCAATATTTCTGAGATACCAAACATTGCTTCCTGTATTGTAATTACAAAGACATAAAAATGCAGGTAGTTGGGGCGGGGAACCCTCTAAAGTCACATTTATATTTTACCCACATCCACATATTTTTTTAAATATTGCTTTACCTAGAATCATTCCATTTTGTAAAACTCAAAGAAATGAAAAAGATAGAAATCTACCAATTCAATTCTTCCCATTTCAAAAAAAAAAAAAGATTTTGAGACTAAATAAAGCTTTGCACTTGCATATTTGATCTTAGTTCTGGCACTTTCTAGGACATATAAAAATGTGAGGTAGCTTCAAAGAGTGCTGTGCTCATAATGCCAAGTATATGGAAAAGAAGAAGAAAAATGGTATGGCTCTTCCAGAAATGAGTACTATTTCCCCTTTCCTCTGTGTCACCCAGGAAGAAGATACAGGATTGGGAAATGAAGTTACTGGATCAGGACAGACTCTTCATGTTCATTCATAGCCAACTCCATGCCAGCGGTTCCTGCAGATGCAGGGAAGCCAGTCAGGCACGCTCCCGATGGGGGAACTAGTTTTATTTAACAGTCGTGAACAGCTGGAGAGCACACAGCTAATGACCGCTTGAGCATGAAAGTGTCTAATGACTGCATATAAAATATGACACGCGATAAGGATAAAAGGTAATAACAATATATAAGAGAACAAATGTGTAGTGAGTGACAGCCCAAAACCTGTAAATCGCATAACAAATTTTAAAAGAGAATGTCATTGCAACGTGCATTCTTATAATAGAGTATTTCTTTCAAATCAGAAATAATTTAAACAATCAGAGAACTTCTCCTTTCAAATACCTCAAAGCTACGTGAAAGGAAACTGATACAAAGATAGCGACAGAGAATAAGAAAACCCCAAACAGAGAGATTTACAGATCTGGCAGGAGCTGTTTCAATAGCATTTAAGCATCATGTGAACAAAAATATTTATGAAATCAAACAACCCTCTGGTCAGAGTATCTCTTACCTTACAGAAAAGGAAAGCTATCAAAAACAAAGTAAGCAGAAGGCATTGCTGAATTCCAAATGCAAGTGAAGGGTGAGCTGTACTTTTAAATAACCGCATATATGTTTTTAGGGATTTGTCTCACAGCATGTGCCTTTTTTTCCCTCTTCACAAAACTGTCAACTGTATCAGTGATGAAAATGAAAAATGTATCACTCAAAACTATTTTTTGCATTTTCTGAACTGTACCTTATCTAGTGAGAAATGAAAGTTCTCTCTCTTTTTTTCCCTGCAAAATACATTTCTATAACATTTCTTCATGATCACAGTAGAACAGCAGGTTGAAGGAAAAAAACAGGACATCGCCAGATACCCACACAACAACTGTTTTTCAGAGAGCTCACTAGGTGCTCCAAGGTACAGGAGGGACCAAAACCCCGCCATCAAAGAAGCAGCATCCTGTTGAGAGGAAGGAACCACTTTTAGACCAGTAACACCCTCCTCTGCATTGTTTCCTCCATAGCACTTATTACCATCAGACATATTAAATATTTTTGTCATTTAGATTTTTATTGTGTGATCCCCACCCTGAAATTCCATGAGGTCATAGATTTTTATGTATGGATTTTTGTCCCGCTGCTTAAGTTACCAACTATTACTGAAAATTATTTCATCGAATTGCGAGTAAACAACCTAAAGAAAGAGGGAGGAAAACATAACCATTTCTGAGACATTTAAACAAAGCTATAATGAGGTGACACGAGACTGAAAAGAGTGGTCATGGGGGTATGAGAAGGTTTCCATGTTAGTATATCAAATTATGTGGCTACCGTATCAATCACTACACAAAGGTGAAATCTAAATTATTTCATTGTTAGTCCGGCCTCGTCAACCACATCCGAAAGTATTTTTTTTCTTTTTTAAAAATAATTTGGTAATTTCATTTCTGAGGTTCTAACATCACAAAGGAACTTAGAAGTCAATGCTTCTAAATGCCCAATTTTTGGTGGAAACAAAATAAACGCAAGAGGTATAAAAGCATGTGTTAAAGATCCCTTGATTGGTGGAAAGGGCGAGAATGGAACTCATATTCTAAGATACTCACTCTTTGTGTTATGAACTTCTATGATCCACTTGCCTGAAGGTTCTCACACAATGCTGACTGCATTACCTCAAAGAAATATAGCAAAGCTAGAAAATGCTCACAGAGAGACAACTAAACTATTGTTAAAGAAATGGAGCAGCTTTGTATAGGAAGACCTTAAAGATTAGAATCTTCAATCTGGATACTCTGACATCTATTAAATCATGAAGAAGGTTGGTAGTGTGAAAGCCAAGCTATCCACAAACTTCAATTACACAAGGTCTAAGGGCATCCTTTGAAGTTTAAAAGAGATAAATTTAGGACAAATAATGGGAAGTGCCAAACTACTTTATTTATTAGATAGAGTGCTTATGGAAGTAACACGGACTGAAAATATAATAGGTTCATAAAAGGTTTAGATAAAAAACATACAATAAATCAATTCTAGACTATTTAAGAGAAGTGGCCCAATATACCATTAAAACTGCTTTTATCTTTGTCAAAGTACATACAGGGCTCTTCTTCTCTTTAGTGATACTTGAAGTGATCGAGCTTGAACATTTTCACACCAAAATTAAAGAACCACGTGTCTTGGCAACACGGGCTAAACAGTAAAAGTTGATGTGGAGCAGAGCTCTACACCTAACTAATTCTCAATAGTTTACTGTTGACTGGATTAATTTCCCACAGTGAAGATGAAATTTCCAAATGGGACCATTATGAAAATGTGATTTGATATACTGAACTCTCTCTGAGGCTGCATCGTCTCCGAATGTTTGGATTAAATCTCTACATTTAGCAGCAAGATCTCTCTGATTCTGGAATATATACTTATATATATACAGGCATACAAATACACATATTCACAAATTCATAAATATGAAAACATACCAAAGGCTATTTTTCTACCAGATATGCACGCTAGGTTTTGGGACACAGAAAGCTCTATTTTGAAGCCTCTTAGTCTCTTGGTGTTACATCCCTAATATCATGAGGTCTAACACATTTTAAAATGTTAATCTTAGCTGCAAAAAAAAAAAAAAAATATCACCATGATATATTACTCTCACTCAACAACTAAATATTGAGAGATAATTTCAGATTTATTCGTGAACTTTTAGGTTGAATTGTGTTCTCTTATCATAATTCCTACTGCTACATTGATGTGAATAACTTGTAGAATAATGTTACTGGAACACGTATAAATTAAGCATGAGATTTTTTGGTGAAATGACAAACATTTGTACTTAGACTATAACACAAAAGTAGTAATTACAAGCAAAACTGACAAAATTAATAGTATTCAAATTCATACTAATTCTATGCAAGGGATTATTTTGGTTTACAATAACTAATTGGTTGAGTGTGAATACGGCACTGAGAATTAAAATGGAAATTATTTAGAGATTAATACATAGAGAACAAAGTAGGGGCACCTGGGTGGCTTTGTTGGTTAAGCATCCACCTCTTTTTTAAGTGTTTATTTGTTTATTTTGAGAGAGGGAGAGAGAGAGCATAAATGTGAGCACATTTGAGTGTGGGAGGAACACAGAGAGAACACAAAAGAGAATCTCGAGCAGGCTCCATCCTGTCAGCACAGAGCCTGACATGGAGCTTGATCTCAGGAATGGTGAGATCATGACCTAAGCCAAAACCAAGATGGATGCTTAAACAAATGAGCAACCCAGGTGCCTCTAAGCACCTGACCCTTGATTTTTGGCTCAGGTCATGATCTCATTGTTCATGGATTCAGGCCGGCACTGAATTCTGTGCTGGCAGCATGGAGCCTGCTTGGAATTCTCTGTCTCCTTCTCTCTGCGCTTCCCCTACTCGTATTCTCTTGTTCTCTCTCTGTCTTCTCTCTTTCTCAAAAATAAATAAATCAACATTAAAAAAAGAACAAAGTAAATTCTTGATTCACTTTTCACTATGTGGCAAAACTTTCAATTAATTCAGATAATTCATCACAATATCATTTAAAGCTCACTTGGAAAAACCCACTAGATATATAATATTTCTACCTCTGTTCTTGCTTTAGAAACCTAAAAGAAGCTCAACAGTGACAATGATCACAATGGAAAAGTGGGTCCTGGAATAACATAAGAGTAATTTTTTTAATGTTTATTTATTTTTGAGAGAGAGACAGAGACAGAGAGACAGAGAGACAGAGAAGGCAGGGGAGGAACAGACAGAGGGAGACACAGAATCTGAAGCAGGTTCCAGGCTCTGAGCTTTCAGCACAGAGCCTGATGTGGGGCTCGAACCCACAGACCGCAAGATCATGACCTGAGCTGAAGTCAGATGCTTAACTGACTGAGCCACCCAGGTGCCCCAAGAGTAATTTGTTACAAGATGGTTTTTTGTTTTTTTTTTTTTGCCTTAAGTGTATGATTACATTAAATATATCCATACTGTCATATGAAAGTTCACAGTTTTCAAAATTCATATAGCCTGAATCAAGTTTGAAGAACATTGGTTTATATCATAATCTCAACATGGTTTGCTAACAATTAATTTTAAAAAATATATAAAATTCCTCTTAAGGTTAGAGCCACATGGGAAAAAACAATGTTATTGAGAGTTTTCTTGGTAATATCTGTTCAATTTACTAAAGCTTAGTAAATGATGTTTATATGTACATTCACTTAATAGTTTTTTTCCTCTCTTTATATAAAGACATTGAATGAGTTAATTTATGCTATAAAGATCAATTTAAGAGTTTGGAATCTTTCATTTCTCATATTCTCAGGAGGCTTTATGATGATTGACAAGCCTTTTTAAACTAAATATTGTTTTGAAAAATTAGTTCATATTCATAATACTTTCTAATAAGGTACAATGTATTGATTAATGTACAAGGTACAATGAAGATGGTTTTCTAACTGTAGACACATCAATTCCCTTACCTCATACCCAGAGCCAACCATTGTGGCCATTTTTCTATGTCTACTACAGAAATATCCTACATATGCTTCAGAATATTATTATATGCCTTATTTCTCTAACTGGAGGCATTAAAAAAACTACAATATAATGTTAAGAGAATGACATGATATCCATAAGGAATTTATGGTTACTTTTGTAGGTTAGATATTTTAGTAAAACTTGTTCTATGTACAATGCAAGTTTTCTCTTTGCCATGACACAATTTATGAACAAATTTTGATAATTCAATTGTACATATTAATAAAACAGTGCTTAAAATATGGCACATTTGCTGTACTATTACATGCTAAAACCCACTTATTTTTAGTCCAATGTTCTCACTGAAAAAGAAACAAATAAAAATAGCCATTGGCAAATAGAAATTTTACAAAAAGAAAAGCAGGAGTAGAAAAAAGTAGATCATGTATTTTCTCCTTTCAGGAACGCATACATGGCTTAGGTAACCAGGGGGGAGATGGTAAGAATAGAGGGGCAGGGGCCATACTAGAGTTTGCATTCTGGCTCTCAAACGTACTCGCTTTGTGCTTTGTGAAAGTTATCTACCCTCTCTGTGCCTTGGTTCTCTCATTTCAAAAATGAGATAATAATATTATTCATAAAAAAATTCTTCTTTAATGATGATAAAGAAAAACCCTAGATGTAAATCACTCTGAGCAGTGTCCGGCACTTAGAAAATTCTCAAAAAATGACAGTTATTGCCATTATGAGGCTTATTAATATTTAGCCATTTGCTTTAAAACTTTTTAATAACAGATCTAGCATCTCCTACAAATAATCAGTATTAGTGAAAGAACTATGGCAGCTTTAATTATTATATAAAGAATAAGCAGTGTGTATCATACAACAGTAGTATATTACATGTATTACCTCATTTAATTATAAAAAAATAAACTCATGCAACTGGTATTACCCGACTTTCCATTTTATAGCAAGGAAAACCTTTTACTACTTTTATAGCATGGTAGAAACAACACAAGGATGGGAATTTTAAGACATAAGTTCTACTTTGTGTTTTGCCAATAACTGACTATGAGATTAAGAACAAGTTGTTTTCTTAAGAAACACACATACACACACACAAATGGGCCTCGACTGAAGCAGAAGTTTTGAAAGGCTGTGTGATACATCAAAGGTACTAACTCACTAGTGTCGGCATCAGTAGTTTCAATAGCTTTGGAACACCAGATCCCATGAGCAAACACAGACTAGAGAAAACTATGCTTCCATCAGTAGTAGAAGACACCAGAGAGCAACCAGGCCATTGGGAATGATGTATGGAGTGGAGGAAAATCACAGACATGATATGGTAACTCAGGGCACACCAGTGTTTGAGGGCACATACAGGAAAACTGCTGGTGGTAGAGAATGGGCAGAGGCAGGCATACTATTTATTAGCATAATTCCATTAGCACTTTCAGGCTGGCTATTAGTTTTGGTTCACTTTGAAGCATTTGGTTTTCTAGTGCCACCACCATGTGAGGCATTTAAAATGTCAAGCATAATGCTCAATTATTTTTTTTAAGTTTATTTCGAGAAAGACAGAGAGCGCGAGTGGAGGAGGGGCAGGCAGAGAAGGAGACAGAGAATCCAGATCGGGCTTCGCGCTGTCAGCACACAGCCTGACACAGGGCTTGCACCCAGGAACCGTAAATTCATGACCTGAGAAGAAACCAAGAGCTGGCCGCTTAACCAACTGAGCCACCCAGACACCCCATGGTTAATTTTTTTTTAATTTTATTTGTTCCAATGAATTCAGGGTAAAGTAATATTTCCTTACTTATTTATATTAGAGAGAGAAAGAGCAAGAACACGTGCATGAGCAGGAAAGAGGGGTAGAGGGAGAAAGAGAGAGAATATTAAGCAGGCTCCACACTTGGCACAGAGCCCAGCTCAGGGCTCAATCCTACAACCCTGGGATCATGAGCTGAGCTGATATCAAGAGTCAGACACTCAACTGATTGAGCCACCCAGATGCCCCAAAGAATATATGTTTTTTAACAGCTTTAAATTAGTACACCTCTTGTGAACTTTTTAATCACGTCTGAACCCTGTAATTTGTTTGCAAGTTTCTTCATAAATATAGTACTCTCAGATTAAACACAGCTTTGTTCCTTAGTGGCCAACCAATCTTCCATGTCCATTCCTGTTTTTGCTCCTAGTGATAAAAATGGTGAACTGGCTGCTCTTTGCACACATTGTATACATCCTCCAAGCAAAGGGAAAATAACAATTCTATCTTCCCCATTATTTCACCTTTTAAACTTATACTAATGATTCCTAAAACCTACTGCTTTAGAGTCATTTGAGTGCTTAATCATACCCCAAGTACTGACTGTTCTACTTTGTTTCTCAGTAACATACTGCATCTCTTACTTTTTCCATTATACTTATCTCAGTGTACAATACAAAGCTCTGTACATAATAGGTGGTTAAATGACTATAAAGCAAGAGTCAATTAGAAAAGAATCAAATAAGAATTTGTGTATCTTAAAATAAGTAACGTCTCCTTCATGGTGGTTACTTTCAAGAAAAAATACTAGTTATTTTCAATGTATTTATGAAACTTTCCCTTTTAAAACCGGTTTGTGATCAATTTACGGCTCCAGACATAAACACATCACAGTATTTTCTAGTTATAATGATTTCTCTGGTGTGCATATTCAAATCATCCAGGAAGAATTTTAAAATATGTAAGGCCAGGGGCACCTGGGTGGCTCAGTAGGTTAAGTGCTGACTTTAGTTCAGGTCATGATCTCTTGGTCCATGAGTTCGAGCCCCATGCAGGGCTCTGTGCTGACAATTCAGAGCCTGGAGCCTGCTTCAGATTCTGTGTCTCCCTCTCTCTGCCCCTCCCCCACTCACACTCTGTCTCTCAAAAATAAATAAATGTTGACAAAAATTTAAAATATGTAAATCCATACCATAGCTCCAAAAAGTCTAGGGTGGGGTCAGTTGTGCATATTAAATGAATAAGATAATAAATTAATCAGTTTGAGGGAAAAAAAAACTGCTTTAGGGTTCATACTTCTAAAAATGAAAATTGCCTTTTGTTAAAGGAGAGATAGTGAATAGCGTCCACTGGAAAAGGAAACACCGTTTGTGTCCTCAAAGACTTAATCTTTGAATTACTCTATGGTAGTATGTTTATCTTTAAATTATAATCCATAGTATATGTTCAACTTATGCATGAGTTTCCTTATCATACATTTGCTACTATGTGGGAGTTATGGAGCTAAGCATTGGTGTTGTAGATAAAAATCAAAACGATCCTGGATTTAAGAAAGTAATTACAGGGGCCTGGGTGGCTCAGTCGGTTAAGCGTCTGACTTCGGCTCAGGTCATGATCTCAGAGTTTGTGAGTTTGAGCCCCGCGTTGGGCTCTGTGCTGACAGCTCAGAGCCTGGAGCCTGCTTCAGATTCTGTGTCTTCCTCTCTCTCTGCCCTCCCCTGTTCATGGTCTGTGCCTCAAAAATAAACACACAAAAAATTAAAAAAGAAAAAGAAAGTAATTACATATAAAAAAGAAACAAGGCATATACAAAAAAATAATTCAAGACAGATGATGACCCATAGTAAAAGAGAGGTGTAAATAAAGAGTTAAGACTTTCTAAAGCTAGGGAGTCTGTCTAGCAGGGGAATCAAAGAGTATCTCAAGTAAAAGCAACACTTGAAGCCTATCTGAATGGTAAGAGGTTTTGTAAGCAGAACCTGGAGGCAGAATGACCAATATAAATAAAGCTGGGGAGATGCAAAATAATAATAATTAAATAATGCATAGAACAAGGAGAATTCTCCTAGAACTGAGAGCTGGTCACTTTGTATGTATTGAGGCAAATCACTAGGTGTGGGCAGGGTGGGTGGATGCTGAAGGAGCTACAATGATTTAAAAGAAGAAATAGATCAGATTAGGTTAAAAAATTTGAATTTTACCTAGCAAGCAGTAACAACTCTGGTAATATTTATTAGGAGTTTATAATAGCAAAACAAATCTCTAAGTGTTTTATAAGCACAGTTTCATTTAATCCTTTCAGCAGGTTTAAGAAGTAGCCATCATTATCCCATCTTCCAGATGAGGAAACCCAGCCTTAGCTAGATTAAAATCCTTGGCAGAGATTTCCAAGCTCTTTGGTGAGGGAAGTAAAACTATGTTGATCCACCCGCTCAACTCTGGAGTGAGAATAATTTACCACTACTTGATAGCATCTGTCAAAACAGAGATAAGCAGGAAAACTTGCAAGCTAATGAGCGACATGGCTTTATGGGTTTCGCTTTAGTTTCATCTCTGAAGCAAGCCTTTCTTAGATTCTAACATTGGCATATGTCCTCATCTTTAACTTCATAGTACCCTGTGCTTATACTGTTCCCTGCAGGCATCAGATTATTTGTAGTTTTTGTTTTGATTGTCTCCTGGAAAATACCAGAAGGCATTCAAGGTTGGAAAGTTTGAATATCACTTATTTTCCATAACATCTCGGTATCTAATTTACTGCCTTCTTCATAATGAAATATCAATGACTATTAGTAAATGAATAATTACATGAAAAATGGATTAAGAAAAATATATTTTAGGAAGGACTAGAGCAGGGAGAGAGAAGATCACCTAGGGGATTTTTGGATGTGTACATAGCCATGTCTCTTGTTTCATTAGTTTCACCTTCAATAACAAATTAAGTAATGAACAATAATCAAATAACATCTTTCAAATTCCCCTTCATCTCCTCTATGATTAAATTGCCATGTTCCCTTATCCACATTCCCCTAAAGCCTCATTCATCCTACAAGCAAAACACTAAATAACTATAAGTGTATTTACCTTTAAATGTTGCTTTTTTTCTACCGTATTTTCATCTCATTGAGGAAGGGACTAAATTATCTATAACTATTTCCCAGGTTCCTAGCAAACCTCATAAAACTCTAAAAAATATGGTTGAACTGAGAAGGAAAGATACAATTAGAACCTCTTCTGTATTGTTGCATGGGAATTAGGAAAAGTATCAATTTTATAATTTTTATAGAGTTAGAATTAAAAAGGTTCATCAAATAATCATATTGGGGTGGAGAGAGTTAGATTTACAAACAATGCATTTGCCCTAAGTAAAAATGATTTTAAAAAGTTTAAAAATGGTCTCAGGAATGATGATTAATGATAATACCCAATTATCTTGGGTAAGTAGGTATACTATGTTTTAGACTAAAATTGACAAGGAACTAGAAATTTTTAGCTAAAAGTGTTTGGGGTATTTCTTGGTTTTTACTCACCAGGGGAGATGTTTTTATATGTTTTCTTTCTATATTTATGATTATCCATTTACTGTCCATTCTGAAAAAAAAAAAACTTTGTCCAAAGCAATTGCACAAAATGTGAATATAACATCATCCAAAGGTTTTATCTAAATTTTAAACATTTCTAAACTCTTAAACACAACATTTCAATTTATGTCTCCATTTTGGATTATAATAAATGCTTTGTAGGCTTATTTGAAATAATACAGTGTATAGCACTGCAAAGAAAAAAAAAAAACACCTAGCAGTCTTTTAAGAATAAAAGCAAATCAATAGTAATATCTCTTAGAATAGAAGCACTTTCGTTGACAGAGGGAACATAGCTTAATGGGAAGCAAAGTAATCTTTGTTTTCAGTCAGACTATTGGGCTGTGCATGAGAAATGATATGCTCTGACCACTTGTTTTACATTAAGAGGCAACCTGACATGTTCAAAATAGAGACAGAAAATGATTTGCTTTATAAAGACGGACAACTTAGGGGCACGTGGGTGGCTCAGTCTGTTGAGCACTTGACTTCGGCTCACGCCATGATCTCACGGTTCATGAGTTAGAGCCCAGCATCGGGCTTGCTGCTGTCAGTGCAGAGCCTGCTTCCGATCCTCTTTTCCTCTCTCTGCCCCTCCCCTGCTTGTGCTCTCTCTCTCTCTCAAAAATAAATTAACATGTTTAAAAAAATAATAAATATGGACAACTTATGGCTTTAACACATAACAGAGAAAACCTTCATAAGATTATTTTGTAATTTTATAAGTTTGTTTTCAGTTCCCTTTGAGCTTTATTCTTTTAATTAATCATCTCATTGATCCAGAGAGACAATTCAGGACCTGTTCACATTGTGGGCTGTAAATGTGACTAAGCTTTCGCATGTCCAATGTTGGAACTGAAGTCTTATGCAGGTGATGATGCTGATGAAGAAGATGATGATGATGATGAACAGTGTTACTTTAGTATGATAACATAAATGTGTCCAGAGAGACAGGCAAATAGAAATAGAGAAAGCTAAAGATACAGCTCTAGATATAGAAATAAGAATTAAAGAAATTTTTTGCTACGGGCAATGTGGGAAGAAAATGTTTTTTAATCAAACGGCTTCGTTTTTACCTGTAGAGAATAAAGTAACCAATGAGGAGTAAGACCATATAAGCAATCAATGCCTGTTCCAGATTTTAAAATCTAGAAGTGCTTATTTCTTGCTTCTAGAAAATAATTGTATTGTTTTGTTTTTAAGTGCAGGTATTTTCTTTTAAAATTACAGGAGAAGCAGTAACTATGGGTACTTTCATGCAAGTGTGTTAAGTTACAAAAAACCTAGTAAAAGAGGTTTCACATTTTGTGGATAGGTACCTTATGCCTATAAGGTTTGCACACAAACCTATTCACATTTTGTGGATAGGCATCTTATGCCTATAAGTTTGCACACAAACTATAAATTATTCTAATATTTATGGAGAAATGAAAGCAAAAAAATTGTCGCCCTAAACTTCCAATGAGCTCAGCTCAAAAACACAATCACAATCATTTGTTTGCTTTCTCATGCAGGCTACATAGTTATGTTAAAGTTTTACAAAACTCAAGAGTAACAATAATGCAGCCCCTGGTTTCTTTGTGCTATATACCAGAGGATGCTGGAAGAAATGTTGCTTGAGAAAGTTAAACATTTAAGGAGTCATTAGAGTTGACTTGCAGCGACACAGTGAAATACAGTTTAAGTTAGAAGTTATATCTTACTTTGGGGCATCTGCGTGGCTCCTCGGTTAAGCAACCAACTTGGGATTTCAGTTTAGGTCATGATCTCACAGTGCGTGAGTTCCAGCCCCACGTGCTGGCAGTGTATAGCCTGTTGCGATTCTCTCTCTTTCTCTCTCTCAAAATAAATAAAGAAACTTCAAAAAAATCTAAAAATTTATTTCCTCAAAAGTGTTGTTTAAAATATTTTATTTACATTTTTTCAAAACGGTATTTTTACAACCTCACACTGATATATAAAAATTAAATTGAATTAATGTAAAAATGATCTATTTTTAGTACTACTATATAGCCCTTATGTTCATATTTGTTTCTTTTTTCTTTTAATATTTCTATTTTAGGGGCGCCTGGGTGGCTCAGTCGGTTAAACGTCCAACTTCGGCTCAGGTCATGATCTCACCATCCATGAGTTGGAGCCCTGTGTCAGGCTCTATGCTGACAGCTCAGAGCCCGGAGCCTGCTTCACATTCTGTGTCTCCCCCTCTCTCTGCCCCTCTCCTGCACACTCTCTGTCTCTCAAAAATGAATAAACGTTAAAAAAATTTTTTTTAAATATTTCTATTTTACTTTTTTAAAGTAGTCTCCACAACCAATGGAGGGGCTTGAACCCACAACCCTGAATTCAAGAGTCACATGCTCTACCTACTAAACTAGCCAGGGACCTCTTTCATTGGTTTCAATGCTTCCAGGTGTAATGATTAGTTAGAAAATAATCTGGGGGCGCCTGGGTGGCTCAGTCTGTGAAGCTTCAGACTTTGGCTCAGATCATGATCTTGCCATTCAGTGTTTGAGCCTCACATCGGGCTCTGTGCTGACAGCTCAGAGCCTGGAGCCTGTTTCAGATTCTGTGTCTCCCTATCTCTCTCTCTGCCCCTCCCCCACTCATTCTACCTTTCTCTCTCTCTCTCAAAAATAAATAAACATTAAAAAAAGATTTTTTTAAAAGAATCTGAAACCAGAGAGCATTCCTTAATGTACTATGATGTGGCCACAAGGTGGCTCCAAAGACCACAGTATGTTGTTATTTTACTTCTTGAGAGGTGAATACAGTTTTACCAGGAATGTTAGCAGTAATTTACTCTCTAAGTGGGAAGATGCTTCAGAAACATAAACTCATTTTAACCTTCAAATTAAGTTTTGAAATAAAATTTCTATTATTTTAAAATGCAGATATTCAAAACAACATGTCAAATGGTTAAAAACCTTAAAGAATTTGGAGGATTTTGAAGGGAAATGATTACTTGGCCTGCATAATTAATTATTCAACAACATTTCTTTTGCTTAGGTTTTGATAATTAATTTCTCCTCTAATTCTGCACAATTTGATTCTCAATTGATTTCCAACTAAATGAAAGGAAAATACCTGCAAGTTAATGAACTTTCTCACTGGCATAAAGAATTTCAAAACTAAAGAGAAAGCATGCCTAGTTTTGTTTTTTTTTTTTAATCTTTAGAGGCTTCCTTCTAAAAGTACACACTTTGAGAATATCTACTAAACTAAAACATATAACATTAAGAGAATATTTTAAGTCAGACATCTTAATCATCCATAAGATGAAAACATTTATCCAAATATTATAGTGAAGTCAGGAGGAGAAATGACTGTTATTAAATAATCACAGCATTTATTTAGTAAAGATGACATAAGAAGACAGTGAATTTGATTAAATAGTAAATATATATATAATACATATAAATATATAGCTATGACCAAAAATGAGGATTATCTTTATTATGTTCACAAAAATACATCTGTTGGCTAGGTTTAGTGGTCTCTATTATGACTTATTTCACCTTTCCATGTGGATGGATAATAAACTACTAAGTATATTCTTTCAATGTGTTAACATCTAAAATAAGTACATTAATTAGTCCTGGGTTATAAATGAGACTGAAATATGAAAACTGTGATATAATTCTGGATTTCAAAAAAGGAGTTGTAAAAAGAAAGATATTTATGGACTCACAGAAATGTATGTTTTATGACCTCAATGTTTTGGTTTGTTTTTGTAAGTCATAAAATTCATTCCACATGCCTTTTAAATTACCATATACAGCCCCAAGCCAGAAGAAGAAAAAGCGATTTTAAATTGATCTTCATATCACCTTAAATATGAAGGATGAAAAGAAAGAATTATCTAAATAAAACCTGTTAGAATTTTCACATTTTGCAGCAGATCCTATGTCTTCATCAGACAGTTTCTGGAACCTAGTCTAAGAAAGCAGTAGTCCACTGACCTTTCAGCTTGTAATACAGACTGCAGAATTATTCTTGAGATTTATGGGTATCCAAACTTTAATGGGATTATTTCTGTAATGCACTGCCTCTGTTCATCATTCTTGTTCTAATTCTCATTACTCTGACCTCAAGAAGGAGAATCTGTTAAAAGAACCATTACTGCCTGTATTCAGAAATGGTTCATGTTTCACCTGAGTGAGTTTATGTGGCTTATGGAACTCACAACAGTAAGTCTCTATCTTTCTAATGCTTTCTCCCTCCTCTGTCCCCTTTTTGGGTCCTTGTATCATTTTCAAAATTCATGTCCATCAATTCCCTAGATCATGCAATTACTATGTGTGATTCTGAGAATGTAATTTAAGTTTTCAGGTTACATTCTCTCTTTATGCAACTGACATTTTCACAATCATTAGGGAATGAATATATTTATAGCAGTTATATACTGAGCCCTTGCCAGATACCATAGTAGATTGTATGAGCCCTTTCTAATTACAGCAATAGATAAACTGTGTCTTTGAAAAGTATATGATTCAAACTTCAAACAAAAAATAATTGGAAAAAAATATGATGTTATCAGTAGAATTAGTGACAAAATCTGACTTAAAACACCAAGGATTTTTCATTCCAACTCAAGCACAAAATTACAATTATAGGATACAAGTTAAAACTGTCAAAAATTTTAAAGTGGTAGTCCAACTCGTATGCTATGGTTAAAATAAAGCACACTCAATATTTATTAAAAAAAAGAGCATAGATCACATGAATTTACATATAGTAGTAATAATACCAATAAAAATAAAAGGTAACAAGAATATATAGCACTAGAACAGCTATTTTCAGGTATTATATTTTACATTTATAAGTTTTAAAAATTATAATAATTGCACTATTATGTAAGTGTAATTATTAACCTCATTTTACAGATGAAAAAGTATCAGGAATATTAAATATTAAATATATGGTAAGTGACATAGGATTTGAAGCCAGACAGCCTGGTGTCACAGTCCATACTTTTCTCCATCAAAGAAATTCTAATAAAGGCAACCTTGCCAATCTTACCATTCCAAGAAAGGAACCTCAGTGCTTCTGGCATGTAGACTTATCACTGTGTAGCCTCCCTATTAAACATGACCTTCATCGGGTGTCCTTACAAGAACAGAATATTGTATGAGAAACTTTTTCACAGAGTGAACAAGTTTCAAACACAATGGCTTCTATGCCAGTGCATATTTTAATTACTCAGGGGTTTGTGAGACCTTCTGTCAACAATTTTCAGCAATAGAATTTGGGGGTCCACGTGGCCTTCAGATACGTACTTGTTATTTAGGCTTCATGTCTGGGATGAGAATATTAGTCTCAAATTTAAAGCCCATGCTATAAGGTGACAATTGTCTATTGCAAACGAGAAGTATAACATAGAACTCCAACCAAGATGGTGGCCCCTAACTGAAGCACCAATTCAGAACCCACTTTCAGGAGGCCACGGAATGAATCTGAGGTTACATGAAAATGTATCTTGAACTAATCTGCTAACACATTGTGGCAATTTCCTGAAAGATGTCACATGGCTTTGAATATATTTTTAAATTTTATTTTATTTTTAATTTTGTTAATGTTTGTTTATTTCTGAGAGAGAGAGAGAGAGAGAGGAGGGGCAGAGAGAGGAGGAGAGAATCAGAAGTAGGCTCCAGGCTCCAAGCTGTCATCACAGAGCTCCTTGCAGGGCTCGAACTCACGAACCACAATATCATGACCTGAGCCGAAATCAGATGCTTAACCAACTGAGCCACCCAGGTGCCCCAGAATATAATTTTTTTAAAAAAGTATGTGAATTAGAGCCCCAGGTCATTCATTATAAAAGTACCTAGTACTCGTCTTTCTTACCCAAACTGGGTGATGATAACAAATCATGTGATTATTTATTTAATGCCTCGGTGTAGCAGAGGTTAGGTTTGGTTTTGTTTTTCTCTCTCTCTCCATGTGTGGACCTTGGGATGCTCGTGCAGTATGTGGCTTATAGTAGGCACTTTAAGAATACATACCAAATGGAGGAATGAAAGAATAAATGAAGGAAACAAGATATGAAAGGTTTCTTCAGTAGTTTAAATAACAGAAAATCAAAACTGAAGATTTTGTGTTAGGTGGAGAAATAGGTGACTGACTAAATGATATCCTGTTATCTAATTCACTGCTTTTCCATGAAAATTGAAACATTGAAAACATAACTACCGAGGTGCCTAGGTGGCTCAGTCAGTTAAGCGTCCGACTTTGGCTCAGATTGGTGGGTTCAAGCCCTGCATATGGCTCCATGCTGACAGCTCCCAGCCTGGAGCCTGCTTCAGATTCTGTGCCTCCCTCTCTCTACCCCTCCCCTGCTTGTGCGCTCGCTCGCTCTCTCTCAAAAAATAAAATAAAATAAAAAACATAGCTACCTAAGATTTCTATTATAACTTATGTAATATTTACTGTGAATGTATTTGTTGTCAATATCTTACATTAGAATCACCTCTCCTCAAGTACAATGTTTACAATATTTGGATTCATCTTTATATCTCCAGATGAGGCACGAAGGGACTGGCTCATAGAAACTTCCCCCAAAATAAATGAAATCAATTAGAAGCTGGGGGAAAATTGAAAGAGTTATTGTTTACATTCCAGGAAATTATTTAAATTTATAAAGGAAAATAAAAGTGAAAAATATAACGCATGTAAAAGAATATGATAACCTAAAACCAAAGGGGGTTAAATTAATTATTGCGAATTTTGCATCATCATAGTGCTTAGCCTGCTGCCACTATTAAAAATTGAAAATTTCCATAAGGAGTTTTTTGAGGACAATGGTTGATATGGGACATCACACTTTGCTTCTAGAAAGGTAAGGGTTCTTCTTTTCCACATTTTTTTTAACCTTGGCCTTACCCAGAAATGGGTTTGATTTAGACCCTACATATCAAGTGAAGTGAAATAATGTTTTTTTCTCTGAAGTCAAAATTATGGTTATCATTTCTCTAGTTTCTCCACTGGGTTGGATGTTCAATAGAGATTGTACATGTAACAATCACATGGCTTTGCCCTAAAAAAGAAAACATGTTTTCCCCTCACTTTGTGCAGATTTCATATTCTATGATGGAGGCTAATCCAGTTCTGAGAAAAAAAATAGTAAAGAAATGATTTATTATAACTTAAATTTAGTGCTATTCATTTCCCAACATTTATTTATTTTTTTAGTATGGGAAAGAATATTTGTGCCTATTCCCAAGATAGTGAAGTTTTACAAATTTAATTTTTAAAATGTAGAACTATCTAGTTATTAAATGTTAAAAAAAATTAGGGCATGTATTTTAAAAGGCATAGTAGCTAGAACAGAAGAGATTCTTAGACAATATGTAGAGTTCTCATTATATTTTTACTTTCATCCATCCAAAAATCATGTCCAGTAGGAAAAAAAAAAAAAAAAACTCCTTTGTTTCATGGAGAGAAATTCTACAGAAAATCTCCACTCTTCAATTCAGCAGGAATACACGCAGAGACACGCACATACACACACACACACACACACATAAAGAAAAAGCAGAAAGATGGAAGATTGCCTCTAGGTCCATGCCTGTATTTAGGATGCAATGTTGAACAAATCTCCAAAAGAATAGCTGAAGCCTGGGTGAAGGAGTTGATCAAGAAATGAAGACTTTCCATAGGTTTTTATTCATAGGCAAAGGCTTTCATACCAGTCCCGCTTTATCTGCTGGGAATACATTCCAAGACCCCCAGTGGATGCTGGGAACTGCAGATAGTACCAAACTATGATTCTACCTATACATACATTTTGTGATAAACTTTAATTTATATGGGCACATTAAGAGATTTGACAACAAATAATAAAATGAGACAATTATAACAATACTATAATAAAAGTTACATGAATGTGGTCTCTCTCTCCCTCTTAAAATATCCATACTCATTCTTCTTCATATGATAACGTGAGGTGATAAAAGGCCCACATGATGAAAGGAAATGAAGTGAACGATATAGGCGCTGTGACATAGCGTTAGTCTACGACTGACCTTGTGATGTCTGGAGGGTCATCTGTTTTCAAATAACACCTGGCTGTGAGTAACTGACAGCAAAACTGTACATAAGGGGGGATTACTGTACTCAAATTTAAGTAGCTAGATGTAGACAGAATAAATGTGCATGTTGGTGGGTTTTACACCCTAGAGAGTAAACATCAAAAAGTCACTTTGGCAACCAAATACTGCTTGAGACTACAGAGCAGGAATAAACCCCAACTTACCGTGATTTAGGAAGAAGCCCCAAAAGAAGAAAAAAAACGAAAGAAAGGAAAAACATATATACTTGCCAGGGTTAATTGTTAGTCATTGTGTACTTGATGTTTGCTTATTTGATTGAATAAGTTGACATATATGTTATTTTATTCCAATGGTTTATTTCCTTTACGTATCTGCTAAAGCAAATAAAATACTATGCTGTTGGTATTAAAAGTACACGTAATTCCTATTATTTATTTTATCAGCAGAAGATTTAAACCAATGAGTTAGAGCTAGTAAAATATTAATATCTTAGTTATTTTAAGCAAAAATTTAAATAAAATAATAAATATATTCCACATTTAGAAGATTTACATGGTGGACACAAAAGTATTAAAGTCCTGCAGATAGTACAAATATTTTCAAATCTACCTAAGTAAAGGACTACTAATTTATAGCCGATGCTTGTAAGTCAAATTATCCGAAAATATTATGGAACCTCATCTAAATGTGAAGTCTGATTCAAGAATTATGGAAACATTCTTTACTTTTAGAAATCCCAAAAGTTACCATGGTTTTCAAATGGAGTGGATATAACTTGATTTTATTGGGAGCAAAGTTATATACAAAAGGAGGCCCAGTCACATTTTTAAAACTTATATTAGCATTATGCAAAAAATGTACTCAATAGCCAAGTCAAACATATTGATTGCCTTTGGTCCGTTTACATAACTATGCAAAATTTCAACTTTGATTCTTCTATGTATAAATTCTACATGAACATTGCAGAGAATTACCAGAATAATCCAAGTTAAAACATTTACTTTATTGAGTTTATTGACAATTTTAATTTCCGTAGATTCTGCTTAACTTGAGTATGATTACGGTTTACGTTTCCCAAATTTTCTACTGAAAACAAAAAGGAGCAATGACAGTTCTTTACAGTGTCTATGAAAGACATGTGCTCATTTTATATCAGTTTACATCCTTATATTATAAACTGGTAATATTCGTGTCTTGCAAAAAGAAGAATCAACATGTCTAATGAAAGACCGCTTCCTGGAAAGTGCAATTTATGTTTAATTTATTTTTAAAACCAGGACTGCCCAACTATTTCAATATTTTCTGTTACAGTAAATCAACAAAGATTCCCAATCAATAAACCAATGTACTGAATATAATAACTCATGTCTATGCATTCTACATTCTGATACTTTGGAGAAGTCATTTCGTTAATAAATGCTGCAGTTCCCATACTTTCCTTGCTAGTGCAGTAAACTACATTGGTGCCAATTTCAATTCCTTAAAAGCCTAGGTGTTATAATATCTAAAAGAAGTGCTTTCATTTTAAGGGACATGAAGCAGCCAACTGAACTGTCATAGACTTTATGCTATAATGCAAAGTACAATGTAATAAATCAAAAGTATAATATAGCAAATGACAGGGTAGTGGCTATAAAAATCACAAGACTTACAGAAATATTATTTCATATAGGGTGACATTTTTAAAAAGCACATGGAAAACTCATTCAAGGACCTTTGTAACTGCCATAAGTGAGGGAGGAGACAAAGGAGGGAGGGAGAGAGAGGGACAGAGAGAGGGAAAAAGGGAGAGAGGTGAGATGAGAGAGAGAGAATGAGTGCACACTACAAAATTTCTGAGCATCATCAGGGCTCTGAAGTGTTTAGACATGTCATTTAATGATGAATTTCCTGTTGTGAAGGAATGTTGTATTATACCTTACAGTCTATTGCTAAATTCTGTCCTGAAGTCAAAGGTCATTTAACTTTGTATATTTTTGCATCAGGTAGAGTATGGAGAATCCAGGACACTTTCCAAAAGAAGGGGGTGGGGTGTGGGGAGGATATTGAGATCACATAGTTTGGTAAAGTGCTTTATGTTACTGGCAAACTCTGTACTACATTCCTCTACTACAAGGGATTGTTATATGAAGGTATTTCAACTCCCAAAGGCAGTCACTATTTTTAAGGAATGCTACATTTTACTTCCTAAAATGAGGCGACGTGTAATTTCATTTTATTCATTCTTACTCAATTTCCAGTTTCCGCTTTCTTTAAATCTACCACCCATGTGGTAATGTTTAACAAATATCTCTTAGCAATACAGAGGACAGACCATCACATACATTGCAAGAGAGAAATAGGACAAAAATGTAAAGACATTTGTGAAAATAAAGCATCTCTATTCTTTAAAAAAAAATCAAATTACTTTTTTGTTGCAAGAAGTTGCATTGATAATAAAGAGTTAAACAAAACTTCTTTTGAAACAGTTTTTATAAAACTGTCAGATAATTTAACTGATCAGTGTTCATATAACATTAAGGATAATGCATTTCCAGCAATCTACAACCTTAATGTGATAGATGTTTTCTTACAGGGTTTGACTCTTGAGTTAGTTGAAGTGAGCAGTGACAAAGGAGGTTATGGCAAAGGCAAAAATGGCCTCATGCTTTAGATACCCTTACGAAAGACACTATGACTGGATTTGAAAGGGCTCCAAGTCTCATACTAAAATGTCAAGTGAAGTGAAGCTGCTGTAAAGCAAAGAAGAGAAGGGAGGTGACCGTGAGCTGATATTGTTATCTTAGAAAACAGGCACTCCTTGTTGATTGAAATCTTCTCGTTCTTCATGCGTGAAAAAAATCTGTAATTTTGAGTGTTGAACTTATTAGAGATAAAAGCAGGGAATGTTATGTTAGTGCTCTCTGAACATAATCCAAATGCTTTAACCAGGAAAAAAAAAAAAAAAAAAGAGAGAGAAAGAGGGCAGATTTAAAAATGTTTAAATTTGGGACATTTCTTTCTACCTGTATATTTCAGATTATTTTAATTATGACAAAATAAATTTTTTTCAGTGAACTCATTGATGTGAATAAAGTGTCAAGAAAAGGAAAATATATTGCCCTATGTTTACTTTCATTTCTCAAATATGTGTTCATAATGATATTCTTTGTGATTTTTTTTTTCAAAATATTCATAACAGGGTATGGCCCATTATACTTAGTATAATGCCTTATCAATATCACTATTGCTCAGTATTAGCCTAATAAGAATGAAGGCACCATTCTTGCTACTTGACTTTTAACTTCAGTTTATTTCAGACAGGACTGCTAAATATAATATGGTTAGTAAAGTGACTTTCCTGAAACCCTAATCAGATAATATTTTAGGTTAATCAAAAGTAGAGCTTTCAAACATAGACTTGAAATCTGGAGATCAAATATCTGCATAAAATTACTTATGATTGGTACAAATAATGTTTATATTTCTTTTCTTATACTTTGTTACTTCATTTCAGTATTTTACAAGCACTTCTAATGTGGTAACAGTATTAGAATGCAATTTGCGGAGTAGAAATAACAATATACTGTGGCTAATAGTTTTCAAACCCAAAGGCTAGACTAGAGACAGTTGGGTTTATATCCATGATTTGTATTAATTGCTTACTATGCAGCACTCTTCCTGATAATAACACTTAACAAAAATATGGCTCACTTTGCTGCTGAATCAGCATCATTGGAGCTAATGATATTCCTGTGCTGCAGCCTAGCGGAATGATTTGGTATAAAAATGACATATTCCAGGAGGACACGGTGTTATCACTTGCTGCAAAGTAGGTTAAGAAACATAGGAAAGAAGTCCTATGTCCAGAAATCCCCTAGATAATATATTCTCTGCCTCGATTTTTTTGTTTATATGGGAAATTAAATATGAAGATCACGAAATGAATATTAGAGTCTGGACAGGGTTCACGTATTTTGGAATTAACCTTTCGGTTTCAAATATACTCTTTTTCAACAAGAAAAAGCCATTCACCTTTCAGATTACACTACTTTCTTAATAATGTGCCAGAAATGTACATCTCCCTAGATAGAAAATCAATTTTCCATCTTTTTCTTTTTTAAAGAAAATCTCAGTGTGGTAAAAATCTGTGTGATATTAAACCGAATACCTGTATCACCAAATAGCTAGTTTTTATAAACATCTAGGAATAACATCTGAAGTATTGATCAGGTACCAGGCGATTTAACCACTGGCCTCCTACATATACATACATATGTGGATGCCATAGACATTATATGTTGCTTTCTTATTTTCCTGCTTGCTTGGTTTTTTCCAAAGCATATAACTGTATGGAATCCTATTCTTTGATTGGAGTCAGGGAAGGCATATGCATTCACCAGGAAAGTCAATTTGTTAGCAGCAAGTATTTGAAACCAAAAAAAAAAAAAAAAAAAAAAAGTGTCTGATTTCCTGAAAACAGACATCGACTCATACTTTAAAGACAGCTGGGGAGAAAAAAAAGTGAAAGGAAACGAAGGAAGCATTTCTTTATGTTTTTATCATCAGGATGGATTTGTATTTGATGGGTCCCAAACACACAGACACATTCTGCTTATATTTGTATACTCCCCGATCTCCCCCCACCATAAACTCCTTATGCATTACACATTGAATACATTTGTGCCACATTTCATACACTGCAAGCATCAGGGACAAGGTACATGATCTATGCAACTTATATACCTATTTCTCTCTGACACAACCTCTTCCTGTTTTCTTCATCACTTAAACTAAAAATGAACCTAGAGCTCTTGTCAATGACATAATGTTTTCATGAAAGTTCTACTAATTAAAAATCCTCACCATACCAGACCTAAAAAATGAGCACACTCTTGCCAAGTGTTATTCACCACAGAGAAGCTCTTGTAGCTACATTTTAAAGAAGGATAGGGAGGGGGATGGTGTGGAGGAAGAAAGTCTACCAACATATGCATTGAAGTATAACTGTTGTCAGCATCAGAGGGACAGATGATTTTTTAATATAGAGCCTTTAAGAAGGAAGAAGAAGAAGAAATAATGCATCTCCAAACAGCTGAGAGTAATGGATGTGCAGTTTTGGATAACAGAAGCTTTTACTGGGATGAAGAACCACTATTATAAAGAGATTTCTGTTTTTTTGAAGCAAAAGATGATAGGGCAGTTTCAAAATGATGTTTGTCTTTGATTGCACCTGTACCCCCCACCCCCTTTTAATCATGAGGAGATGGTAGGTTTCTATTGTGGTGACATAAAAACACTTTCGGGCTACTGCTTTTGCCCATACTTACAGTGCTATCAATAGTTACTTGTTGGGGCCATGCATTTAGACTCGCAACGTGCTGCATTAATTTAACACCACATAAAATATGGATTTTATTGCAGCAGAGACAATAAATGCTGCTGACTACATGCATTTAGTCTCCCTTCTTCATCTTTCCCCTTGCACTTCTGACTCAGATATGAAATGTGCATGTAGGAATTATGCCTCTTCTATTTCTGATGAATGCCAATCTCTTTTATTTATGTAGATGCTTAGTGACCATTGACAGTTTCAAGGAATCTGTCGACTGCCTGTCATTTCTCTTTATACTGAACGTACAATGAACTATGACTACGAATAAGCGCAGAGTGAATCCATTCGTATGGAATGCAAAGTAATGTTAGATGATGTGAGAGTTCACAGCAACAAGGTTATCTCTTCAACTGATTTTTCAAATAAAGACAAACTAGTATGAGCATGACAAATTACACTCCGTGATCCGTTTTTAGCATTTGTTCAGAGTGAATGAATTCACAAACTCTAGTATGATGACCCACTGTTGAGCATAATATATAATTTAATCTAGTTTTACGTTACCTCCATAGATATTCAAAGCCGTTGTTTCTAGAATCTAATATATAGAGTTTTATGCTTATTAATTTCTTCGTGTGTTAAAATAAGTATTTGGAAATAATTGCTAAATACAACTTAAAAACAAACATTACCCCCACCCCCACCCCCAGGGAGAGAAAATAAAAGACCTTAAGGGGGTTAGGGGGGAAAAAAAAAAAAGAGGAGGTGGGAGAGATGAAGTCTTCCTACCTTTTTTTTTTTTTTTGGCAGCTTCTGGATAACGGAAGTTGGTTCCAGCCAAAATAACCCTGGAGAAATTGTCACTGTGTCTCCTTTTTGTTTGTTTTCGGCTGTTATTTTCTATCACTGATGCTACTCCAATCTAACTCAAGCTTTCTCTCAGCATTACTTTCAACTCTGGACGGCAGGGAACCGAAGAAAACGGGGGCGAGCTCTCTCTGATTGGCTTTCATTCAGTGCTTCTGATTAAGAGGAAGGGAGAAAAAGGAGAGGAGGGGAAAAAAGCCCTTCCTCACGCGGAGAGAAAGGTTCTGCTGATAGAGCGGCAGTCCTCGCCATGGGAAGGTTAGAGACTGGGGAAGTGCCGGCTTTTGCTAGCACACAGCGATTTGCAAGTGAATGCGAGGGGAGGGCGCATCCAAGACGAGAGCTGTGGATGAAAGGCTTCCCCTCCCCCGCAGGGCAGAAAGACTCTCTGTTTCAAGGCTAAGGTAATCAGCCCAATCTAATCCGGCTGTGTCCGTCACGCAATCTCAGGAACAGGACTGCTTCTTGCAATTCTTCTTGAATAGATACTTCTTCTGACATATATATTCCTGCACCACCCTTACACCAGACTACTGAAATACAAGTATTTAGCCGAGTGCCAAATCACGTTGCAACCAGATCTGATACGTTCCCAGAGTGATTTGGGTTGAGGTTTATGCTTTTTATTTAATTTTGCTTGCAGTGAACTTTCTTCTTTGATTCTCCAAATACCTTATTGTTGTTACTTCTTGTCATAGGAGAACATAACCTGGCTGATCGTTTTTGGAACGTCCGTGAGCCAGTCTGGTCTCCTTAATCTGATATCTGCTTTGCATTTTTTATATTTTACAGATAAAATATTTTATTCATGATTCAAATATGCAGTTAATACTATTAAAATGTTTAGACTTCGGACTTAACACAATCTTTTTTTTTTCTTTTTTTCCTAGAAATTTGAATTTCATGCCCAAATGTGTGTGGGGGCAGATGTAAGTACATCTGGGTGTTTCTATTTATTTATCAAACATCTGATTGTCCATCTCTCTATTTTCATCTATCTCTACATTAATTTGTATTCGACCAAAACCTTACCAAAGGATGTCAGTATAGCTCCATAAAATAATGGACACCTTTATATTTTTCTGGCTACATATAGATTTCTTTTTAAAGTAAATAAATTTTATAAACATACTATGAAATAATAATGTACTATAAAATGATTTTACAGCTGGAGAAGGGATTGTGGAGATAATCTTGTCTAGCTATGACTTTTATAAAACTGGACAATACTTCTTAGAAATGTTAAATGACTTGCTTAAGGTCACAGAGCTAAGTGGTGATATAGTTAAAACTATAATGACTTGATATTTAATAGTTATATAAATATGTTTATGTAAGTATATAACATGTATTACATGTATTTATAATTCCACTTTAGTACTGTTTCTGAAATGTCATACCACCTCCTGGGCACATATCTGATTATTGCAATATCAGTAGGTCCTTTATACAGTAAGCATAATGAGAAAGGAAAGAAATTTAATCTGGGAGGAAAAATGGGGGAAAGAGATGTTAATTCAGATTGCAAAAAAGTTTTAGTATACCAAATGTTATTATATGACCAATGTTACTAACTAGTTTTCTATTTTAAAATACCAAATATTTCTGGGGCACCTAGGTGGCTCAGTCGGTGAAGCGTATGACTCTCATTTCAGATCAGGTCATGATCTCAAGGTTCTTGAGTCTGAGTCCAGCCTAGACCTCCAAGCTGACAGCACTGGAGCCTGCTTGAGATTCTCTCTCTCTCTCTCTCTCTCTCTCTCTCTCTCTCCCTCCCTCTCTCTCTCTCTCTGCCCTCTCCTGCCCATCATCTCTCTCTCTCTCTCTCTCTCTCAAAATACACAGATACGCTTTAAAAAAAATAGAAAATATTTCTGCTCAACAAAATGATATTTAGAGCAGAAAACGATTTTTGAATCTTGATGTCACATACGAGGGCACTAAACTCTGGAAAATTGTAATGTGTGTGATAATCGAGTTAGAATTCTCAACCTGATCTCTTGCTTACCCATAGTTTTTTTCAACAGAATGCTTTAACGTTACAGTCAGGTAAAAATAAGTACTCCAATTTTTTTCCTGTAATGCATTTGTTAATATACATTAATATACATGTGTGTCTTCAATATAATACTGCCATTGACATATTAAAGTTGGTTGTCAAGAGAAATTGTAGAATCTCATACTGTTTGTATGTTATACAGTCTTTAGTTAAGTGCAGGAGGGATGATGAACACACACATGATGGCCTCTTTCTGTATGCTTGTTTGTTGTTAGTTTTAGAATAAATGACTGCATATGTGATGAGTTATTTGGATTACATTTAAATGGGTCCAATTTAAAAAATAACCAAAGGCTGAAATCAGATGTGAAATGCTATTTTATTCATGAAAATATATGATGTGATGATATATTCCTAAAATAATAGTTTCTCAACAAGACAGAAGTTTGTTCTTCTCTTACATAAATTTCTGAGTTGGTATCATTGCCCTGCTCTGTGTAGTCATCAGAAACTCAGATTGTCTTCATGCTCAACCGTTATTAAGGAATTGAATTCATATAGATGACCCAAGAGAGATCACCCCCACATCTGCTTTTTATAAAGAGAAATAAAATGAAGAAGAAAAGGATGCTCCCTTCCCTTAGAATCTTCTGTGATTTCATTGGCTGGAAACTAGATACTTGACCACAAATTTGTTGTGAGAGAGACTTGGGAACATAGTATTTATTCTGCAAAGCCATTTGCCCAGCCAAGGCCATTGATACTTTTAGAGAAGTAGATAACAAAATTGGATACAAATAGCAGTAGTGCTGGCATATGTTTTCTAGCTTTTTAGAGGGAAAAAAATTGTTTTTGTCTAAAATTGAAATTCATCGTAGTGTTGGAGAACGGCACCCATGCAAAATGATTGTAATATTTTAAAGCTTTACAGTATGAGACAATGGTCTTGCCTGTTACTGCATTTTCTTTTATGATCAGGCAATATGTGTAGTAAATAATAAACATCTATGTATTCCAAAGTTTAGGAAATACAGATACAGATATATGAAAGAGAGAGAGCATTTGAAAAATGAATGTATTAAAACTTATCCCATTTTCCTTGATACCCTCCTTTTAAAAGAGCAACTCATATGCTATCTTATTGAACATAAGCTTTAGTAATAAAAATTAAAATACAGAACAAACAGAACATTACTTCAAAATTAAAACCTCTAATAAGGAGTTTTGTTTTATTAAACAATATAATTTTCAATTCCTTCTTTTTTTCACTCTGTAAATGGGTTAACAGGATTCTGCAAATCTTTCTATTTCTTTTGAGTTTTCTGTAGAAATATTACGCAAACTAGTTGTGTGAGTTAGGTAAAACTGCCTTAGAGTCACCAACGTTAAGAAATGGTAACCCACAGGGGCACCTGAGTGGCTCAGTTGGTTAAGCATCCGGCTTCAGCCCAGGTCATGATCTCAAGGTTGGTGGGGTTGAGCCCCACCTTGAGCTCTGTGCTGACAGCTCTGGAGCCTGTAACCTGCTTTGGATTCTGTGTCTCCCTGTCTCTCTGCCCCTCCCCCACCCGCCGCTTGCTCTTTGTCTCTCTCAAAAATAAATAAAGATGATTATTATTATTATTATTTAAAGAAATGGTAGCCCAATGAAAAGCCCAAGAAAAAGAAAAGACAGTAAAATCTGTATGAATGGGATCAATGAGTCAGTGCCTCAGAAGTATCCCTCATTGTAAGGAGAGGCCACATGTCCATTGTAAGAAAATAAAAGCAGATAAAAACTTGAAACAAGTTATTTCTATACTTTTAGTTTTTTTATTTTTATTTTTTAAGGTTTTTAATGTTTATTTTTGAGAGAGAGAGAGAGAGAGAGAGAGAGAGCGAGCATGAACCAGGGAGGGGCAGAGAGGAAAGGGGACAGAGGATTCGAAGCAGGCTCTGTGTTGACAGCCTGACGTGGGACTTGAACTCACAAACCATGAGATCATGACCTGAGCTGAAATCAGATGCTTAAACCCACTGAGCTACCCAGGCACCCCTATTTCTATACTTTTAAAACTAAATGAGAAGTTGCACAAAAGATGCCTTACTATAATCATAAAACACTCAAAAAATTGAAGAGAATTCTGTCATTATAATAATGGGATCTTCTGAAGGCTGACCACCTTCAGCAAATGTAAAATACTCAATTTGGTTAAAACCAATTAAATAACCTTCTATTTCGTGTGGAATTATATGCCTAAAAGTTGTCATGCTGTTGCTAAATAATGTGTCAATCTTTAAGGTGTCACTTACTAAAGAGCTACATACTTGTTAAAATCAATAGCTTCTCAGCCACCCTTCCCTGGGTTCCTTTTAATCTCTAGTATTAGAGATAATATGAGTTTCCATTATAACAGGAAATTAATCAAACCTAATTCTCTCTCTATGGCTATGAGATGAATGTAGAGAATGTCTATACCACTTCCTTCTCCACAAATACATTGGAGGAAGAATAATTTTGCGTAGTATTTTGACACTTTTTTTTTTTTTCCCTAATTTCCTTCCAGTCTGCCTTATGGACTGTAGAGTCTGGAAAACTAAAAATTACATTCCCCTGGCAGTGAGTGCTCAGGGTGGGGGTGGGGAGTGATTCATATGCTGTTTTTCAGATGTCCTCATGATCCTTAAATTAGAAATTGAGTCAAATAAGGAGAAAGGGAAGGGGGGGAGACGTTGATCTGGCCACCATGGAGGAAGCATGGTTTTGCAGTCACCCTCACCTGAGGCCATGTTGGCAGCTGTTCGCACCACAGCCCGGGATGTGTGATTCTGGGGCAGGAAGTACACTTGCCAATCACCTCGTCCTTCTCCTTCTGATCATGTTGTAGGCTCCCATCTACATTCAAGATGCAATTATCACCACCACCACCGCCATCATCGTCATCATCACCTAACCTGGTTTCTGTTATCTGCAAGTAAACTGTCACTGAAACCTGTTTATAACAGTAACTTCTGTTACTGTTACTTTTTAATCGTATTTCAGCATATCTTAGATCACATTACTTGGAAGCAAGGGGAGGGAAGACTGACCAGAGAAAAGTTAAAGGATCAAATAGCCAGTTATATTTTTAAAAAATGTAATTATTTTGAAAAACAATCAAGAGTTAATGAAAGAACATGTGGTCTTAAATTTATTTTGATCTTCCTGCCCCCTCCCTTTATGAGCCAGGTGTTCTGTGTACTTTAGGTGTAAAAGTCAGGGCTGGTTTTCTCCTAATTTTATCAGATCAAACCTGAATCACACTGCTTGATTTTTTTTTTTTTTTTTTTTTTTTGCTTTCTATTTTTAACATAAAAATTTTTGGTTACATATGAAACGATTTACAAATAAATTGAATCCCATCTTCTTAGCAAGACAGAAACAAAATAGATTGAATACTTCTCATGTTTGATTGAAAAGTAAATTCTTACTCAATCTGACTGTATCCATACCCGAATAAGGTTAGTGGCCTACTTTAAATTTTGAAACATTGGTGAAGTGAAAGTAATCAGGATTGAATTTTCCATTGTCTGGTTGTGATTTCAGTTTATGCCTAAGAAAGTGAATGAAAGAAATGTATTTCAAATAAAAAAAAAAAAACAATAGTGGCAAAAATAAATCAAAAGTTTAATGTTGTCTGCAATTGCACTTAATGAACAAAAATATAGTCTTTAATTTTATATTTTATTTTAAGTTATATTGTTAATGCAAAGACTAGGTCTGAGTGATACAGGCAGTATTTTAATTAATATCATCACTAAAACATTTCTAAGGATTCTTTTTAAGAATCTTTTTAAGGCAATTTTTTAATTTTGTTTAAAAATGTTTATTTCTTTTTGAGACAGAGAGAAACAGAGCATGAACGGGGGAGGGTCAGAGAGAGGGAGACACAGAATCTGAAACAGGCTCCAGGCTCCGAACTGTCAGCAGATCCCGACGCGGGGCTCGAACTCACAGACTGTGAGATCATGACCTGAGCTGAAGTCGGAAGCTCAACGGACAGAGCCACCCAGGCATCCCTAAGGCAATTTTTTAAATAAGTTGAGTATCTATTATAAAGAGATTAGACAAAGGTTAAATATTGTTTTATTTGTTTTTGAAATATCTTTCTGGGGGGGCTGGGGGGCTCAGTCAGTTAAGCATCTGACTTTTGATTTTGACTCAGGTCATGGTCTCGGGGATCTCTTGGACCAAGCCTCAAGTTGGGCTCTGTGCTGACAGCGTGGAGCCTGCTTAGGATTCTCTCCCACCCTCTCTCTCTACCTCTCCCCTGCTCAGATTCTCTTTCCCTCTCCCTCTCTCTCAAAATAAATAAATAAATGTTAAAAAAAATATATATCATTTCATTCCTCCTTCACCTTTCTTTCCCTTATTATTTATCAATAACTTAATTTTGTGCTATTTAACCTCCTTATAAGCTATCAGATTAGCTTGCCAGCTTCATGGATGCTTGGCAAAAAATATGAGACTTCTAAGTCAGAGCCAAAGGCATAGGAAACAGCATGGCTGTCATATTTATGTCAATTTCCTTTTTCTCCCACATCTCATTTGGACAATGTCTGAGATGAGTTCAGGTGGATGCAGTACATGTGGTGACTCTACATCCTAGCTGAAGGACACCAAGCTTAGGAACCACACTTTTTCTATAACGGGCTGTGAACAAATCTGATCATTCTCAATTTTTGATCAGGTTCCTCATATTCCACCATCCCTGATGATGTCTGATCACTGTTTTCTGCCTTCAGCAGGAATCCCCCCAACCCCCACCCCCATCTGTTGTTTTCTTAGCAATTTTCCATGCACTGACCCCCACCTGCTCCATGGCTCTAAATTCCCACTTGCCAATGCTATGTTCTGAGTTGAACCCAGTCCTCTTTCCCACGCAGTGGTCCCTGCACCAATCAAAATGGCCTCCTTGAACAAAGTCTTCCTTACTGTGCTTTAGCAAACGCCACTGAATAATTTTTTCTTTACTGCCTGGAACAATGGTTCTCAAAATGCAGTCTCTGAATCAACAATGATAGCATCACAAGGGACTTTGTTACAAATGCAGGCTCTCAGACGTACTGAATCAGAGGGTCAGTTCCAAACTATGGGAGTGGTCAGTATTCTGTTTTCAAATGTCTTAAGGTGATTCTGAGAGCAAAAGTCTGAGGATCACTGGGCTTCAGATGCTTTAAAATAATCTAGAAAAAGAAAGAAACCCAGACTTAAAACTCATGGTTTACAAATAAGAGAATTGTTTATGCAATCACTCATTATTTTTAACACACACACTTAAATATGTAGAATCGCTGCAAAACATATGCTATTTATGAAATTGAGGGGGAGAGCTATAGGCACGGTCCTGGCTAAATAAGGATTTAACCATCTAATGAGAGAGACAGAAATGACGACAAGGTATACACGCAAGTAAATGAAGGGGAAGAAAGAAGCGATTTTTGCCACGTGTGTTATGAATGCAGAAGTAGTTACTCTCAAGATTTCAAAATATAATATTACAACTCTGATGAATGTCAGTTTGGGTTTTCATTTTGCAGTCAACATGCTGGGAGAAGAATGGCAGTGAAAACTCCTGGCCATGATGCTTCATCCCAGCAGTGTGTTGATTAAACAAAGTCCTACCACAGTTGCCAAGAGACCAGAAGGAGGAGGAGTTCTGAACTCCTTTCTTACAATCTCTAATGGTGGTGCTAGCTTGCTCTGCATACAAATGTCTGTCCTAACCCCAGCCCCTCTTGTGATTACACTCCTCCCTGTGTAATCCTTCATGTGATGACATTATTGGAAGTGATGAGGAATGGGGAATAAAAAAATGAGAGGAAACAGGAAGGGGAGAGTTTCGTAAAATCAGATTCCAAACCTACAGGAAAGCAAAAAACATCTTTTTTCTTACTGACAGTGCTTGCTTTATGGGTATGAATCCTGCATGGTCACACACAACTCTGTGCTTAAGAAGGGGCCTGCTCTTGATTTAATGCACTGCTGGTACATTCTTGAATTTCTTACAATTTTTGAACAAGGGGCTCCATGTTTCATTTTGCATGGGGGCACTTGATTTTGTAGCTGATCTGCTTTGTAACCGGCTAACAATGCTGATGCAGAATGATGTCACCCATGGACTAAAAAGGTCCTGTCATAGATGAATGTTTGAACAGTAATCAATGTTGACATTTAACAGACAAACACATCAATAAATCGGTCATTAGTAAACAAGGACAATAAAGTGTACTTGACTCATGTTAAGCTGGGCTTGACTCTGTAACATTTGATCTCTAGTGTCAAGGCATTGGCATAAAGCCTCAATGAAATCAGTAGGTAAAATTTCATTCATTCATGTATTCAGTTCTTCATTCTCCAGCTGCTGATTGAGCTGCCACAATGTACCACACATTTTGCTTAGCCCTGGAGATGTGATGGTCATCAACAGCTCAATTAGTTCTTAACCACATAGAACTCACCCTCTAACAGGAGACAAGAATAATTAATTAATCTCACAAATTATTATATTATTATTCATTGCAGTAAGTGCACTGAAGGAACACACTTGATTCTATAGTAGCTTTTAAGGTCTTAACCTAACTTCAGGGGGTGGGTAGGATGAGGGGCAGGTAAGGAGGTCAGAGGAATTTCCTAAGAACATTATCTTACTCATGCTGCTGGTCATGAAGCAAAACATACTTCAGCTACTACAATGAGCCAAAAGTTAAGTCTGTCTAGCCTCCGTGAGAGTCCTCCTTTAAGTGAGAGTGTGTGTGTGTGTATGTGTGTATATATATATATATATATATATGATGAAATTTATGAAATGTAAATCTTTATCTAAACATAACACTCCTCTAATCAAAGCAAATTTGTTTTGGCCTTTGGTTTAACCAAGGCCTGAATGAGATTCAGATATATATATATATATATATATATATATATAGAGAGAGAGAGAGAGAGAGAGAGAGAGAGAGAGAGGCCTGAATGAGATTCAACCAAGGCCTGAATGAGATTCAGATATATATCTATAGATATAGATATAGATATATAGATATAGATATAGATATAGATATAGATATAGATATAGATATAGATATAGATATCTCATTCAGGCTTGGTTAAACCAAAGGCCAAAACAAATTTGCTTTGATTAGAGGAGTGTTATTTTTAGATAAAGATTTACATTTCATAAATTTTATCATTTAATTGATACAGTAGATATTCAACTACATACAAGGTCTCAGGGTATGTATAATATAATGCTTAACATTTTGCATTTCTTATCCTAACTCAATTAATACAAATGGATTAAAAGTCTTTGTAAAAAAATACACAATCATCCACAAACTTTAGATGATTTGTTAAAATTACTAATAACTGCCTAATTTAAAACATTAAATTTAAATTTAAGAAATAAATTAAATCAAAGCATAAGAATGATCACTTATCAAATTCCTGAGTTGGTTCTGTAAATACTATTCCAGGAGTGGAAATTTTTTAGTGCGTTCTTTATCAACTTCATGTTTGTTATTGGCCTTCATTCTAGTACAGTAAAACAGACTTCCTCCAAAGTAAAAAGAAAATGATCAATTTTTAAGAAAAACCATATAACATCATTTAACAAAATAAGAAGTGCTAAACACAAAATTTTAAACAGTGGGAAAGACTTAAGATGCAAAACTCTCAGTGACTTTCAATGTTCACTTATATCAATTAACATAATAACCCTAAAACTTTTAAATTTGTTTATATACACATGATATTCACAGTATGGCAATCATAAAAGTATGTTTAAACCTTATTATTATTATTATTTTTATTTATCAAAAAGAATTCCTTCTTCAGTCTTAATCCTAAACTGCCTTTCTCTCTCACTCATGTCTCCCATCGTAAGTCTTCCAGTCCTATTTGACGTTTTTTTTCTTCCATGATTTTATTTAAATTCAAGTTAGTTAACACAGAGTGTAGTAATGGTTTCAGGAGTAGAATTCGGTGATTCATCACTTACGTAGAACACCCAGTGTTCATTCCAACAAGTGCTCTCCCTGATGCCCATCACCCATCTAGACCATCCCCCCCCACAACTCTCTCCAGCAACCCACAGTTTGTTCTCAGTTAGTTGAGTCTCTTATGGTTTGCCTCCCTCTCTATTTTTATCTTATTTGATTTGTCCTTCCCTTCCCTATGTTCATTCATTTTGTTTCTTAAATTCCATGAGTGACATTTTTTTTAATAAATTCATGCTTACTCCAATATTCATCAATTTAGATATTTTCAGTTTCTTATACCTTGTACTGGGGTTGGTGGAGGGCAGCAGCAGGGAGAGAAGGGCTCTTGAGGAGGATATGAAGGCACTTAGAAGTGGGAAAGAACTGAGAACTAAAATCAAAGCCCTAGGATAGGGAGGCCTCCAAGTTTGGCCTCACCACTGGAGGCTTGTGGACCTGGCTTGGGATAGATGGTGTCACCACAACAGTGGGCTGTTTCCCCACCCAAAAGCCAGATGGAGGGTAAAGTGGACTGTGCTAATATACGACTTTATGATTCACTATTCTAATAAAGTTCTACATACATTCTTAAGGGTCTCTGTCTTTATCTCTCTGGTCAGTATAATTTGTCATTTAATTAACTTTTCTATTTTCTTCTTAAAGAAGAAAATTATACCTGAATAAAAGCCACCTAAAAGCTTATGCAATTGATAAGCACATACAGATCAGAAAATGTAAATCCTTAGTGTATTAGCAGTATTGATACAGCTTTGTGAACTGCATGTAATAGGTGGCTATATATAGTTTATTTGTTTTAAAAGAAACAGAGACAGCATGAGTCGGGGAAGGGCAGAGAGAGAAGAGAAAGAATCTCAAGCAGGCTCTGCACTGTCAACACAGAGCCTGATGTGGTTCTTGAACTCACGAACTGTGAGATCATAACCTGAGCTGAAACAAAGAGTCAGACACTTAACCGACTGAGCCACACAGTGCCCCAATAGGTAGGTATATTTAAATTCAGCATAATATACATTCACACAAAAATGGCTTGTGTGATATCATCAAGGGAAGTACATTGCAGATATGAATTATTAGACTTTTGAAAATCCTTATCATGTTATTATTACCTTTTAGCCTCTGGGCCTTGTTAGCCTTTCAGCCTTGTTAGCTTATAGTCCATAGTGCAGGCAATTTGGCATATGCCCATTTTTGAAGTCAATAAAAATGAATGTGTAGATTTTTATTGCATGCAATCTTTCAAAAATAAATGTTGTTTATATGCAATTCCTCAAAAATAAAGTATAATGAAAAATTAAATGATAAAAATCAGGATGGATTTATGAGCATAGCCTAAGGGAATTAAAGTCTGACAACAATTGTTATTATCATGTCATTAGAAGACATTGATATGCATTACTCAGTATCAAATGTTTGGACTTCATTTGTTTGCTTCAGCGACCCTCCCTGTCGCATACGTTTTGGAATCTTTGGGAGGTGATCTAGCTTAACAGCCAATGTGCTGTTGTGTGCTTTGTATTTCTTAAAGAATAAAAGTGTCATCTGGTTATAAATTTTCAATATAGGATTTGTTTCATTTTCATTTACTTAACCTACCACTCCTTGGATAGGCGTCAGGGATGTGTTAATTTGCAACCAGATTGCTATAATAAAAACATATGACATATATTATTTCATTACACCTGCAAATTCTATTCTTATATTCAAATGAAATCACAAATTTCTTGAGCAATATTTCTTAATTTCAATATCAAGTTTACTATTCATGGTCATAAATATCTCTTTTAGTTATTAAATACACCTGACTTATTTATTCATTTAACAAATATTTCTTTAATGCCTCCCATATCCCAGGGACTATTCTAGAACTTGGGGATACATTAGTAAAGAAAATGTACAAAGTCTTTGTTCTCAAAAAAGTTTGCATTCAACTAAGAGAAAGCCAGTAAGAAAATAAACAAGCATTTAATATTGCAGATGGTGGTAAGTGCTATATGTAAAAATAAAGCAAGTTTAGGAAGTGTATGTTTTTGGTAGAAGAATGGCCCCCAAAGATATCCACCCCCCAATCCTTGAAACCTGTGAATATATTGCCTTACGCAGTAAGAGAGACTTTGCAAATATATTTAAGTTAAGGATATTGAGAAGAAAAGTTTATCCTGCATTATTCTGGCAAGCCCAGAATAATCATATGAGTCTTTAAAAGCAGAGAACATTTTCAGCTCAAAGAGAGATATGGGAACAAATGAAGAGACCCAGTGGGATGGTGGCATGAGAAAGACCCACTATTACTGACTTTGAAGATGGATGAGCCAAGGATGTGGTCAGTCTCTAAAAGCTAGAAGGCACAAAAGAATGGATTCCATTTGTGACTTTTAAACATTTCTTACGTTTCCACACTTAACATATGTTGAATTTATCTTTTACCCTGCCTTTAGCATCATGCATGACTATTATTGTTTTTGTTGACTGAAAAATTTCAGAATAATAGTTTAGAAGAGACCATTTTCATGCTTGATGCCCCCCTCCTGCGCTGCTCAACGAGTAGCTCCTATCTTCAGTGATTTCTGCTTACCTGTCTTCCTAACCATCTGGCAAACTATACACTTTTCACTTGAGCAATTTCGAGTTAATGATTTTTTAGATAAACCTAATTTGAGAATCTAAATAAGAATGATATTTTGAAGGTACACGCAAATTCATTGAGATGAGATTTCAATATTATAAAGGTCTGCTCTTTGATTTTCTTAGCAATGGCAATTGGTTTCTAGGTGATATTAAGTGGGAACGGGGACTTTGGGCCTATTAAAGTGACAGGTTTCAAACATTAAAAATGACTATTATTGTTTTCATTAATTAAAAAATGACAGCATTGTATTTTAGAAGAACATTGTATTAGGAATGAAGAGGACTAGGTTTGTACGCTTAAAATTAAACTGAAAAGTGAATTAATCAGAATAAAGTCAAAGATAAATTGTACTTAATTGATACATTTACAATAACTGCCATCTTGTTGGAAAGTAGATCTCAATAATAAACTCTTTCCAAACTCATATGAAGTCTCTACACTTAAATTGAATTTAATTTATCATAAATTTAAAAATTGCACATAAAATAATATTTAGTTTCATGCAACTTAGATGTGTATATCTCTTACTACATTCTAGCAAAGGAGTATTTTAAAACATTTATGCATTAGCATAAACCCCCATTAAAACATCTACAGAGAAAATAAGTTTAATGGCAAGTAATGAAATAATTTGATCATGTATTTGGTAGGTTATCATCAAATATCTGAAATTCTTAAAACAAAAAAATGTTCTTTCCTGCTTGGCCATTTCAGCTCTCTGCAGGTTAATTTGTGTTCCTACAAGATCCACTATGTTAATATTGACCTTTGATGCTGGCACGTAGGCATGCACATCTGAGTGAACTCTTATAAGCACATAGTATAAAGAGCACCACATAGATTAAAAAAACAGAATGTTGTATGAAATAGTAAATAGTTAATAATAAATATTAGTACCAACTAAGCCATGGCCTAGATACTGAAGTGATAATATGATAATAAAATTTGCTCACTAATTTATGTCTAAATATAAAAAAAAAATCATTTAAAGTTAAAATAGTGCCCCATTCTGTTTCACAATAAAACACATACATTCTACAAAATTCAGAATTTTGAAAATAATAGTATTAAATTATCCTAATTTATTGAAACCATCTAAAAATTACTGATGCAGAATAGCTTCTGTTAACTTCATTGTTTTTAAAAAAAATTAATGTGAGGTGTGATCAATAGCTTGCAAGGGAAACCACAACTTTATGCATGTTAATAAAATCATCATTAATCAACAGGGTTATTTTCTTTCTGGCATATAAAATTTATTAATATCAAAACAAAAATGCTCAGTTTTGCTTTCCAGATATTTAATTAATGATTGTTCTGTATGTCTTATTTTTTCTCACCAAATTAAATCACAAAGTTACTAACTTTAATGTATTCCATACATTTGTTCAAGATCGTTTAGCTTTAAGTTAAATAACCAGTCTTTATGTCTTAGTATTTCTCTATCACTTTAACTCAAGACAAATTTTCTAATGTCTTTTAACAAACATTTCAGAAAGATCAAATTGTGATATTTAACAGTGTTCTCTGATTCCTGCATGATTACCTGTCTTCTAACGTTTAGTTGGTGACATAATGTGACCTCCTCTATAACATGTTGATTGTTAATTAACTCACTAAATCATAAAATCTTAGGTCTTGTTGGAACCTTGGAAGTAAGCCTTTCCAAAATCATTGTCTGAAAGTTGAATAAAATGAGTCAGAAAAAATATTAATCCTTGCTCAGTATTAACATGCTGATTTTTAGCAAAATTGAGACCTGTCAAACAAATGAATACTTAAGCATTTATTTATTCTTGTGCATGCTGTCACAGAATTAGAAGCACACTGAATCACATGTCCTTTGGGGACAAAGGCACTTGTTAACTTGGACTTGTATGTTTGAAGTAGAGGATTAAATATTGAAGAACATCCGTTTGTGCAAATAATGCACCTTCATGTGGAGTCCTTTGGGTAATACTGCTCACCAACCCCCTTTGTAGTCTTTGTAGTTTTATCTTTTTTTTTTTTTTTTTTTTTTTTTTTATGAAAGACTAACGATCTACTTGCACATTTCCATTTACACTGTCTTACCCCTCTCCCCAAATTTAAGAAAATAAATATTCACATTTTCAAGATCACTCTCCAAGGTTAGGGTACCAACCTATGGCTGATGGATGGAATTAATGAGACAGGGAAAAACAAACCAATGACCTCAGCTGTTTTGTTTTGATTTACTGTGACCTCACCAATTGAAAAACCAGTTTTTATGTCCTATGTAGACTTACTGCAGCTCTGTGGGCTGTAACTTATTTGACAAAGGTTAAGGCACATGGGTCAATGTAGACTAGAGAGAAGCTTTCATCATGATAATTTTCTCTGAAATAGAGTTTTGAAATATTATTACTTTTGGTCCAGGGTATGTTTCAACTCCCCAAAGAAATGTTTATTTCCTTATCTACAAAAAGTACAGTAGAGCACAGAATAATAAGTCCATAAAGAAGCAAAAATAATACTGAGTTTTAGCTTAAGGTAATATCTTTTTTTTTTTTTCAAGACCGAATACACAAACAACAAAAGCAAATGAAGAGTTTAGGAGGCCAATGGCCTTTATTTTTCATGTATAAACTAGAAAGCAGCCAAGAATTTTTGATGCCAGTTTCTTCATTTCCACGGCTTTCCTGAGAAACCTCATCTAAATCTTGGTTCTAAAAGTTTCTAATCTCTGGTACTGAATGAAGGAAGGAGTTATAATGAAGACCTGTGGGAGATTGTTAGCTCAAGCTAACAATAGGCTTGGGAATGTTTGTTTTTGTTTGTTTGTTTGTTTTGCCTATGTTTCAGTTTTTAAAACCCACACAGAGTTAAGAATGAAAGAAACTCTTGTAAAACTTTTGTTCACTACCACATTCTTACAACCGACCATATTCAAGCATAGTGTTATTTCTAGTTGCTTGTGTACTCGATATTATTATCATCATAAAAGTACTACTCATTTTTTGGAAGGGTTAATATTAATAAAAATTTTAAATAATTTGTTTTCAATAAAATTTTAACAAAGGCAATTTGGAAAATGCTCCATATGTGTGCCTTCAGGAAAAATTTCATCTGAGATAATGTCTTCCAAATATTGTTTCAATTATAGAACATTACAGGGAAAATTTGTACTATAAATTGATCACCATCTGACAACATCTTATATTTTTCCTCTCATTTACATTTTCATTATTGGTCAATTATAAATGTAAAACTGCCAATCGTTCACCAACTCAATGACACTTTTAGGGGACTGAAGAGAATATGTAAAAGAGCACAGTGTATATAAAGTGCTATGCAATACAAAACTACGTTTTGCTGCTTTAAAATATACCAGCTTTTGTTCTTGTATATTGGCCATTTCATCATTCAACTTCCTGTCTGCACTTTTTGGAGCTCTTTTCTATGAAAGGCTCATTAGCTCTTAGAAATCAGAGTGAAGTGGTTAAAATGTGGATCCTGCATGCAAAATTCCAGAGTCCAAATATTGGCTTTGCCACCAACTAGCTGTGAGATGCTAGGAAAGTCATTTATTTTTTCTGCAATCATCTTCCTCATCTGCAAAATGGGGAACATAATAGGCCAACTTACTGGCTTTGTTTTATGAATTAAAAAAGTTAATTTATACTTCAGAATGAGGTAATTAAAGGAAATAGAAGGGAAATGTGTAAAGCCATTTTTATCATGCATAAAAGGTGAAAATTACCAGTATTATAAAACCAAAGGTTAAAAGTCAGCATATGTATAATAAAGTTTAAATAATTATAACTTTTTTTTTCTATTAATAATGTCATCAACATTTTTTTATCTTCTTTCTTTTTCAGATGTAACTTTAGTAATCTACTGCCCAGTGAACAATGGCAAAGGGAAAATGGCCTTAACTTTATATAGCTCCCCACCTATAATATAGCATAATAGACCATTCTTCAAATAGCTTACCTGTTAAAAATCATGTTTATCATCATCATCATCCTTAGCAAAACCCACTAAGCTGTTTCTGAGCTTGGAGGAAAGAAAAAATGGGAACAAAAGATAAAGAGACAATTAAAAACATCCAGTCAATTTTTAATATTCAGTACACCTTTTCCTTTAGAAAGAAAATAAAGAAAACTTACTATATTAACAACTTAAAATTACTAGTTGTAACCCTTTCAATTGTCCCCTACAAGTTCTTCAGCAATTAAAACTGCATTGATCAAAACTAGTTTATCTACCTGAAGTTCTGTTTTGAATGCTTATAAATCTGTTTGATTAGAATCTCACAGAATTAAAGATGCGCTAATCCAAAAAACATAATTTCGTTATCCCATTATAATAAGCACGATGACTATGAAAAATCTGTTTTATCTTTCCATAATTACCAAGACATAGCCTACAAATTTTTACAGATTTGTTTTCATCAAAAATACATCAATGAGATGGCTGTAGTGAATAGAGAGCTATGGTAAATATAGAAGAATATTATAATAACATAACTAAATCAATTGACTATCTTAAACTTCTTATCTAAATCATAGGCTAACTGTAATATGGTGTTTGTACAAATTATTTCACACTTTTTCAGATGTTGAGTAAGTCAGCATCTAGGGATAAAACATATCATATATAAGCTTATTTATTTTGGTAACCTAAATAAAGACCCATTTCATTTTTTTTCCCTTATTTCAATCTAATTATTATAGTTATTAGAGATTTCACAATTTAAAATAAGATTTGCGTGATAATTATTTTTTGGGAAAATAAAAGTGGCCTGGTTTTCTTCCCCCATTCTCCCCAAAAAGTTTCTAAAATTATCAGTGCTTAATCTGTTTACTAAAAGACAAACATTTCATCCAAATAGTTGAGGCAAAGCACAAAAACTGATAAAGCCCAGTATTATTTCAAATCAAATTTTAAATTTTAGAAATTTTGTTTCTCACACTCTTATTCATTTCACATTGAAAACTTTCAGCCATAATGGTATATCCACTTTGATACCTTCTGTATGATTCAAAATAGCTATGCAATCTTTATAGTTTATATCAGGGATATATCATTCAGGACTCTTATCAAAAAGTGTTCAGTTTTGCTTGTTGAAATTGTTGCAATTGGCAGAAACACACAGATCTAATTCGTTTTTAGTGTGCAGCACACTGGGTCTACAATTATCATCCAATCAGCAAAGATTATTGAAAACAAAGTATATTTGGGTAAATATTGGCAATGAGAAAGAATGAAATCCTGCCACAATGTTGCAATAATGTGGAAGGAACTGGAGGGTATTATGTTAAGTGAAATAAGTCAGTCAGAGAAAGACAGGTATCATATGTTTTCACTCATATGTGGAAATTGAGAAACTTAACAGATGTCTAGGGGGAAGGGGAGGGGAAAAATAGTTTCAAACAGAGAAGGAGGCAAACCATAAGAGACTCTTAAATACAGAGAACAAACTGAGGGTTGATGGGGGTGGTAGGGGAGAGGGTAAATTGGGTGATGGGCCTTGAGGAGGGCACTTGTGGGGATGAGCACTGGGTGTTGTATGTAGGCAATGAATCACGGGAATCTACCCTGGAAGTCAAGAGCACACTGTATACCCTGTATGTTAGCTAACTTGACAATAAGTTATATTCAAAAAGAAGAAAACAAAGTATATTTGACATGTTAACATGTGATTCTAGAAAAAGAATAACATAGACCATGTAACAATTTATAGAACACTCTCAAGTACAATTTTCCGAGGGAGAAGATGAGGCCAGAAAATTAAGAAATATGTCAAGTCACACAGCCAAGTGTTAGGTCAGAGCTCCAAGTTACCTCTATTTGAATATAGATCTTAGGTTCTTTCAATTCGACTATGAACCACTTAAAAAATAGACTGTAACTTTGTACTTATCTGGAAGAATTTTGCTTTCAAGTTGAGGTGTCATGAGTAATGTATATGACTCAAAAAGTGAGAAAGCCAAGTCAGTATGAAAAGTAGTGCTAAATCATGTTTTAAATATCAGTGAGTGTTAACGGTTGTTGAAGAATTCTTTATTTGGCAGATAGAAATTGAATTAGATCTTAAAGAAATAAACAATTTGAATAGGACACATGATTAGGCAAGGAGCATCTCTGCTTAGTTTGAACAGTGCAAATTAAATGTCATATAATGATGTGAATACATCCTCCAAATGCAGTTGTATAAAATTCAATTTCTACTAAAGATATATGTGTGTGTGTGTCTGTGTATGTACATATGAATACATGTGGAAGTTTATGTGTATGTATAGTTTGCATATAAAATTAAATAAATTTCCAAATTTATGGACCAATTTAAGGAGTTATCATTACTATTATTATCATAATCATCTAAATATGTGCTAGCATTGTCAGTAAAATGTCAATAGGAGATTCTAGTTCAGTAATAACAACACAGCTCAGCATCAGCTGGTATCAATCAAATCACCTTAGAGAGAGGAATGATAACCTATGGACAAAATATAAAATTAACTGAATGAATAAGCAAGTAAAACTTAACTATTTGAAGAAAAGAAATAGAAAATCACTAAAAGGCAAACACAAAGAAAGAAAATCAGGTAGAAATTTAAGTATGCAAACTTTTTTTTCTTTTAAAGAAGTATACTAAGTTAAATTCTTTTCAAGCTTTAATCTGAGTGAAATCCTTAGTTGGTGGGGCATAAGTTGACTAGAATTCAAGTAGAAAGATGCAGTCTTATTTATTTAGGCTGTTAGAAGAATTCTGGCTGCCAGACTGGCTGGACATTGAGGAAGGAAGCCCTGTAAAGAAGCGAGCCACCCAAAAGAGGCAATTCTACAATTTGCATACAAGTTCCTTTAAATCCTTGAATGAATCCTGACTTGCACACGTGAAAGGCAGCCTTCAAGAAGCTTGTCAGAAAATAACTATTGGAAAACTAAAGCTACTGAGCTATAGAAGAAATAAAGTATGAAGTGTGAGCCTCAAAACATAGGCAGGGACATAGCAAACATTTCAGATTTATCATTTAAGACTTAAAATTGCCACACCTTAAAATTTAGACTACATTGCAGGACTAAAGAAGTTGTCCTTGGAGATGAGAAAGCATGACACTAAACTTCCATAAATTTAAGTTGACAGACAATAATTAGATTTCATACTAGAAAAAATGATAAATATATTTTCAAGGAAGATAACAGAATTCAGTCTCTACACACCATAATATACACTATCCAGTTTATGGTAAAAAGTGATTAGACATGAAATAACAGGAAATGTGATCAAAGATAAAGAGAAAAAACAGTCAACATAAATAGAAATTGAGTTAACATGGGTGTCAAAATGAACAGACAAGAACTTTAGAACATGTGTTAAGCAGAATTCTAAAATGGCCTACCAAGATTCTATGTCCTAATTCCTAGGACTATAATATGATGAGCTATCATAACAATGATCATATCATGCAGACAACATGGGAAAAGAGATTAAGCAGATAAATTTAAGGTTACTACTTGTGGTGAACAATCTTGACAACTTGGAAACTATGTTTGGATGGGATTAACATTTAAATCAGTAAACATATAGTCTTCTATCTGCTGATTTGGATAACAAATAAATATTTTGAAACACTAGTGCTGCCTTTTAAGATGGGGAGGCCAAATGCAAAGCCTGAAATGGCTTCTAATATATAAGAAGTTCTTTACAAGCTGAAAGTTGCCCTAGGCCACAAGCTAGAAAGCCAGTTCTTAGTTTGGTGCTCCAACCACAAATAAATTTATCTGCCAAAGACAAGAATGAACTTGGAAATTGATTATTTCCTAGACCCATGGAATAAGCGCCCAGCCCAGCTGATACCTTGATTTTGGCCTTGTGGGACCCTATACATCTGGCAGACATGAGTAGACTGCACCAAGATTAATGACCTTGAAAACTGTGAAATAATGAATGGCTATTATTTTAAGCAGCTACGTGTGTGGTAATTTGCTATGGAGTAATAAAAAAAAATACAAAGCTCAAACTTACAAACCCAAGATCAAGAGTCACATGCTCTTTCAACTAAGCCAGCCTGGTGCCCCTTAGCAGGTTTATAAATTCTTAAGTACATGAACTTAAACAAAAAATGTGGTCATAATATTCAAACAGATTATCTCAAAAAGAAGTAGAAACTATACTAAAGAATCAAATAAAAATTCTATATGAAAGCTATAATATCTGATATTTTATTAAAAAATTACATGGACTTAATAGCAGACTGGATATGCCCCACAACTCAGGAATGTAAAATTTAATGAAGATCCGGTATGAAATAAAAAGAGAAAATCAAACCAAAAACATAAAAGAAAAAGAAACAGAACCTTAGTGAGTTGCGAGAATTATCAACCAGACTAGCACATACCTAACTGAAATAATAAGTAGAGAGAAAGAATGGGAAAGAAAAAACTTATTTGAAAAAATAATTATTGAAAGTCTTGCAAATTTGGTCAAAATGTTATATTAGAAATCTAAGATCAGCAAAAGATATGTATAGGAAGAAGAAAGGCCCATATGAGCCAACTGCTGAAAATCAGAGCTAGAAAAATTCTTGAAATCAGCTTAAAAATACATTATATTCAGTAAACAATGATAGGAAAGACAGTATATATTTTATCATCAATAAACCAGTACATGATAGAACAAAACAAAAAGTAACTGTTCTTCCAGAATTCAATATCCAATGAAGACATCATTCAGAAAAGAACACAAAATAAAAACAATTAAAAAAAAGAAATATTGAAGAAATTCTTGCACTACAAGCAATGCTAAAGAAAATTCTTCCTAATAAAAGGGGAATTGCACAAGATAGGAATAGGAACTTGAATCTATAGAATGAAATGAAAGGCACTCAAAAAGTAAATATATGGGGAAATATAAATGATAATACTTATGCTTCTTTTAAATTGTTTTAAAAATAAATGACTCTTTAATACAAGCATTAAAACACAAAGATTCAGTAATAAGACACTGTAGTATTGACCCAAGTTTCGTAAACTTGATCAATGAAACAGAAGAAAGCGACTAGAAATAGCTCGCATTTATATAGACAATTGATTTTCAACAAAGTGCAAGAAATTCAGAATGAATGTCTTTTCTTTAAAAAAATAATTTGAATATAGTTAACACAATTTGCTACATTAGTTTCGGGTGTAGAACATAGTGATTCCACTTGTCTATACGTTGTGCTGTGTTCACAAGTGTAGCTACCATCTGTCACCGTACAACACTATTACAATACCATTGACTATATTCCCTCTGCTGTACATTTTATTTCCATGACTTATGCCACAGTGAATGTCTTTTCAACAAATGGTGCTGCATCAACTAGATAAATGTAAGGGGAAAAAGCTCCTAAATCCTTACTTAATTCCACAGACAATGATTAATTTGAGATGGATGGCAATCCTAAACATAAATGTTAAAACTATAAAACTTCTCAAAGAAAATGTAGGAAAGAATCTTCCTGACCTTGTGGTGGATAAATATTTCTTAGAATAAAAGGGAAAATATGAGACAGAAAAAAAAATAACAAAGCATATTAGAAAAAAAATTTATAAATTTGATTTTATCAAACTTACAATATTCAGACTTTGGGTTTAAGTCCCAATATGGAAAGAGCTTGTAAGTTATTATATCTGTATTTACAGCAAGAATTGAATTAACAAACTGAAAATAAATTACTTTTTCGACCCCATCAGAGAACTGAGGTTGCAAAGCAACATATCCACACTGATATCTGGAAAGAAAGGTGAATCCAGCGATTTAAAGCTGAGATTTGCTTACCTGGAAAATATAGATACAAGCACCATAAACTTGAAGAACATTTAAAGGTAATTTTGATAAACTTTTTGGAGTTTGAATGTGGACTCGCTTGAGAGCGAAAAACTCTTGAAGGTATGGCCTTGGGGGTGGGGGTGCTCCACAAGTTTGTGAACTTTATCTCCAAAAAAGTCAAAGATGCCCTCAAGGCTCTGGCAGTGGAAAAAGATGAATCATTGTGAAATATACCTAAAGCATTCTCCATTACAAAGGCCTACGCTCCAGGGTAACAATATTTCACAAAAGCCTTATCCCAGGGAGAGGATATTTCCTCCAATTTCATCTCCCATAGGCTTCCTATTTCAGATAAGGGGAAGGGACAATACCACTTAAACAAAAACAGTTGTGAAAATTAAAGCCCAGAGACAGAGGCCCACTAAAAGACTGCAATATAGTCATAAGATTTTAAAGCGCTTCTCTTCCCAGATACCAGCAGGGCTCCAGCATAACAATAATGCATCATAGTGGAAATAAGAGCAAAAGCAAGCACTCTGAGGGAAGCCCAATGTGAAGCTGGCACACAAAAACAAATAAATAAACAAACAAACAAAAACACAAGAGGAATGTGGAGCTTCTGGCACCTAAACCTTCAGCAAACATTAAACCCAGCCTAACTCCTAGCCAGAATACCACAAATCCTTGCACTAAAAGCCTATTTACCTTAGGTTCTAGAACCCTTTGAACATGTCTGGCTTTCCAAAAATATTAGAAAGCATGCCAAAAGGCAAGAAAAAAAATACAATCTGAACACACAGAACAAGTATCAGAACTAGACTTGAATATGACACAGATGTTGGAATTATCAGACAAGGAATTTTTTTTTTAATTTGTTTTTAACGTTTATTTATTTTTGAGACAGAGAGAGACAGAGCATGAACAGGGGAGGAGCAGAGAGAGAGGGAGACACAGCATCTGAAACAGGCTCCAGGCTCTGAGCTGTCAGCACAGAGCCCGACGCGGGGCTCGAACTCACGGACCATGAGATCATGACCTGAGCCAAAGTCGGACGCTTAACCGACCGAGCCACCCAGGCGCCCCTAGCAGACAAGGAATTTAAAGTAACTATGATTAATATGTTAAGGGTTCTAATGGAAATAATAGGAAACATTCAATATGGGTAATACCAGCTGAGAGATATAAACTAAGAAAGAATCAGACATACATTCTCGAAATTACAAACACTATAACAGATTGAAGAATGTTTGGGACAGACTCATCAGTAGCCCAGACATAGCCAATGAAAGAATCAGTGAGCTTGGAGATAGGTCAACAAAACTTCCTAAACTGAAATAAAAGATAAAGAAATTGAGAAAAAAAAAGAATATTAGAGAGCATACAAGATATGTGCGACAATTTTAAAAGGTATAATGCGTAATTGATTTACTAAAAAGAGGAAAAAGAGAGTGGATGACAAGAAATATTCCAAGTATTGATGGTCAACAACTTTTTAAAATTAAAGACAGACACCAAAGTACAGATTTAGGAAGCTCAGAGAACATCAACCAAAATAAATTCAGAAACATAAACAAAAACATATCCTAGGTTTTCAAAATGCAGAAAGCCAATGACAAAGAGAAAATCTTGAAAGTCAGAGAAAAAGAAAACCATAGGTAAAGAGGAACAAAGGTAAGAATTACAATGGGCCTCTCATCAGAAACTATGCAACTATGCAAGCATGATAGAAAACAAATATACTTAAATTATTAGAAAAACAAACAAGGGGCACCTGGGTAGCTCAGTGGGTTAAGCTTCCGATCTCAGCTCAGGTCATGATCTGGAGGTCTGTGAATTTCAGCCCGACTCTGTGCTGACATTCAGAGTCTGAAGCCTGCTTAGGAGTCTGTGTGTGTGTCTCTCTCTCTGCCCCTCCTCTGCTCACGCCTCTGTCTCTCTCTCTTTCTCTCAAAAGTAAATAAACGTTAAACAAAAAACCAAGGGAAACAAAAGCAAAAACAAAAACAAAAATACCAACCTAGAATCCTATGTCAAGAATTTCCATTCAAGAGTGAAGGAGAAATAGATTTTCTCAGACAAACAAAATGCAGTAGAACTCATGGAGTATAGACAGTCATGCAAGAAATGTTAGAAGGTCTTCAGGGGGCAAGTCAAGAATGTAAGTCAGTAAATTTGATAATGTCAGGGAAGAAATAAATGAAGATAAAATAGATCTTTTATTTTTCTTATTTTCATTGCATGTAAAAGATGAATGTTTGTTTAAAGGAATAATAGTAACAAAGTTTTGGGTGTTACAGCAAAAATGTGTGAAATTAATGGCAACAATGTCATAAGGGATTAGAGGAAGCAATTAAGAAAACACTGTTATAAGGTACCTGTACTATATATAAAGCGGAATAGTGTTAGTTGAAGGTAGACTTAGATTAATTAAAAATGTATATTGGAAACTTTAAGGCAAACACTTTTTTTTTCTTAGTGCAAAAAGAGAAGATAATAAAACTTCATAACAGTCCCAACTAAAATCAGAGAAAACAGACAATGAAGGAGGGACAAAGAACAAAACTAATGAATAGGAAACAGTTACAACACGGTAGATCTTAGACCAATTATATCAATAATTATTTAAAATGTGAATTATCTAGGGACTCCTGTGGGGCTCAGTCAATTAAGCGTCTGACTCTTGGTTTGGCTCAGGTCATGGTCTCATGGTCTATGGGTTCAAGTCCCACATTGGGCTCTACAATGACAGCCCGGAACCTGCTTGGGATTTTCTCTCTCTCTCTGTCTCTGATCCCTCCACTGGTCTCCCTCTCTCTAAAAATACATAGAAAATAAAAACATAAATTGTGAATTATTTAAATACACCAATTAAAAGACAGATTGTGAAAGGGCATAAAACAATAATAAGAACCAACAATTTGTTTTCTTTAAGGAACTTATTTCAAATACAAAGACAAAAAAAAGTGGGACGACTGGGTGGCTCAGTCAGTTAAGCTCACTGACTTTGGCTCAGGTCATGATCTCGAGGTCCCTGAGTTGGAGCCCCTCGTGGGGCTCTGTGCTGACAGCTCAGAGCCTGGAGCCTGCTTTGGATTCTGTGTCTCCTTCTCTCTCTGCCCCTCCTCCACTCGTGCTCTGTCTCACTCTGTCTCTCAAAAATAAATAAATGTTAAAAAAATATAAATAAGTAAATAAATAAATAAATAAATGAATAAATAAAAAACAAGTTAAAGTAATGGGATAGAGAAAGATATACCATATATATAGATATGAGATATAGAGTTTTGTTAACTCTAAAACAAACAAAACAAACAAACAAACAAAAATACCTGGAATAGCTATTTTAATTTCAAGTAACACTAGATATTACAGTTTGAGAAAGGGGTGACTCTCCCAGATAATAGAACAATCCTAAACATCTATATACAACTAACAACAAAGCATCAAAATATACATGGCCAAGACTTATAGAACTGAGAGAAAAATAAAGAAATCTACTCTTACAATCAGACTTCACCTGCTTTCTGCCAGTAATTGATAGATAAAGTAGACAGAACATCAGTAAAGATACAATTGACCTCAACAGCACCATCTATCAACTGGATTTAATTGACATTTATAGAATATTCCACCTGACAAAAGCAGGATACACATTCTTCTAGCACACTGTAGTGCCTTCTTAGAATGGACTATTATTTAGTGAATAAAATTCAGCTTTTAAACTACAAAAAGACTTGGATGAATCTTAAATGCCTATTGATAAGTAAAGAAGTCACTGCTCAAAGACTACATTGTAGCCTCTATGATTCCAATTATGTGACATTCTGAACAAGGAAAATTACAGAGATAGTAAAAATATTGGTGATTCTAGCAGTTTGGAGAGGAAATTGAGTTAAATAAGTGAAACACAAGGAATTTAGAGTAATGAAACTATTCTGTATGATCTGGTAGGTACAGGGCATAATGCATTTATCAAAACCCAAAGAACATGGCAGCACAAAAAGTAAAATGCTCATGTATGAAAATTTTAAAACATCATTTAGGAGGTCTGGGAATCTAAGAATTGTATCTGGACTGTGACCAAACAACCAGTTGCATTACAAATATATTAAACCACTTCCCCAAAGGTGTCAGGAAAAAAAGAACTGAAAATTTTGGAAATTAGTGGATTCTGTAAGACTAAAAGCAAAAACGATTGTACATAAGGATTGTACTCTAGCTGATAAAGTTGTTTCACATGGAGATATTGGTTAATAATTCTGATACCCTGGGACACCTAGATGGCTCAGTCAGGTAAGTGTCTGACTTTGGCTCAGGTCATGATCTCACAGTTCATGAGTTCAAGCCCCACATTGGGCTCTCTGCTGTCTGGCTGCTTGGGATGCTCTGTCTCCCTCTCTCTGCCCCTTCTGTTCTCTCTCTCTCTCTCAAAAATAAACATTAACAAAAAATAATTCTGATACCTGGACAGTATACTGTAAGTGAGCAAATAAGTATATTGTTGACAGACTGTGGGAACCAGGTTTCTTCAGCATTTTGAACACCAAATGCTGGCATGAATATGGAGCAACGGGAATTCTCATTCATTGCAGACAGAACGCAAAATGTTAACAGCTATTTACAAGCAGTTTGCAGTTCCTTCCAAAGCTAAATACATGCCTCACATATGACACAGGAATCATTCTTCTAATTATTCATCTTCCAAATGAGTTGAAAATACATGTCCATTCAAAAATCTGCATAAATCTTGTAACAAGTTTATACATAATTGCCCCAAATTAGAAAAAAAAAACAGGATAATCTTTAATAAGTGAATGGATAAACAAACTGTGGTATGTCCATACAATGGAAGGTTATTTGATAATAAAAAGCAATGGGCTATCAAGTCACAAAAGACATAGAAGAATATTAAATGCATGTTGCTGACTGAAGACAATCTGAAAGGGCTACATACTGTATCATATCAACTAAATGACACTATAGAGACAGGAGAACAATTTGCCAGGGGTTCAGAAAACAGGGGGAGGGATAAATAGTGGGAGCACAGGGGATATTTAGGGTATTAAAACTTTCTGTATGAAACTGTAATCGTGGATACATAACATCATGCAATTGTCAAAACAATAGAATGTACAACACAGAAAATGAACTGTATTGTAAGCTATGGGCTCTAGTTAATAACGTATCAAGATTGACTCATCAATTATAACAATATATGTCACTAATGAAAAATGTTAATGATAAGGGAAACTTGGTAAGGGGGAAAGGAGAAATATAAGAACTGTCTGTTTTCTGCTCAATTTTTCTGTAACTCTAAAACTATTCCAAAGATAAATTATATTAATTATAGATAAATACATTAGAAACACATATACATACAATCAAAAAAAAAAGAGAGATACCATGTTAACAGTATACAGAGACCAAATGAAAAATTTCCCAATAGCCAAAGCTAGAACATTTTGAGCAACAAAAATTCAAAAGGTATTATTGTATTATTATTATTATTATTATTATTATTATTATTTGAGAGAGACAGAGAGGACATGTGGGAGGGGCAGAGGGAGAAGGAGAGAGAGATCATTAAGCAGGCTTCCCACCCAGGGCAGAACTCCACCTACAACCAACACGGGACTTGATCTCACAATGGTGAGATCACAACCTGAGCCAAAATCACCAGTCGGGCACTTAACAGCCTGAGCCACCCAGGCACCCTAGTATTGTTGTATTTTAACCCAAAGTATTAAGCATTTGTTCATGAGTTCATATTGATAAAAATAAATTATTGAATCAATAAGTAATGAGGGAGAAGCCAAATCTCCAGTGCTAAAGAATTCCAAATCATTTATGTAAACATTGCCTTTAGAGTGGCACTCTTAACTTTTCACCCCTTAAGTTTTGGTTGTGTTTAATGAATCTCGTCCAAATAATATACTATAGAATGAGTTGGGGGAGGGGTGTGAATAACTTTTACAGTGGAGAAACCTGACAAATATTTCCTCAACCAATTCATCAAGGTCAACCTCAATAATAAGTCAGGTTGATAGTACATATCTAAGGATGTGAGGAAAATGGCACTTTTTCTTCATGGTCCTCCTCTCAAATATACATAACTTCAGTGTAATCATGAGAAAAATACCGGACAAATCCCATTTGAGGGACATTCCACAAAATCCTTGCCCAGCACTTCTTAAAACAGTTAAGGCCACCAAAGACACTTAAGAAACTGTCACAAGCAAGAGGAGCATGAGGAGACAAAGCTACTACATGTAATATGTTATCCTGGATGGAATCCTGCAACAGAGAAAGGATATTAGGGGGACAAAACCTAAGGAAATCTGAAAATGCATGAATTTCAGTTAGTAATAGTGTATTGACATTGTTTCATTAACAATAACAAATATACTACACTCATATATTATTAATAAAGGAAACTGGATGTGGAGTATATGGGGATTCTCGTACTGTCTTTGCAATTTTTGTGTATATCTAAAATTACTTTAAAATAAAAATCCTATTGAGAAAATATTTTCACTGCTTCTTGAAACTTAATTAAGTAAATGAGTAATAAGTTAGACAAGAATATGTATGCCAGATAGTTATATCTGGGATTTATAAACACTTCCTATAAATTAATAATAATAATAGCAATAATAAAAACATAAAGTTGCTTAAAAATTGTAAAGGAAATTATATGAAAGGCAAAGAAGCAACTGAGTAAGTAGTACTCAACATCATGAGTCATCAGAGAAATACATATGAAACTACCTCATGCCTAATAAACTGGGTAAAATTAAAAACACTGTATGCACCACATGTTCACAAGGATTGGAGCAACTGAATCTCACAAACACTGTGGACAAGAATGTAAAATGGCACAACTACTGCGGAAAAGGGTTTGGGAATATCTTCTACTAAAGATACACCTACCTTATAATGCAGCAAGCATCCTCCTAGGCATTTACCTAGGTGAAATAAACACCTAGGCCCACCAAAGAAAATTTTCTCATGAGTGCCTTAAGAAAGTGCCTTAAGAAACCTTTCTTAAGGTGCTATAAATGGACAAAATAATGGACAAGAACTGGCACACCTGGGTGGCTCAGTCGGTTAAGCGTCCGACTCTTGATTTCGGCTCAGGTCATGATCTCACTGTTTGAGAGATAAGCCCCACATTAGGGTCTGCACTGACAGTGTGGAGCCTCCTTGGAATTCTCTCTCTCTCTCTCTCTCTTTTTCTCTCTCTCTCTCTCAATCAATATTGAAAAAAAAATGGACAGGGACGCCTGGATGGCTTAGTCAGTTAAGCATCCAACTTTGGCTCAGGTCATGATCTCACAGTTTGTGGGTTCGAACCCTGTGTCAGGTTCTGTACTGACAGCTCAGAACCTGAAGCCTGCTTCAGATTCTGTGTCTCCCTTTCCCTCTGCCCCTCCACTGCTCATACTCTCTCTCTCTCTCTCTCTCTCTTAAAAAATAAATAAATATTAAATTTCTTTTTGAAAAATAAGGGACAAAAACTGACAGCTCAAACATCCTTAAACTGGGTAATGGATGAACTAATTGAATACATTCATGATCCCTTATTTATACAATGGAATAATATTTTGCAATGAAAGGAATGGACCTTTAAAACACAAAATACAGACAAATCTCAAAACATTATGATAAAAAGTCAGAAACAATATAATACATACTCTATGATTCAATTTATATGAAGTTCAAGAATAAGAAAAACTAATTCTGTGGAGATAGAAACAAGAATAGGATTTAGTTATGAGTGGATGGGGATTGGTTTGAAGTGAGCATAAAGGAAATTTGTAGAGAGATGGAAACGTGTTTCATCTTAATTGTGTTGATCCTTACATGGGTGTCTGCATTTATACAAATTTATTAAATTAAGTCCTCTCAAGTTTATTCTTTATAAAGTTTATCTTAGTATAACATTTGTCATATTGGATGAAGAGCTATTAAACTATGTGTTTTCACATAGTAAATATTGGGGAGCAATTGATCTTTGCCACAGTTTGATTCTTTTTTGAGTAAGCTGATGACAGATTATCTTTTTTTTTAAGTTTGCAAGACATAGCATGCTCACTTATTTTTATAAATCATGCATTCACAAGGGATGGAATTTAAAATACCTATATATGTATATGCTTTGGGTTTTTCCCCTATTACCTCTAATTATGTAACAGCAGTACTTGAAATGTGCCATTTTTCCCCTAAAAAACAATCTCGTGATTCATACTGAGAAACTAATGGGTGAGATGTTCTAAGTTTCCCATTCACAAGACTAGTGGTTTTTGTATTCCAGGGGAAGAGGTGTCAACGTGTATACAGTAGGGGGAAAAAAGAATTGAAAATGAACTATAGAACTTAGGGCAGCAAAAGAACAGAAGGTCTAGAATGACAACCACGATTTGTAGGTTGCAGTACAATTTACACATTAGTAAGAGCTTACCTGGGTGATACGGTTATGTCCCTCAGGCAAAGAGCTCCTTATGGAGGGCAGATGGCATGCTTATTTCCCTGGTGTCAGAATCTAGGAATGTCTGTTTTACTCAGTGTATTTTAAATAAACATTTCTCCTTCTACTGAAATATTATCCTCTATCCTGCAGAAAGCAGAGGGGATGATGATGCAGCATAAAAACTGGAAACAGCAATAAGAACCCAGGGCAGCAGGTGCACTTGGCTGAAGAATGGAGAAGGCACAGTGTGGCAGAGATAGCAGGAGATTACAAGAAATGCATAGGTATTTTGTAGAAAGAAAAAGTTGGTAACAAATAGGTTTGAAAAGAAAGCACACCAATACGATCCTGGCTTGGGTACTGCTGAGAACAGAATTAGTATTTATGTCGAGTAGAAAGTTAAGGGTGCATTTCAGAAAGAAAACCAAAGCAAAAATAAAGAAAGAAACAAACAAATAAAAATATGGAGTTAGAATCTCACTATAATTACACAATTGCAAGAAGAATTAGAACTACTAGGATACTAAGGCAGAGGTGGGCAAGCTATGACCCACAGGCCATGGTCTTGCCAGTGACCAGCTTAGTATGGCTTAGTGATAAGAATGCTTTTTTACATTTTAAATGATTGTAAAAAAGCAGAGAGACAAACAAAAAAAAAATACAAAGAATAATATGTGACAGAAACAGTAGGTGCTAAAAAGCCTAAAATATTTACTATCTAGCCTTTTATGAAAAAAAGTTCTCCCCTTAGAGTAGACACCCCTAGACTAGGCTAAATTAATATTTAATTAATCCAATTCTTTATTTGATTCGTTGATAAGTGTTTTTAGTGCCTGCCATGTGCCAGACAGTGTGTCACAAACTAGAGCAACACTGAGGAAGATGATGGTCTGGAACACTGTCCTCCTGTAGGTAAAGGGATCAAAAGTCAACAACTATTTACAAAATAAGTAATCACAATAACGACAAATTTTGAAAAGAAGCAGACACATTTTTTAACAGGGAGTATGCATTCTGAACTAGAATGCCATCAATGGCTTCCAGGAGAATGTAATCATTAACTTGAGTGTTGCCGACAAATACGAAGTGCTCAGGATGAAAAGGATACAAGGAAGAATATTCCAGATAGACAGAACAGCATGTGTAAAATCTTTCAGGACTGAAGTCACATTAATGCATTTAGGAAAAGAAAACTAAGACCAGTCTTAAAAGAGAGAGGAGAGAGAGAGAGAGAGGAACTAGAAAGAAAGTGAGGTAAGATGTGACAAGAGAAGAAATCAAGAAAAAGATTTTGCAGCATTTTGTGGGCTGTGAGTGGTTGACAATGTTTTTCTGTCCACCCAATTCATGGCTGGAATTAATCTTACAGAAATTTCCCTCCAGTCCAGAAATCAGCAGGAGCACCAAGCTCAGCAGTCCAGGGGTTGGTCCAGGCCTCTCCATGTAAATTATGTTGAGACCATCTTACTTCTCCTTGGACATTTACCAGAGCAATGATATCAGGAAACACACTGTTTCTTTCTCTGGAAACTCGAGCCATAATGTCATGTGAGTCTGGAAATGCCACTGGCATCTTGAATCCATATGCAGAAGTCTGCTGGAGAATAAAGTCAGTGGAAAGAAAAACATTACTGGGAAAGAGATAGGAGGAAAAAAAGAGTCAGATCCCTGAGGACATGATAGGAACATCTATTCAGTCATGTCTGAAGAATATATCATTGGGTTTTTGTCAGCTTTGTGAACCAATAATTTAGCTGCATATTAAACTTTGGAGTTGGATTTTTGTTACTGACAGCTGAAAGAGTCCTTACGCATTCTGGATCATATAAACCCATAGTGGTAGTAATTTTACCCCGTTTCCTGAAGTGTTCTTCTTAATTTTCTCATTTTGAGGCAAATGGGAAGAATGAAAGAAAGTGGAAATCTGTGCAAAAAGAATTTTCTTCAGAATCTATTGTTCGTCTCTTGTGGAAGGAGAGGGGGAAAAATACTTAGATGTATTTGTTAATTCAACATATGTTAAGCACCTATCATGTGCCTAGCATTTTTCTATGTGCTAAGGATGTAAAAGCAAATGAATTTTTTTTTAAAATCACCTGTCCTCACAGAGCCTCTGTTCTAGTGAACTTGTTTAATTATTGAGAATACCTTAATTTAAAATGTAAAATAATTAAGGGATAACACAGTATGGTTCTGCATATGTTGAAGAGAAAAACATTATGATTTACTAACATCACCAATATAATTCATTTGCAATTTCTATGACTGGAACTTAGAAGGAAATGAGCCAATACTTGTTGGCTCTGGCTTCTGGTATAACCACCTTTTTAGGACATTAGCACTGAGGTGATTGTTCTGCTCTGATTTTTATAAACTTGAGTTCCTACAATTTATATAATTGTGATTTCTAAATGAATTGTTCTGATACTCTTTGGATGAAAAATAAATGGGGACTTGTATGGCTGAATTAGGTCCCGAGGAGCTGGCAGCTAATGTGCCATTAGTGACTTCCTTCCTCAGGAACAATCCCTGACTGGGTTGGATAATGCAGGACTGGGTAGTTGCTGTCACTTCTTTCCTTCCTCATGGAGTAGTTCATATTGGGAAGTTGGGGTGAATGTGGAATCACAGTCCCTGCTAGCACACTAGTGCCTCAATTCAGGGCACTTGAACTACTGTGATCATTCTGGAGATAAAAAAATCCTAGATTAAAGAGATAGAAGTTTGACCTGACTATAGTTTGTGATTTTATCATATGTGGAAAGGAAGGAAGAAATGGTAGTTTTAAGCTTTCTGAGCCATTTAAGAGGTTATCTATCAAAGTAGAATTTCTGTGTGTGTTCATATCAAAGGCAATTTTGAATAGGTGGAATATGGATTATGAGATATGAATTGATTTAGCAACATTGAAATTGCCACACTATTAAAATTCCCTTTTGATTTGTTTGACCCTACCTTATTGTCTACCCCTACCCCACCATCCCTAGTAGATTGGAAACCCCAGAAGAATGGATTAGGATTTATTCACTAGATGATACCTAGTGTTTACAGGCACATTTGTACCTTGTGGGTACGAGATGCATTTTTTTTAAATTAAATGAATGAATGAATAAGACCACTGACTGAATCAGATTTGAAGAAACCAACAAGTTTGTTTCTAATAAACATTCACCTATGTGTCTGGAGCCTTTGTTCTAGACATATTTTGTGCACAATTGTAAAATATTGGTTGGCAAATAATTGAAACCAATAATCTTTTCCGGGAGTAGAGAACATGCATCCATGAACATAGTATGATTTGGCTTGGGATAGGAAAAGGAGATAGGAACATTATAAGAGCCTATCTACAGAAACACCTCCCACCACAGATGCTTGAATCAATATCTCTGTCATTACAATATCAGTGTGTTAAACTCCAAAGGTACAGGCCTTATAAGCATCTCCTTAAAATGCATGCCTATTATGCATAGGAAAGGAGAGTAACAAAGACCAGTGGTTTCTACTAATGCATTAATGGTCCCGATATAGCCCTCCAGATTTATTTATTGTAAAAACTCATTGCTAGCTTAAAATGAGTGAAGTTTAGGCAGAAAAGTATGGAAGGACATAGAACAACAACAAAAATGTGAGCATGATACAAATTCCAGAAGTGTGAGAAAACATAAAAGGTCTAGCAAGAAGCTTATTCCTGAACCAAAGGAGTTCAGATACATTCACTAATCATTTATCACTCAACTGATATTCAAAAGCGTTTAAATGCACTAACCCCAAAATAAAACATAATTTGAGTATCATCTGGGATACCCTTAGATTGCCAATGGTATTTGTATATTTCCACATACAGCAGTGACAATAGCAACAGTCTCAGTAGAGACTTGTCCTAGATCTTTCTCTGCTGATCCAGTAAATGATCCACAGGAGCAATGAGGAACACATATACCGGAAGAATGAATTGATTGGGAGAATCAATTCTGTCATGGAGGCTTATCTGTTATACTCAGAGGGGGCCAGCATCCCTCTGGAGTTATTGCCAATGGTTTAATGATACTTCCACTTACTTCACATAAGCTGGTGTAGGATTTTGCTCAGCAATGGAGTGTAAATGTAGAATATGGATCCCAGAAGATGATAATAGCCCTGCTTCAGGGTAAGCTGTCTTCTAGTTAAAAATAAGTCTATTTTGTTTTTGTTGCAAGGCTTTGCAAACAGTATTAATAATATACTCTGCAGATGCTGAATATTATATACAAAATATAAAACAAGATTGGGTATATATGAGAATTTTTATATAAGAGACAACTCGACTCGACATGTCTATCAAACACCACTTGCGGGCACCACATCAATTGTTGAGCACCTTTCTTCGGAAGTTGTATCTATCCCCACACTGGGAATCATCGCAATTACCTTTCTACTGTTTTCCCATCTCTCTCTCTCTCTGCCTCCTTCTGCTCCTGACTGTCTCTTTTCATTTGTGGAGTTGATCAGTTTACAGGGAAGGACATAGATAAGATCCATATTCTCCACAGATTAACTAAAAAGGCTGCAAGCTTATGGATTTAGAACAGCATCATTATTATGTAAATACTCACATATGTGAAAAATATCCCTCTATGGCAGAGAACAAGTTAAAAGTGTACAGCTGAAGTGTAAGGTGACCTTCATGTACTATAAATAATATCATATTGGGAAATGCCACTTTTTTTTTTTACATTTTATTTCACTGCTTATGAGGACAGATCAATTCAAGACAGGGGTCAGAAATTATTTTGTGTTGATAATCTATGCTAAATGATATGCTTGTATATAGATTCTTGGTTGTATTAGCTCCACTGAACTTTATGTTTCCCCCTGACACCCCATGGGTTTCCAGCATATGTGTGTGTAATCACTAGTGTGTGACCTTCTACTATTTACTACTTAAATATCTCTTCCCTTGACTTGCCAGCTGTACTAAGCGATGTTCCCAGGTATATTTTTGGTCCTGTCAGCAGTTTAAGCATCAGGACATAGCTGTGGATTTCTCAAAAATTCTCTTTTCTCTTCCCACTGAATTAACCATCCCACACTTGAATGTAATTGATTACAAGTCTAATACATGATTTTACAATTGTTTATACATTAACGTTTTTATTCAATCTAATTTCAATGTCCAAAATATATATCTTCAAAGGGGATATATCCATGCAAAGAGGAAGGAGAGTTAAGATGCACACTACATATTTGAGACAAATTGCTCTAGGATAGTTGCTTCATGATTTCTTTGTTGTATTTTCTTCTTATTTCTCCCTTTGCCTAGAACCAAATAATGTGAACTTGCTGTACTATGAGGTAAATGGTAACATTACTGTCTTCTGCAAAGTAAATTTTCTTTGGAAGTTATATTAACTCCTTCAGGACACATGGCCATTATTAACTCTTGAGTTTGCTACTGCTCTCCTTATAAATATTCTTCCAGTGGTCCTAAATAGTGATCACATCCTTGAAATATGCCTAATTGTTGAAGTATAAAAAAAAAGAGCAATTTAAATACCTTAAGGATGTGGCTCGACAAATTACAAAGAGTACTTTTTATTTTCTTTCAGATTGAACTTTCTTTTTTTCCACCTACATTTTCCTCTTTGAACAGGATGAATTTCAACTGGCAGGGCCACTAATAGACTCACTTTCACTATCTAATGGTAACTGTGTTCAGATGCAATGGTCTTTGACAAATTTAATTCTCATGTTTAATGTATTCAGAACCTCTTTGTTCTGAATGTGGGAAGATGGAATCCTCTGAATTAAGCAAACAGCAGACTAGGTTGCAACATAGTATTGATTGTGATTTTTAAAATATTTTAGGATATAAGGTCTACTTCCCTACTGCAGAAGATTTGGGACACTTGTCTGGCTCTCACTATTTTCATATTTCTTTATAATAATTTTAAACTTTTCTTTGAGTCTAGTGCTTATAGAAGAATATGAATGTATTAGAGTGAGTTAGAGTATTCCTTCAATTTGAGAATTCATATACTTTCTTAATTCTAAAATTCTGTAGCTATTTCTGCTGAAATATTGCTACTCCCACTGTTCAGTCTTTTACATTCTTGTTACATTTATCTAAAAGCCCTTAATTTTTTTAAAACACACACACACACACACACACACACACACACGCATACATACACACTAACATTTCTGACTTCTGTATTCATTCTGTATACATATATATATTATATACATATATTTTTGATTTTTACCTGTTTGTTTCATAATGATTTTTGTTGATATTATGTTCTTTAGAAATTATTCATCCATTTCTTCTTGAAGATTAAAATTATACTTAATAAAAATTAATTTTATGTCATTACTTAATTTAATTTGGAGAAAACTGTATCGACTAAGTTTTTTTCATGACATTGCAGGTGCTCATTTCTGTTTGTGGTTGTGACTCATTCAAGATGTAAGATAAGTTTCCCTTTTGCATCTCTATGTTTTACTTTCTCTGTCTACAAGTATTGACAGTGACTTCAATCAACTCCAGTTCCTGGAAATGCAAAAGCAGGTTGGGGACCCTGTCACTTGGTGATAGTGGATGTTATAGAGTCAATCACAAGGCAGTCATGGTCATTTGCTTCAATCACCACCTCTTCCAGGACCTCCAAATCATTCATAGCCTCAAGGAGTGATAATCAGCAGTTTGTTCCATTTACTTCTCAGCAACAGGTTCTATCCCTGATGCCTGGTTTAGAGCAGGGAGTCTTGTTTTACTACTGTGCTTTAAAAAGAATGGCTTATTACAGAGAGAAACTTTCTTCTCCTCTCTGTTGTCTGATGGCTAAGGGTCAGGAGGCTTGACGCTTCATCCCCATAGTCTAATTTATGTTTAGATTTTGATTATGGTTTATGGAAATGGTCACGAAATAGGTCAACTCAGCAGATTATTTTCTAAATCTTGGGTTATTAATTGTAACAATTATGAGAAGGTTATCTGTTTTATGTATGTCTGTATGCGTATGTGTCTGAGGTTGTCTTCAGTATGTGGTCTTGGAGAATGATCTTGACTGAAAATCTTATATATTTGGGGCACCTGGATGGCTCATTCGGTTAAGCATCTGACTCTTGATTTCAGTTCTGGTCATGATCTCACATTTTGTGCGTTCAAGCCCCGATCGGGCTCTGCACTGACAGTGAGGAAACTGCTTGGGATTCTCTCTCTCCCCTCTCTCTCTACCCCTACCTCACTTGCTTCTCTCCCTCAAATAAATAAACTTAAAAAAATTAAAATAAGAAAATTATATATTGCCATTATCCATTTAAGTTTATCATATATTCAAATTATCCCACTGTATATATAAATAAATCTATTTTTGAAATCCATAAGAACTAAACTTAACACCTAAGAACATTATGTACTATGTTTGTTTTTTTTTTTTTTTTTTTGCAACTTTGTATTTCCGTCTGTTAACACTATTTTGGACAACATAATAACATTATTCATAGACTGACTACAAAAACAATAATCCTAGAAATTCAGTGAGCTATGATTTTGGTTATTGTTATAAAGTTCTCTAATAGTAAGACTCATAGAGAATGATTATTTTGTTTTGCAAATGGTTATACAGAAATTAAACATTGTCTTTAAAACATCAGATTCATAATCCAGATGAGAAAATGAAAATGAGAAGAAAGCTTTGGAGTATGTTCATCTGATATATTTAATTTTTCTAGCTAAGTGATCATTGATTTGCTGGAATAAATGTACAGGGTTAAATAGGCTTAAGGTTTTTAAAACTATGAAAAGATGGAATTACGATTTAATATTTTCACAATAAAGACCATATGTACTTTTTATTTCTGGAAGGAAACTTATCCTTAGTTTAACTATTTCATTTATAGATAATGGCATGATCACTGTTTTTAATTAAGTTATGCTGGATATGCATAGTTTATGTATTTTGAAATAACATAAATAAGGAAGTTGAATATGTTTGCTACTAAGTATGTTTGAAGTTGAATTCATTAATATTTAAAGAAAATTGGTATTTCATGAATGTTGAGTGAATACACTTCCCTCCTTAAATATTAGCATATATTAAACTAGAGACATTACGCAGATAATTGTTTTATATATTTTCTCAGTGAGAAATTAGCACTAATTGGAGCAAAAGTCTTATCTGTTGATTATGTTTTTTAAAACATTGTGGATGAGATGATCCAAGAATAACCTTAAAATCATTTATATCTGATGTAGTGCTCTCTTGTATGTTTCTTCCTAGGTAAAGTGGATAAGTGATAATTATTTAGAGGTTTTAAGACCACTAAATTACTTGCCTTCAATGATATCAAGAAAGTGCAGGTGGTTTTTCTTTTTCAAAACTTACGCATCTCTCTTTATCCAAGATTAGGTAAATTTGAAGTTTTATTTCTACTTTTATCACTTCTGCTGAGACTAATCTCATGAGTTAGCCATCTTTTCAGTTGGATAGAAGATATGTAGGGCTTTAACCCTTTGTATACAAATATAATCCAATAGGGTCTTTCATAACACTGGTTGAAAGGTAAAATTACTCTGCTTTGCTGACTAAGTAATCTGATTTCTATAATAAGTTATTAATATATTCTCCAAATTGAGAATCAAATGATAATCAGATAACATGAATCCAGTAATTTCCACCGTACTATAAATTTTTTCAAGGATTTGTGGAAGTTTGATAAATATTTCAATTTTACAATAAGATTTTAAATATACTGTTTTCCAAAATTAATATATATAAATAAATAGAAAGAAAAATAGATATTGAGATTACAATCCTTTATACGTATATATGTATGTATATATATATTTCTAAATTCTAATAAAAATAAGTATGATAGCTTAAATGCTTCAGAACAGAGGAATAAATTATAAGACTTCTCTTTTGTAGTATAAAAACATAGAAGCCACAAAATCAAAATAGTGTGGCACTGTTAAGAGTAATTATGAGGAATGAATGGAATGAAAGAGATAGGCTAATATAATTTAGAAATCATCACAAATATATGAGACGGAGATAACTATTTAGAAGTGGCTTTTGTTAAATCGATCCTTTTTAAACAATTTTTAAATAAATTCCAATTAGTTAACATACAGCATAAAATTAGTTTCAGGTTACAATATAGTGATTCAACACTTCCATACAATACCCGGTGCTCATCAAAGTGCACTCCTTAATCTCCATCATCTATTTCACCCATCCTCCACCCACCTCTCTTCTGGTAACTATCAGTTTGTTCTCTAATTAAGACTCTGTTTCTTGCTACTCACCCGCTCTCTTTTTTCTTCTTTGCTTGTTTGTTTTATTTCTTAAATTTCACATATGAGTGAAATCATATGGTATTTGTCTTTCCCCAGCTGACTGATTTCGCTTAACATAATGCTCTCTAGCTCCGTGCATGTCATTGCAAAGAGCAAGATTTCATTCCTTTTTTATGGCTGAATAATATTCCATTGTATATATCCATTCATCAGTCGATGGAAACTTAGGCTGTTTCCATAATTTGGCTATTGTAGATAATGACGCCTGCTGCTATACATGAGGGTGTGTGTGCCCTTTTGAATTAATGTTTTTGTATCTTTGGGTAAATACCTAGTAGTGAAATTGCTGAACCATAGGGTGGTTCTATTTCTAACTTTTTGAGGAATCTCCATACTGTTTTCAAGAGTGCCACCAGTTTGCATCCCCACCAAAAGTGTAAGAGGGTTCCCCTTTCTCCACTACATCACCAAAACTTGTTTCTTGTGTTGTTGATTTTAGCAATTCTGACAGGTGTGAGGTGGTACCTCATTGTAGTTTTTATTTGCATTTCCCTGATGATGAGTGATGTTGACCATTTTTTAATGTGTCTGTTAGCCATCTGTATGTCTTTTTTTGAAAAATGTCTGTTCATGTCTTCTGCCCATGTCTTCACTGGATTATTCCACTTTGGGGTGTTGAATTTGATAAGTTCTCTACAGATTTTGGATACTAACCCTTTATCAGATATGTCATTTGCAAATATCTTCTCCCATTCCGTAGTTGCCTTTTAGTTCTGTTGATGGTTTCCTTTTCTGTGCAGAAGCTTTTTATTTTGCTGTTCTCCCAATAGTTTATTTTTGCTTTTGTTTCTCTTGCCTCAAAAACATATCTAGAATGAAGTTACTATGACTGATGTCAAAAAGTTACTGCCTGTGTTCTCTAGGATTTTTATGGTTTCAGGTATCAAATTTAGGTCTTTCCTGAGGTCAACCATTTTGAATTTATTTTTGTGTGTGGTGTAAGAGAATGGTCCAGTTTCATTCTTTTGCATGTTGCTGTCCAGTTTTCCCTATACCATTTAATGAATGGTATCTTTTTCCCAATGGGTATTCTTTCCTGCTTTGTCCAAGATTAATTGACCATATAGATGTGGGTTCATTTCTAGGTTTTATATTTTGTTCTACTGATCTATAAATCTATTTTTGTGCCAGTACCAAACTGTTTTGATTACTACAGCTTTGTAATACTACTTGAAGTCAGAATTGTGAAGCCTCCAGCTTTTCTTTTTTTTTTTTTTAATATTTATTTATTTTTCAGAGAGATAGAGAGACACAGAGTGCAGCAGGGAGGGGCAGAGAGAGAGGGAGACAAAGAATCCAAAGCAGGCTCCAGGTTCTGAACTGTCAGCACAGAGCCTGATGTGGAATTCGAACCTGTGAACCATGAGATCATGACCTGAGTCGAAGTCAGATGCTCAACCTACTGACCCACCCAGGTGCTCCTGCTTTTTTTTTTTTTTTAAAGGTTTCTTTGGCTATTTAGGGTCTTTTGTGGTTCCATAAAACCTGCCTCTTTTAATATAAATTTTATATTAAGCTTTCCCCAGTATCTTAATTCAGCTCAAGTTGCACTAACAAATGTCATAGACTGTATGTTTAAGCCATGAACAGCATTTATTTCTCACAATTCTGCAGGCTGGCAAGCCCAAGATTAAGGTCCCAACCAATCTGTTTCCTAGCAAGGGCCTTCTTCCTGGTTTGCAGATAAACATCTTCTTGCTGGATCCTCACATGGTGGAGAGTGAGTTCATTTTCCCCCTGTCTTTTCTTATAGGAATACTAATCCCATCCTGAGGGCTCCACTCTCATGAATAAATTACTTCCCAAGGGCCCCACCTTGGCATGAAGATTAGGGATGGAACATAAATTTGGGGGGACACAAACATTCAGTCCGAAGCATGCAGTATCAACATATTAAACACATAAAGTGCATAAATAACACTAAAGAGATAAATATAGCAAATGAAATTACAAAATATAATGTTCAGACTTCTACTGAAAATAAGTAAACTCTTTCTAAATTGAACATCAACAAACTCCCACTTACCTGAATAAAGGAAAGCAATATTAAAAGATACTTCCTGGATTTGACAATCTACAAAGGAAATATGACAATAAGCCATCAACAATGTTAACATGAGAAACTAGGGAAAAATTGCAAGAAAATATGAAGGGCAAAGGGTTAGAATCCATATACACAAACATTTTTAATTACCATCTTCTAGAGAAAAATGTATAGAATTAGTCCATTCCAAGAATTCAATACAACAGTAACCTAAACAAGACAAATAAAAAGAAATTACCCTTTTATAACTAAGACATTTGCAAAAAACTTATTTTATTAAAAAATAAGATATGGTTTAAGTGGGTAACAGGTGAACATGGGAGTATTAAAAACAATGTAATAGCACATATCTGTTGAATATACATAATGTGCAGGATATTTTTCTAGGACTTCAGTTACACTGTACCACCAATTAATCCACATAGCATCCTTATGAGATAGGTATTATTATAATTATTATTATCATTATTATTGTTGTTGTTGTTAAGTAGAGGCACAGAGAGATTAAAAACTTGTTTAAGTTTTTATAATCAGTGGAGTAGAAGAGCCAGTATTCATTTTCAAGCTGTCTGCTCTGGAGGACAAGTTCTCAACCATAACGCAGTGCTTGTAGGTTTCAGTAATAATATTTACCATTTATAAACACTATGTTTTGCCACACATTATGGTACTCACTTATATATGACATGTCAAGTTATCTCTACAGTAGAGTTTATATTCTTCTTGGACTAGACAAGGAAACCGAAATTAAAATAGTTTGTTGGGGCACCTGCGTGGCTCTCAGTCAGTTAATTGTCAGAGTTCAGCTCAGGTCGTGATCTCACGGTTCATGAGTCCAAGGCCTGCATCCGGCTCTGTGTTGGCAGCTCAGAGCCTGGAGCCTGCTTCAGATTCTGTGTCCATCTCTCTGCCCCTCCCACACCTGCATTCTCAAAAATAAACATTAAAAAAATTAAAAGAAAACGAATAGTTTAAGTAAATTTCCAAAGTTGATAGGACTGCTAAACAACGTAACTGGGTACAAAATCCCTAACTCATGTAGTTTTGTAGCTTTTGCACTTTGACATACTGTCTTTCTCTAAAGTAAATTAGAGCATGCACAGTAAAAAATTCAGTATGTAGACCATTTTATTTCTTTTGTAGTAACCTCTACTAAAGAAATAATAATAAATGGAGACAGTATTTTATATTTGTGAATGTACTTGGCAACCCTGATTGCAAAAAGGTAGAAGCAATTCAAATATCTAACTGTAGATAATTATTAAATCCAAATACTGGTGTAGTTATTGAGAATCAGGTGTTTGGGGATGGGGGAGATGGGGGTTTAGGAGGATGCTGGGCTCACCTCATCCTGCATGTCACTTCGATTCCACCCACATCAGCCTAAATAACCCAGAAAACTGCCAGAACGGATTCTCCAGAGCCAAGCATAGACAAGAGGCCCAGAGAAGAGGGTAAGAAGGGCTGCTACATGGACTGGCAGGAGGGAGTCGGGGCGGTGGACGGAAAGCCCACCTGGCAGGGCAGAGCCGCCGCAGTCTGGCTTGCAAGAGCAGAAGGGCCGACTACATGAGTTCTGACAACCAGCGGCTCTTAACATTTGGATGTTAAAGTCAAAAGCTTGTCTCTCGAGCGCGGGTAGGGTGAGAGGACGCTGGGTGGGAGAGTTCTGGAGCCCCAGAAGGACAGCTTGGGCAGGGGAACAAAGGCACTGGCAAGCTCAATTTCCCTCTCCCATCCCCCAGCCGAAATTCCAAAGGGAACCAGTTCCTCTCACTGAAATTGCTTGCACTGAGCAAACGCCCAATGCCGTGGTTCTGTGGATCCATCCATCAGATGGGCCTGCCTCCCTGCTGCAGGGCCCCTCCTGCAGGGGACCACCAATGGCAAAGCAAGCTAAGCCTGCCCCTCCTGCCCCTGTACATCTTGCGGATCCACCCTGGCTAATTGGCCCTCGGCCAGATGCCATTGAAGCAGCATCACAAGCCTGACAGTGTGCAAGCAGCCCCGACAATGGCCACACCACTCCACAGTGAGTCCTGCCTTTGGGAGAGGGGAAGATAAGGCACACACCAGTCTGACTGTGGTCCCAGTGGTGGGCTGGGGGCAGACATTGGGTCTGACTGCGGCCCCGCCACCAACACAAGTTACTCCCAATGGCACAGGGGAAGTGCCTGGTAGTTTGGAGCCACTGCAGGGACTAGCCAAAATGATGAAACGGAAGAATTCTACTTAAAAGAAACTCCAGGAAGTAGCGACAGCTAATGAATTAATCAAAACCAATTTAAGCAATATAATGGAATAAGAATTTAGAATAATAGTCATAAAATTAATCACTGGGCTTGAAAAAAGCATAGAGGACAACAGAGTATCTATTGCTACAGAGATCAAGGGACTAAAAAATAGTCAAGAGGAATTTAAAAATGCTATAAATTCGGTGCAAAAAAATGGAGGTGGCCATAGCTCGGATTGAAGAGGCAGAGGAGAGAATAGGTGAATTAGAAGATAAAATTATGGAAAACGAGGAAGCTGAGAAAAAGAGAGATAAAAAAAAATCCAGGAGTATGAGGGAGAATTAGAAAACTAAGTGATGCAATCAAATGGAACAATATCTGCATCATAGGAATTCCAGAAGAGGAAGAGAGAGGGAAGGGCGTTGAAGGTGTACTTGAACAAATCATAGCTGAGAACTGCCCTGATCTGGGGAAGGAAAAAGGCATTGAAATCTAAGAGACACAGAGAACTCCCTTCACACGTAACTTGAATCAGTCTTCTGCACAACATATCATAGTGAAACTGGCAAAATACAAGGATAAAGAGAGAATTCTGAAAGCAGCTAGGGATAAACAGGCCCTAACATACAAAGGTAGACACATAAGGATAGTAGCACCTATCTACTGAAACTTGGCAGGCCAGAAAGGAATGGCAGGAAATGTTCAGTGTGATGAACAGAAAAACTATGCAGCCAATAATCCTTTATTCAGCAAGTCTGTCATTCAGAATAGAAGGAGAGATAAAGGTCTTCCCAAACAAACAAAAACTGAAGGAATTCATCACCACTAAACCAGCCCTACAAGAGATCCTAAGGGGGACTCTGAGTGAAATGTTGCAAGGACCACAAAGTACCAGAGACAGCACTACAAGCATGAAACCTACAGATATCACAATGACTCTAAACCCATATCTTTCAATAATAACACTGAATGTAAATGGACTAAATACTCCAACCAAAAGACATAGGGTATCAGAATGGATTAAAACAACAACTACAACAACAACAACAACAACAACAAAACAAAAACAAGACCATCTATTTGCTGTCTACATGAGACTCATTTTAGACCTGAGGACACCTTCAGATTGAGAGTGAGGGGATGGAGAACTATTTATCATGCTACTGGAAGCCAAAAGAAAGCTGGAGTAGCCATACTTATATCAGACAAACTAGACTTTAAATTAAAGGCTATAACAAAAGATGAAGAAGGGCATTATATGATAAATACAGGGTCTATTCATCAGGAAGAGCTAACAATTATAAATGTCTATGACCCAAATACAGGAACCCCCAAATATATAAAACAATTAATCACAAACATAAGCAACCTTATTGATATAAATGTGGTAATTGCAGGGCACTTTAATACTCCACTTACAACAGTGGATAGATCATCTAGACACAGGATCAAGAAAGAAACAAGGGCCCTGAATGATGCATTGGATCAGATGGAGTTGACAGATATATTTAGAACTCTGCATCCCAAAGCAACAGAATATACCTTCTTCTCGAGTGCACATGGAACATTCTTCAAGACAGATCACCTACTGGGTCGCAAAACAGCCCTTCATAAGTATAAAATAATTGAGATCATACCATGCACACTTTCAGACCACAATGCTATGAAACTTGAAATCAACCACAGGAAAAAGTCTGGAAAACCTCCAAAAGCATGGAGGTTAAAGAAAACCCTACTAAAGAATGAATGGGTCAACCAGGCAATTAGAGAAGAAATTTTAAAAAATATATGGAAACAAATGAAAATGAAAAGACAACAATCCAAACGCTTTGGGATGCAGCGAAGGCAGTCTTGATGGGAAAATACATTGCTATCCAGGCCTATCTCAAGAAACAAGCAAAATCCCAAATACAAAATCTAACAGCACACCTAAAGGAAATAGAAGCAGAAAGGAAATAGGGCAGAAATAAACAATATAGAACCTAAAAAAAAAACTGTAGAGCAGATCAATGAAACTAAGAGTTGGTTTCTTGAAAAAATAAAAAAAAATTGACAAACCTCTAGCAGGGTTCTCAAAAAGAAAAGGGAGATGACCCAAAAAAATAAAATTATGAATGAAAAAGGAAGTATTACAACCACTCCTTCAGAAATACAAGCGATTATCAGGGAATACTATAAAAAATTATATGCCAACAAACTGGACAACCTGGAAGAAATGGACAAATTCCTAAGCACCCACCCACTTCTAAAACTCAAAAAGGAAGAAACAGAAAACTTTAACAGACCCATAACCAGCAAAGAAATTGAATTAGTTATCAAAAATCACCCAATAAATAAGAATCCAGGACCGGATGGCTTCCCTGGGGAATTCTACCAGACACTTAAAGCAGAGATAATACCTATCCTTCTCAAGCTGTTCCAAAAAATAGAAAGAGAAGGAAAACTTCCAGACTCATTCTATGAAGACAGCATTACTTTGATTCCTACACCAGACAGAGACCCAGCAAAAAAAAAAAAAAAAAAAAAAAGAGAACTACAGGCCAATATCCCTGATGAATATGGAGGCAAAAATTCTCAACAAGATACTAACAAATCCAATTCAACAACATATAAAAAGAATTATTCACCATGATCAAGTGGGATTCTTTCCTGGGCTGCAGGCCTGGTTCAATATTCATAAATCAACCAATGTGATACATCATATTAATAAAATAGAAGATATGAACATATGATCCTGTCAATCGATGCAGAAAAAGAATTTGACAAAATTCAGCATCCTTTCTTAATAAAATCCCTTGAGAAAGTCGGGATAGAATGAACATACTTAAACATTATAAAACCCATTTATGAAAAGCCCACAGCTAAGATCATCTTCAATGGGGAAAAACTGAGAGCTTTCCCTCTAAGATAAGGAACACAACAGGAATGTCCACTCACACCACTGTTGTTTAACATAGTGTTGGAAGTTCTAGCTTCAGCAATCAGACAACAAAAGGAAATCAAAGGCATCAAAATTGGCAAAGATGAAGTCAAGCTTTCACTTTTTGCAGATGGCATGATATTACACATGGAAAACCTGATAGACTCCACCAAAAGTCTGCTAGAAATGATACATAAATTCAGCAAAGTCACAGGATACAAAATTAACGTACAGAAATCAGTTGCATTCTTGTACACTAATAATGAAATAAAGGAAAGAAAAATAAAGAAACTGATCCCATTCACAACTGCACCAAGAATCATAAAATACCTACGAATAAACCTAACCAAAATATAAAAGATCTGTATGCTGAAAATTATAGAAAGCGTATGAAGAAAATTGAAGAAGATACAAAGAAATGGAAAAACATCCTGTGCTCACGGATTGGAAGAATAAATACTGTTAAAATGTCAATACTACCCAAAGCTATCTATACATTCAATGCAATCCCAATCAAAATTGCACCAGCATTCTTCTAAAAGCTAGAACAAGCAATCCTAAAATGTGTATGGGACCACAAAAGACCCCAAATAGCCAAAGTAATGTTGAAGAAGAAGACCATAGCAGGAGGCATCACAATCCCAGATTTTAGCCTCTACTACAAAGCTGTACTCATCAAGAGAGCATGGTGTTAGCACAGAAACAGACACATAGACCAATGGAATAGAATAGAGACTCCAGAATTGGACCCAAAAAAGTATGGCCAACTAATCTTTGACAAAGCAGGAAAGAATATCCAATGGAAAAAAGACAGTCTCTTTAACAAATGGTGCTGGGAGAACTGGACAGCAACATGCAGAAGGTTGAAACTAGACCACTTTCTCACACCATTCACAAAAAAACTCAAAATGGATAAAGGACCTGAATGTGAGACAGGAAACCATCAAAACCCTAGAGGAGAAAGCAGAAAAAAACCTCTCTGACCTCAGCCACAGCAATTTCTTACTTGACACATCTCCAAAGGCAAGGGAATTAAAAGCAAAAATGAACTATTCGGACCTCATCAAGACAAAAAGCTTCTGCACTGCAAAGGAACCAATCAACAAAACTAAAAGGCAACTGATGAAATGGGAAAATATATTTGCAAATGACATATTGGGCCAAGGGGTATTATCCAAAATCTATAAAGAACTCACCAAACTCCACACTCGAAAAACAAATAATCCAGTGAAGAAATGGGCAGAAGACATGAATAGACACTTCTCTAAAGAAGACATCCAGATGGCCAACAGGCACATGAAAAGATGCTCAATGTCACTCCTCATCAGGGAAATACAAATCAAAACCACACTGAGATACGACCTCATGCCAATCAGAGTGGCTAAAATGAACAAATCAGGAGACTATAGATGCTGGAGAGGATGTGGAGAAATGGGAACTCTCTTGCACTGTTAGTGAAAATGCAAACTGGTGCAGCCACTCTGGAAAACAGTGTGGAGGTTCCTCAAAAAATTAAAAATAGATCTACTCTATGACCCAGCAATAGCTGTTAGGAAGTTACCCAAGGGATACAGGAGTGCTGATGCATAGGGGCACTTGTACCCCAATGTTTATAGCAGCACTTTCAACAATAGCCAAATTATGGAAAGAGCCTAAGTGTCCATCAACTGATGTATGGATAAAGAAATTGTGGTTTATATACACAATAGAATACTACATGGCAAGGAGAAAGAATGAAATATGGCCTTGTGTAGCAACGTGGATGGAACTGGAGAGTGTTATGCTAAGTGAAATAAGTCATACAGAGAAAGACAGATACCATATGTTTTCACTGTTATATGGATCCTGAGAAACTTAACAGAAGACCATGGGGGAGGGGAAGGGGGAAAAAAGAGAGGGAGGGAGGCAAACCATAAGAGACTCTTAAAAACTGAGAATAAACTTAGAGTTGATGGGGAGTGGGAGGGAGGGGAAAATGGGTAATGGACATTGAGGAGGGCACCTCTTGGGAGGAGCACTGGGTGTTGTATGGAAACCAATTTGACAATAAATTTCATATAAAAAAAGAGAATCAGGTGTTCAAAGAATAATGACACAGGCAGTATTAATTTTCTCTATATATGTATGCATATATATAATGATGGGGACAAGTTTAAAAAAGCTAGCAGCAATGATAAATATAATAACTTATAATATAATTTATTTTTAAAATAATTTCAGTATTTTGGGGACATGAGGGTGGCTCAGTCGGTTGAGCTTCTGAATCTTGATTTCCGCTCACGTCATAATCCCAGGGTGTGAGATTGAGTTCTATGTCCAGCTTATGCTGTGTATGGAGCCTGCCTAAGATTCTTTCTCTTTTTCTCTATCTCCATCTACCCCTCTCCCCAACTTGTGTGCTCTCTCTAAAATTAAAAAAAAATTAATAAAAAATAATTTTACTATGTATTCAAGTTTCCTGTTTCCTGTTATTTATTTTGGTTATGTGAGCTAGCAAACAAGAATTATGACAAATACAATAACAGAAACGAAGTGCCAAAAATGAAAGTTAAATAATTAAATAAGTAAAAACTTGAAAAAGGTTTATATCTTCTCACATAATGAACATCTCAAGGCAATTGGGCAGTCCATTGAGTCTCTAAATTAGAGCAGATTTGGAAGTTTCTGACAGTGTTCAGATTTTGTTTTCATCCTCTGAGATATTGAGATTCACTAGGGAAACCTAGCATTCCAAATGTGTTAGAAAATACATAATGTGTCAACACGTTGTGACATGGGAGTGATACTAGTAAAAGCTGTTTGGTTCTATTAATAACACAAAACCAGTTCATTCTAATAGCAGAGAAACTATAAGTCTTTCTTTACTTTTTTTGCATTTGTAGCATTTACTTTATAAACTAAGAGAAATCGTACATATATATATATATATATATATATATACATATATATATATATTTAAGACATTTGATGAATCGTATGGAAATTTCTTTTTCATTTGAGGCTAGTTATTTGCAAATTACATCCAGAACTTTGGGGTTTTTTCCCCACTTACATTACTACCTTTATTTCTCCTCATCACATCATCACTATTGCTGTCATACAAATAACAAACAAGAGAAGAATATTTGGCAAAACCCATGAATTGGTATAACATTGTTTCATGAAATTTATTTGTTTCATGATTAGCTGTTCTGATGCCACCTTTTCCCAAGTGATAGAGAAGGAGGGAACAAGAGAAATAGGTAAGTGAATTTGACCTTATCAAAACGTTGCTATTTTTTAAATCTCAATTTGTTTAGAAACTTCAAGTGTGTGTGTGTGTGTATGTGTGTGCGTGTGTGCACGCATGTGTATATGTTTTGATATCTGATTGAATTTTGAAGGTTCTAATCTTGGCTAATACATTGAATTGCTTCCATTTGGTCAATAATATTTTGGAGACATGACAGTGAAACCTGTCTGGGTGTATACTGATTATTGCAGTTTCTACAGAAATGCATGTAACTAATGTGATGTATGACAAGGTGACCCAGTGATAGTGATGGCAGTGATAACAAGTGGACTAGATATCCCAGCACAGTTGTCAACTCAATTTAGTGAGGCAAAAGAAAACCCTGCAAGACTTTTTCCCTTGGGTAGCTTGTTTTTCATCTAGTTTGCTCTTTCATTATTATTACAAATTGAAATTAACTTATTTCCTCAATCTCATCTTTAATATGCTAAGATATGTCAAATGTGTCCAATTGCATTGAACAATTTGAATACATTCTATTTTAATCTTATTGATTATATTGATCTCATTCTGCTCCTCAAACAACACAGCCAAAAATATGCCATCCGTTTCTGCAAATGAAACCTCTAGGTAAAGGTTAATTACAAGGCTTTTAAGTGACACAACTGAAAGAGACAATGATCAATTGAAAATAGACCCTAATAGAGTATGAGAATTTTCCCTTACAACATAAGGGTTGGAATTATAAACCACAGATGCCAGTTCCCAGCTTCCCATGCCAGCTGGGGGTACATTTGATCCCACTTTTTCCCATTGGATTTGAAAACTGCTTAATTATCCTTGTATTCTAATGACCGTGTTTGCAGCAGGGCATTGAGACCTAAATCCTTTCTCTACAAGAGATGGTTTCAGTTTATCTGTCTAAAAAGAGTGATTTTTTTTCTTATGAAGATACATATTCAATTTTGATATAGTAAGAAAAAGACACATTTGCATCCTTTCAATTAAAAAAAGTGCAGTAAATCTGTTCTCTGTGTGTGTGTGTGTGTGTGTGTGTGTGTGTGTACATGCGCGCATGAAGTGGGGGGAGAGATGCAAATTGGCACTTTTTCAGGGACAGTCTAGCTATTTGCTATTCCACAGTAGCTTCAGGAGTCTGTGGTAGCAGCTGGTAGTGTTTCTCTGATAGCCATGCTTCCAGGAAACAGCAGAGAGCTAAGACTTAACCTAAAACAATAAACTCAATCCTATTAACCACTTACTACCCTTCCCCCCCTTCATACTGATCCCTTTCCAGAAAACATCTGTCTTCCTGGTCTCCCTTTTGCATGCATAAAGTCACTTCTAAAGTTCACAGCTTCCTGAGCATTTTTCTATTCTCTATTTAAAAATGTGTTTTTCCCACCATCATCTGACAACCTTTCAACAGCAGAAGTTGTGCCTACTATTTAGTTTTATTGTCTCTGTCAAGAATGCTCTGCTCACATACTAAGCAATGAAGCACATGCATGACTAATGAGCAGCAAAAATTATTGGGGCAATGCTGTGAAATAAGACAATTTCCCTTTAGGGAAATAAACTTTATTGATCTCATCCACCTCCCAGAGCCCTTCCTTCAATTGCTTATTTTGTGCGGGGATGGTTTAGTTTAGTTTAGTTTAGTTTCAGGGTATTTTTTAGTTTTTCTTATCTGTTTTTTTTCATCATGAGAATGTGTTTTTTTCCATCATGAGAATCTTACTTTCCACTTATATTGCACATTCATGCATTTACTGTAAACTAAATGCACTTCAAGACTCATTGATCATCACCACTGTTTCCCCTCTCCTTTTAACTTTCTTGTTGAAATCCATGTTATTAATTCAAATATATTTTCATTAAGACTACTCTTTGATGATATCCTTCTAATAGATACCTAAAAGGTACACTCTTTTAATTTTTGTTGTTGTTCACAAATGCCTTTCTTTTGCCTGGTATGTTTGGTAGTTTGGTTGGGGACATGATAGTTGAATCATAATCTGACCTTCTCAGTAGTCTATAGATGTTCTCCCTTTGTCTTCCACCTTCTATTATTGAAAATGAGAAGTTCCTTAAAAAATTCTTGCTAATCAGTTGTTTCCTAAAAGGTGGCTCATTTTTTTTTAATTCATGGAAGATAGGATTTTATCCAGATATTGCCTTTCCTACTCTCTATTCATTTTCCCTTAACAACTTGACACATAGTAGGCACATGAGAAATATTCAGGATACAAAAATAAATATTTGCTGAGTGCCTACCAATGATGGCTACTCTGCTAGATAAAAATTTAAGCCCCTTTACCGCCTGCTTATTAAATTTAGAGTAGGGTAAGTAAAGTGGGCAATTAAACATTTCATTATAAGGACTAACGAGTTACAATTGTTTAGGGATTCGATAAAGTTCTCTCTGTGGAAGCAAACAAATGATGTATTTCAGTGAATCATATAAGTCATCTGGGCTTTTTAAAAAAAAACAGTTTTTTCTCTGTTTACTTGAATTTCCAAACTGACCAAATGTCTAAATGTCTCAGTGAGAGAACATAGGGTGATAATCTCTTCCTTTGTATCCTTGTTTCGTTCATCATTTGGGCACTTAGCTTGTTAATTATTGCAAAAACACACAGAAACTAATTTTGCTGAACCTAGCCCAGCATTCATACCCATCTGCAACCTAGACCAAATTTGAGGATTTAATCCAGCTTATATGAGGGGCTAGAGAATTATCAGGTTTAGAAATAAAAAGGAGTCAGCAATACTCTAGACAGAAGAAAGAGCATATGTGAAAGGCTGGAAGCAAGAAAGAGAATAAAAAGCAGGTAAGAGATCATGAAGTACACATAGTGATATTAAAAGTATGGACTTGAATGCTACAAGGAGGCACTGACTGGACACAGATTCTTGATGTGAACTGACCTGAAAAGTCATTCTAGGAGTTTCTACAAACAGGAGCGATGCTGGAATGATCTGGTCGTTATGTAATAAACAGGCTTGGAAAACACATAGCCCTCATTTTCACGAGTGCTTTCCATTTAATTCAAAACAATACCAATAAGTAAAACTATCTAAAAACAATCTAATAGGTATAAAGGAGCCACTATTTTTTGTAATAAAGGGAAATGCTTTTGTAAATTTTGTACTTGATTTCTGTCTTAGCTAGTGTAAAACATATTCATTTTGTTTAAAGTTTAGCTGCTTTTTCACTTTTGTAAGAATCTCTTTAGAAAGCAGTCAGTGGGTGTGGGATGTTTCCTGAGACTTGCAGGGCACCTGCAGAAATTCTGAGATTTCCTTAAAAATAAAATAAATTGGGGGGGCCTGGGTGGCTCAGTGGGTTAAGCATCTGGCTTTGGCTCCAGTTATGAGCTCATGGTCCTGACTTGGAGCCCCATGTTGGGCTCTCTACTGTCAGCACAGAACCCACTTCTCCCTCTCTCGCTGCACCTCCCCCACTCATGAACTCTATCTCTCTCTCTCTCAAAAATAAACATTAAAAAAAATAAATCTTGAGAACATAGGTCTGCCCAAAATGAACAAAAATCCCTGTTACAACTTACAAAAACAGCTGTTTAGGGTTAGTATTCCAAAATATTTTTAAAAAACCTGATAGAACTCAACACCCATAAACCAAATAACCCATTTAAAAAATGGACAGAAGACACAACCAGACATTTTTCCAAAGAAGACACAGATGGCCAAAAGACACATGACAAAATCCTCAACATCTCTCATCATCAGAGAAATGAAAATCAAAACTACAATGAGATATCACGTCACGCCTGTCAGAATGGCTAAAATCAACAACTTAAGAAACAAGTGTTGGCGAGGATGTGGAGAAAATGGAAACCTTGTACACTGTTGATGGGAATGCAAACTGGTGTAGCCACTCTGAAAAACAGTATGGAAGTTTCTCAAAAAGTTAAAAATAAAACTACCTTATGATCCAGTAGTTGCACTATTGGGTATCTACCCCCAAAACACAAAAACACAAATTCAAAGGGCTACATGCAGCACTATTTACAGCAGCCAAAAATGGAAACAGCCTAAGGGTCCATCGATAGATGAATGGATAAAGAAGTGGTATACACACACATGCACACACACACACACAATGGAATATTATTCAGTCATAAAAAGGAAGAAAATCTTGCCATTTGCTGTGACATGGATAGAGATAGAGAGTATAATGTCAACTGACATAAGTCAGTGAGAGAAAATACTATATGATATCACTCATATGTGAAATTTAAGAAATGAAACAAATGGACAAAGGAATAAGACAAAGAGAAAGATGGAGAGAGAGACAGAGAGAGAGACAGAGAGAAACGAAGTAATGGACTCTTTAACTATAGAGAACAAACAGATGGTTACCAGCGGGGAAGTGGGGAGGAGATGGGTGAAATAGATGATGGAGATTAAAGACTACACTTATCAGGATGAACTCCGAGTAAAGTATATAATTGTTGAATTACTACATTGTACACACGAAACTAATTAACACTGTATGTTAACTATACTGGAATTAAAATAAAAAACTTAAAAAAATTAAACACTTATCAATACACTTTAATACAGTTGACTAGGAAGAGGGGCATAATCAAAATGCATTTTGTTTGAGGATTTGCAAAAATTGAAAAGCTAATATTTTCAGGTTATTTAGAAGTTATCATTTAAAGCAGTAATTTAAATGTTTATATTAAAATATTTTAAATGTAATTTAATATTAAGATGTATTATTAAAAAATATACACGTGTTCCACAGAAAGTTTTTGGGATTCTTTTTTTGCATTGAAAATATCATTGTCATCAGCTATTGTAACACATCTTGTTCTGTATGAGGCAGTATACTCAGAGGTCAGAAAGTATATTGAACTTGTACATGGTCTTGAGGATATGCATACGTGTATTTGCATGTGCACACAGTATGTCCTGCTGTGTTAGATTGAAACCTTTTTGAATAAACAATCTTCAACATAAGTTTCGTATGCTTTTTCCTTTTAACATGAACTCTGGAAAATAAAGGATAGCTGCTACTCTAATAATTGATAGTTTGGCTGGTTGGCATATCTCCTAGTTCTACTATCATCTAGCATTTTTTTTTTTTTTTTAGTTTTACTGAAATACTGTTGCACTGTTTTCTTTAACTATATGGGTACTTTATCCCCCCAAAAGAGGCAACTATCCTAGAATAGCTTAAAAATTATTTCAAAGTTCTTTCACTTCAAACATTCTTCAGAGGCAAACATATTCAACTTAAGTCGGAAGTTTAATGAACTGAGCCACCCAAGTGCCCTTGAGATAAGTGTTTTTTTTCTTTGTCTTTTTGTTTGTTTTACTTTAGACTATGTAAGATGAGAATATTTGTTACCCAGATTTCTCTTTTCCCCCCTTTGACCAAGATGTTGGCTACATCTTCCATTTTATAATTTCTCTAAACCTGCTGGGACTACTTTTAATAAAATTATACATTCTCACTTCCAGAGAACACAAAATATGTGTTTGTGGGTTCACTTCTAATTTTTATTTGTTTATATCTACATTATTCCATTTTCTCAATCCAATTCTTTTTTTTGTCATAGCCACCGCATTTATCTATATAATGCATGATTTTCCAAAATTTATCTGATTTTTTTTCTCCTTTGATGTTCTTTTGCTTTTGTTATCAGAGTAATATTGTCTTCCTAAGATACGTTTGGAAATATTCTGTTCTTCCTCCATTTTCTCAACATATTTGCCTAGGACTTGTAGTATTTCTTCTTTAAAAACCTGAAAAATTCAGCGTGCCTGGGTGGCTCAGTCAATTAAGCATCAGACTCTTGGATCTGTGTGGCTCAATCAGTTAAGCATCAGACTCTTGGATTGGGCTGAGGTGGTGATCTCAGTGTCATGGGCTGGGGCCATACGTCGGGCTCTGCACTGACAGTGCAGACCCTGCTTGGGATTCTCTCTCTCTGCTCTCCTTCCCCCACCTCTGTCTCTCTTTCTGTCTCAAAAATATATAAATAAACATTAAAAAAAGAATAATTTAAATGTTTGAAAAATTCAACAGCAAAGCAATCTGTAAAAACTACACATTTTCCCATAGTAGGAAAATGCTTTATTTATAATAAATATTTATTATTTTTATTTTAAAATGTTTATATTTATTATTTAAATATAAATATTTAAATATCTATTTTATTGAATAACTATAGGACTATTCAGATTGGCTTTTTCAGAGTCAATTTTGGTAATTTGTATAGTCAAAGAATGCACCATTTCTTCTAAGTTCCTAATTATTGGCTTTATGATTTTCATAATATTCCTGTGTTATTTTTTTATTGGTAGAGTTGGTGAAAACATTTTCTTTTTTACTCCTGTCATTTATTAATTTTATTTACTTTGAGAGAGAGTGAGAGAGAGAGAGCATGAGCAAGGGGAGGGGCATAGAGAGAGGGAAAGAATCCCAAACTGTCTCCCAGCTGTCAGAGCACAGCCCTATAAGGGGCTTAATCTCACCAACTGCTAGACCATGACCTGAGCCAAAATCAAGACTTCAACACTTATTGGCCTAAGCCACCCAGGTGCCTCAAATTCACTCCTGTTATTTTTAAAATGCATTTTCCCATTTTTTTCTCTGGATAAGTGTCTCTACAGATTTACTAATTTTGTCAACAATTTTAAAAAATAAACTTAGCATTTTATTGAACAAAATAATAAAGAAAATCTTTCTTTCTTTCTTTCTTTCTTTCTTTCTTTCTTTCTTTCTTTCTTTCATATTTCATTTCCTTTCACCTTTTTGGGGTTTAATTTAATTTTTTATTTTGCATTTCTTCTTGTGTATGTTCGTAGGCATAACATTCTCTAACTTTTCACTTACATAAATTATAATAAATTTTAGAGTGATATAGACTTCTAGATTGACTTTTCATTTTCCCACATTAAAAATGTTATCCTATTGTTTTTTGTTCTGTTTCTGATGAAAATGAAGCTATCAGTATATATTGTTCCCTATATTTAAGATAGCTTATTCATTGGTTGCCCTTTCTTTTTCTTTTTCTTTCTTTCTTTCTTTCTTTCTTTCTTTCTTTCTTTCTTTCTTTCTTTCTTCTCCCTTTCCCTCTCTCTGTCTCTCTCCCTCCCTTTCTCCCTCCCTTCTTTACCTTTATTTTTTTCACTGTTGGCTTCCAACATGTTAACTATTTCATACCTAAGCATCATTCTCTCTCTCTCTCTCTCTCTCTCCCTCTCTCTCTCTCTCTCTCTCTCTCTCTCTCTCTCAGTATTTACTGTTAACATTGGTCAAACTTTTGGATAAATAGGTTTCTAAAAAAAAAATTGGGAAGTTGCTAGGTAATATGCTTTCAAATATTTTTCTGCATAATTTTATTTCTGGATTCCAATTACATTTAGATTATAATGCTTGAAATTGTCCAAAATAAGAAATTGTTAATTGCTTTCGAACAAATTATTTTTCTGATTATGCTTCAAATATGATAATATATATTAATCTGTTGATGTTTACTTATCTTTTTTCTGCAATCTCCAGTTCACTGTTATGCTCTAGTAATTTTTTCATATTCTACATTGTAATTTTCAATTCATTAACCTTTAAGCACTGGATAAAATAGTTTAATAAAATAATTAAAAATAAAAATAAATATTACCATCCTGGTGAATTGCATTAAAAAAACACAAATGTCTGTTTTCACAGTGAAATATCTTATTTTTTTAGTGAATCTTATTTTTTAGCTATAGAAGCATGAGAACAGAACAAGCAGAGAATCCATTAATATTGCTGCTTAATTATGTAGAAAGAAAGATTGGTGAATTACTTCTCTTTACTTGTAGATAAACACCATATTTTTATACAATAAAATAATAATAAAATTTCAGTTAGTTAGATAGAGATAACTATAAGTATTAGAGTATTTTTGTTGACTGAATCAGATAATAAACCCATCCGTAAGAATTCCTCTCCACAATGAATTTCTTAAAACAACAAATATGAAATGCAGATAATTTGGAGTGGTAATTTGCAATTGCTGTTTTTACAATGGGCCTAGAAAAGTATTGTTCAATTTGAGATCTAAGAATTATAGATCCTGAAGAAAGCAGTAAAGTGATCTTCAACCAGGTATCTCTGTTTTCCTGTCTGATATTGGAAAAAATTTTGTGAGCAATAAAAGCAGAATGATCACATGGATAGATAAGAAATAGTAAGTTCTTAAAATAAGCAACCATATGCTCTAGTCTTTGAGAAAGGAAGAATTTCTAGACAAAATGGAAAAAGTCTTTAAGGAAGTAGGCCAGGGAAGGAAGGAAGGAAGGAAGGAAGGAAGGAAGGAAGGAAGGAAGGAAGGGTGGGAGGAGGGAAGAAGATACAAAAGCAAGCTTTTAGGAAGTTTGATAAAAATAAAATAGTGGCATAATATAGTAAGAAAAAATTATGCCTTATTATAAAACATAATACAATTAAAACATTATTTTCTTTTTCTCCCCATATTCTTTAAAGAACTGTACTGTCTTAACTTAGGTACATAACAACATACTTTATAGACTGGTGACTTAAACAATACACATTTATTTCCTTGCAGTTCTGAAGCTTGGAAGTCCAAGGTATCAGCATGGTCAGGTTCTGGCGAGATCTCTCTTCTTGGCTTGTGGATAGTAAACTTCTTAGTATGTGCTCACATGGCAGAAAAAAATAAAAGAAAGCTCTCTGATATCTCTTCTTATAAGGGTACTAAAAACCAATAGATTGTTCAACCTATTGGAAAAGAAAACAATTCTGAAGTTGGGCACCTAGAGAAATAAGTGGAGCAGGTAAATATGAGAAGGGAATTCTTGAATTTGAGATTGTGGAGGATTATCAGTTATTAGAATGGAGTTTCAGGTATGACCATGCTTAGCATGGGTGGCAGAGAAATTTATTGGAGTAGAGAATATCAAGTTAAAGGCAATAGAAAGATCATCTATGGAGACATTACAATCATCATAGTTCAGGACAAAAGAAATATTGTAAAGAATGTCAGAAAACTAAGGGCCACATCTTTAAGATTTTGAGTGAATCATGACTACCATCAGGTAGTGAATGGAATAATCATACAGTATTAGCTTTAAATATGGCTTTCATATTATGTTTAATCAGTGTTTTAAAATTTTATGCTGGGCATTATCAAATAGGAACTTTCCAGAGAAGTGCACTGAATAACATATAGTACCTAAAGACACTTTCTTTCACTTATTCCACATACTTTCAGGGGGGAAAAAACTAGTTATGATGGACAAAAGTTATAAGGCAAATGTCAGCTCTAAAAATTCAACATTTTAAACAATGGTCTGGCTTAAAAAGAATGGGTCTCAAGTTACTGGATGTTCAAGCAAATCTGTATGACCATCTTTCAAGGATTCTGTAGAGAAGATTAATTATTTCCATGGAAGGTTTTTTTTTTTTTTTTTTTTTTTTTTTTACTTCTCCAGCATTCTACCCTTATAATGGAAACAGTAGAAAAATACCACACATTGATCAAATAACTTTTCTCTCTACCCTATCCCCTTCATCTTTCTCCCCCCTCTTTGCCTTCCTTCCTCCTTCCCTTCATTTCATCAAGTGCCAGATACTGTGCTAAGTGCAGTGGATAAACAGTTAAAAATACATTCAGTGAATCCAGGTATTGTAATTCTAGTGTAGGGACAGGAAATCAAAAAGTGGGTATGCATATCTTCAAATATACTTGTATATATGGAAGTCAAGGATCGCTTCACAGAGGAGAAAATGCTTGAGCTAGCTCTGTAGGATGAAGTAGGTTTTCATAGTTTGAGAAAAGGGAAAACAAATTTTAAAATCTAGAAAAAGCATCTGAATAGATGTGGAGGCCCATAACTGGAGACACTAGGAAAAGTTAACACCTGTTAACTTTGGTAAAAGGTAACTGTAGAGGCACAGACTGCAGGCAGGAGCTTGGTTATGAAAATCTTTGCACTTGAACTCTGAAACCAAAGAATTTATGATTTGTTTTCTGGTTTCTTATGTGTCTATTTCTCCTAAAATATAAAAGTGGTCATGTCACTTCTTCAGTGTGGCAGTTGAGTCCAACCTTTTGTCTCAATAATCCTTCTAAACCCCATCGGTACCTATTCTCCCTCACCCTTTTCAATAAAGGGTTAAACACTTGTACTCCACCCCCTACCAGGTTCTTCTAGAGCTGTATGTTCTCTTTTGCCTCAGAGTCTGGTTAAAGCTGTTCACTCTATTTGGGACAATCATTTCATCCAGAATTCTTTAAGACCCAATGCCTCCATTTTCCTTATCTTCAATTTGCAAATTCACATGTAACTTTCAAGTTACAGTTGATTGCAAAGGCTTTGGCTGACTCTGAAACATTGCTAGGTCCTCTATTTACAGGCTGCCGTAGGAATTCTGTTTTCATATTTATGGTACACATATCATTGCTAGATAAATTTAAGCCTTTCATCTTCAACTATAAGCGCCATGAGACCAGGAGCTCTGAATTCTCTTACTGTTGAGTGTATGATTAGATAGGTAGCTAAATGGCATGAAATATAAATCAAGGGTGATTAAAGTTCAGTGGATCAAATAGAATGTAATTTGGTCCAATGTGTGGTTTAAAAGATTCTCTTTGTTGAGCCTGAGGCAGATACATGGAAAGAGATAAGATTAGAGAAAATCTATCAGGATATGAGTTAGGAATATATTTCAATAGCTTAGGAAAGAGGGCATTATGGAAGAATAGCAGAGAGCATGAAATGGAAAAAATAGATTACAGAGATATTTAGATGGTATACAATAAATAATTGGCTGTACAGGTAGTGAGAGGAGGGTGTTGGTGGTGGTGAGGATGAGGATGATGACATTATTCTGGCTGATTAACTATGTACATGATGGTGTCTCTTATCAGAACAAATATTGACATAAGAATAGCTGATTTTGGGATGAGGCAATTAGGTCCAATTTTAAACAGCTTAAGCTATTCATATAGACAGAAAATTGGCTTTACAATATATCTATTACTCTCTACATAGGTTTGGACAGGAAATTTACATTACCGAATCAGTGTATAGAAGGTTAATTATTAAGTAATAAAAATGAATAGGCTTTCAGCAGGCAAAGTATAAAATGAGAACACAATAGGGTAGGATATTACCTTGGGGGGCCTCAACCCAGAAAGGTTGCAAAAAAAAAAAAAAAGGTAGCTAAGATAGCAAAGTTACAGGACAATGAGGAGACACCTTTTACATGGAAGCCAAGGGAAAATAAAATTTCCTGAAGCAAGTGATCAAAAATTTCAGATGTGGCAGGGAGGTCATATAAAAAGAGACTGGAAAGTGTTCATTAGATTTCATCACATGTTATTGCTGCCTATTGTCAGAGAGGTTTCAGTCAAACGGCAGGGCCAGCAATGAGACCACAAAGGCTGAAGAGTGCTTGTAAGGAAAGGTAGTAAGAGGATTGGCTCCTCCATAGAGAAATGTACCTGTGTTGGGAAACAGAAGGAAAGCACCACAAGGCGTTCAAGCTATTGGAAGGGTATTTGTTAAAATGGTATTATCCTTGATTGCAGTGGTATTTCAGAGTAAGAATGCTTGTTTTGCATAAGGAAATAATATCCCCCAATCCTATGACCTATACAAAGCAAAGTACCCACTCAAAACATATTAATGCTTGCCCTGCTAAAATGTGTAGCCTCCATATTTTTGTTTCCGTGTGAAGGTAACCGTATTTGTTCCCTAATATTTTAATCTGAAGGTTAAGATGATAAAAGTGGTTTGATAGGTACCTAAAAGTATTTGGTGACACTGAATGGCTGTTTAAATCTAAAACATCTCTATTACTCTTCTAGCAACCACTGGTTGGGGTTCTGAACAGATAACACACGTTTATGGGAGCTTACTTTTAAATGTCTGCATACCCATTAGGAGACAGGATTTCTGTCCTGGTACCTCGGTAGATAATTTATCATTGACAGTCACTTCCGTTAAGACTGCAGTCTAAATTTTAAACACTCCTTTCTTCACCTTCAACTAGTTACAATGTCACTTTGTGTATTGTCATAAATATTTCATGCTGGAAATTTGTCAAGATGAGGGGAAAAAAAGCAATATGCACATGGTTATTCCCTGAAGTGTGTTCTCTAGTAGCTAAAGTGTCTTTCTTACATTAAAGAAATTAAGTAAATTATAGTGCATTAACTTGGTAGTATATTGTTCTTCTTAAAATAGTCATACAAATTTTTGTCACATATAAACAAAAAATGAAGTTCCACTAAAAGGCAGATATAGAATGATTTGGTCATTAATATTTCAACCATAAAATATATGTATCCATATTCACAATATTTGGAAGATAACATGCAAACATGAAAATAGTTGAGACATGTTTTTGATTTATAAGGTATTTTATTTTCTCAAAAATTCACTTTGTTTTTCAATGAGAGGATATATCATAGGCTCCTTTGTTGCTATTGTTCCAATTTATCCAACCTCGTATAAAAAAGCTGGTAAAACATCGTCAGCAATTAAATTTAGACCACCTTTAGCAGAGAGGTTTCTTGGCTTTTTATAAACAATGTTAAGGTAACATTGTAATATTATTTTCTTTATGGTATATTCATCAATGAGTAACATCTCTCCTCATGTAAATGGGCCATAAAATTCTCTCCCTCCATGATTCCACAAGTGATCTCAGTGATTCCTTATTCACCACAGAAAATCCAAGAATATTTTCATTTTCCTGAAGATTGAATTCTGCTCTTGGGTGAAGCAATTGTTGGGCACAAAGTTCCAACTTCACAGATGGTTATTAGACTTGCATTGCCCTGAGACAGAACCCTCATGTTGCTCTGTATTTTTCTATATTATTTGGAATTAATTGTATTTTCACCCCAACAAAGGGTTCAAACACATGCAATTAAAAACAAAGCACAATTGCTTCCTTTGATCTAAATAGAACTAAAAGTCATGAATTTTTTTGTTGTTGCTCACTTTTAGAAATTTATAGTTTAGTTAATAAGGCTTTGATTGGGCATCAGGCTAACTCATATAATAAAGTGAATCAAGGAAGGAACATGTGGCCCATGTCCTGGGCAAACTCCTTGAAGTAGGCATGGATCGGCATCCATTCAAGTGCCTTCAGGTTGGTCTGGGGAGAAGTGGAATCGGTGGTGAGCAGGTGCAGGGGGCTAACAAGACTCATGGTTGAACCCAGCCAGTAGACTGCTATTCACACTTCTGTTGATTGGCCGGCAAGTGCTTCACCACATGTATATAATAGGTCCTTGTACACATGCCCACTTCTCTTAGTCTTTAGATTGCCTTCCTCAACATTCTTTTAAGGCAATTCTGGAATATATACATCATTAAAAACTGTTTGTTTGTTTTATTTCAAGATTCACCAAACCAACCCAACAAAATATTAGGACTGTAAGTGTGAACTCAAGTAAAATCTTTTGGCGAGTAGATAACTTTGCCTCAGCCTTGCAGGGCAACTCCAGGAAGGCAATGGAGGTACAACATAAGAAACAAGGGGGCACTAGTGTTCATATCCATGCACGAGTAAGATATTGGTTAACAGCCACCATGCGGCTGTAAAATCCCTATGCATGTAGGCAAAATGGGTTTTGGCAGGCTGGGGTCAGCCCTCGGACACAGAGGTGCAAGTGCTGGCTGTTGGGAAAGCAAAGGAGTTTTGATAGTGTCTACTGTGCCACAGTTCACATAAATTATCTTTAAGTGTGTGTGTGTGTGCGCGCGCTTTTTCAGTTATCTTTTCAATAAATATATTTCCTTATTTAAAAAAAATGGTCCTTAGTGACTTTGGTTAGAAGAGCTATATACCACAGTGACACTGATATAGCCTTCCTTCACCACTACCTTTCTCCATAGTCCTTGATCTCATATCCATTATACTGAGGAACATATCCTAGGAGACCTGATGAATGTTTTTCAATTTGCTAACAGACATATACCCTAACCTCAGTCACAGAGACTAATGTTTGGTTAGATAGATAAGTTTACTTTTTTTTTTTTTCCCTTAGTAAAAGATCCAAAAGAAATGGCGATATCAATGAGGCAGGCTGGTCGTTCCTAAGGGAAGCCCAGTAGTTTATCAACATCACTTTCTTTCTTGGCATATCTCACTAAGCCCTGATATAATTTATTTAAGGATTAATATGATGTCAAATTTAGTATCCTCAACTAGAACGTAAATTTATATGAAGTCACAGAATCATATATTTTTAAAGTTAGAATAAGCTATGATGTCATCACTCAGGTTAATCCTCTCATTTTACGAATGAAGAAACCATGTTTGTAGAGAACAAATATCTTTACACAAGAGTATAGATTTTAAAAATTTGAAGCATGATAGTTTTGCCTCTCAGCTCAATTATTTCCCTTCTTCCTTACACGCTGTTTAATTTCAATAATGTTCCCCACTGTCACTCTGCAATATAAGTATGTTTTTATAGGTAAACACTTATGGTTATATTTAAAAGAAAACCCAAATTCATGATTCAAGTAGAGGTATATTATGCTGTAGCTACCATGGCTTTCTATAGTGTATTTTAAAAATTCCTTCTTATTTCATAATTAGCTCGTTTGGTGGCAAAAGATGGATGCTTTGATTTTCTAAGTGGGTATAAAACTTTAAACATATAGAGTGGTTTGGAGGAAATGAAGTACTTTTTCCCCCCTTCAAAAGTGTTCTTCATAGTGATATGTGATCAGGAAGGCAAGAATCCCACTTTTCTAAATAGTATACATGCACAAGAGGTCACAGTTAAGGTTACCTTGGGAGTTCTAATTCTGAATTTCCTGAATTTTGTGGTTTTCAATCACAACTTTAATGTTCCATTAATGCAGGGCATTTTTTTACACTGAACTGTTTTATGTCTTTTATTCTGCACTAATGGACATTGTGTTGATTTCTATGAATATCAAGGAGAGCTCAATATTCTGGTAAAACTCTTTTTAGTTCATGTTTTATTTTATAAATCCTTTTATTTGAGTTTGACTAAAACAATGTAAAAGCTTTTCTATCAATAGCCATTTTTTTTTTATTTTCTAGAAAAAGACCAAGAAATATTCTTCTGTGTATTTAAAATTAAGATGTGCCTCTGAAAAGTTCGAAAATTTAGTGATTTTATTGTTTTCGTAGCTTTAAAATACATTAAATTATACGCCAGTATCTTTGTCATTCAAATTTAAAAACGTCAGACTACGTATCATAAAAACAACACAAAACAAACAATAAAAACTTGAATTCGACATGAATATGAATCACTCTTATATTCAAAGCGCAGCTCTTTAATTCTGGAATAATTTGTGAATTTCTTGATAGAAGTGATAATGTTTTAATGTTTTTTGGTGTAATCAATCAGAGTTCTGAGTTAGTTGTTTAATAAATACTTACTGAATTAAATAGAGTTTTTGAGTTTCTAGACTTACTGTGTTTGTTCTCTATCCTCAAAAACGCCTTCTTCATTTTAAGTCAGGGGTGGTACACACCAATTCCAATGAACTTAGTGATAGTTCTAGCCCTGAACTCTAGTACTCTGCAGCTAATTAAAAAGGAAGAAAGATGTGACTTGGTAATTATGCATACACCTATTATTTGAAGACAGATTCTAAGCTTAGTGAAAGCAAGGACTGTGTTTTGTTTGCCACTCCAAGCCAGTAGCTATAATGTAATACTATTTAAATTTGGCTCCCTAGATCTTAAATGGTGTGTTTAGTATTTTAAAATCATATTGACATCTTCATAATATGACAAACCTAAGACATTTCCCATACATATTTTATACATAACATTTTTTTCTTAGAATGCAATTGTTTTCTGAATATATTAAGTAAATGAGTTTAGAAGCATTAGAATTGTACTCTGATCCACATTTTTATTCTTAGGTATATATTCAAGAGAAACATGTGTTAATATTCACCAAAATTCATGCACAAAAATGTCCATAGCCTTACTTATGATAATCAAAACTGAACACACACTCAGGCAAAATGAGTATATATCACGTATATATGTAAAATTCATGGAATGGGTTTTTAAATTCATGCAATGGAATATTATACAGTAATGCTAATGAACATACTACAATTATATGCATAAAAAAGAAATAGATCTCACAGACAGTGTTGCACTAGAGAAGGCAAACACAATTTTATACTATATGATCCTATTCATATAAATTTCACAAAGAAAACTAGTTTGTGGTTTTGAAGTTAGGATAGCATTTACTTTGGGGGAAAGCAATGACAGGTACAGGAGCTTTTAGAGGTAATTTTGGCTGGCAACTTTGTATTTTGAGCTGAGTTTTGGCTACACAAATGTGATCAGTTTGTGAAATTCATTGAACTATATACTTGTTTTGTGAACTTTGTTACAGATTCTACACTGGGGGCACCTGGGTGGCTCAGTCAGTTGAGTGTCTGACTGTTGATTTCGACCCAGGTCATGATCCCAGGGTCAAGGGATTGAGACCCTCAACGGGCTCCATGCTGAGTGTAAACCTCCTTGAGATTCTCTCTCTCTCCCTCTGCCCCTCTCCCCTGCTCACACTCTTTCTCTCTCTGAAAAAAACAAAAGCGAAAACAACAAACAAACAAAAAAAACACTACACTAATTAAAAAAAAATTAATATTTATTTTGAGAGACAGAGAGCACACAAGCAGGAAAGGGACAGAGAGAGAGGGAGACACAGAATCTGAAGCAGGCTCCAGGCTCCGAGCTGTTTGCACAGAGAATGACACGGGGTTCAAACTCATGAACCGCAAGATCATGACCTGAGCCAAAGTCGGACACTCATCCGACTGAGCTACCCAGGCACCCCCACTAAAATTTTTAGCTAAAAAAATGCTAAAATGAAAGCAAAATATTTTGTTAATGTTTACTTTTTTTGAGAGAGAGAGACACACAGAGTGTGAGCGGGGCTGGGGCAGAGAGAGAGGGAAACACAGAATCTGAAGCAGATTCCAGGCTCTGGGCTGTCAGCGCAGAGCCCGCCAGGGGCTCGAACTCACAATCTGTGAGATCATGACCCAGGCCAAAGTCAGTTGCTCAACCAACTGAGCCACCCAGGCACCAAGAAAGGAAAATATATTTTGGAGTCATACAGCTTTAGGTTCAAATGTGTCTAGTTTTACTTCAAGTTGCTTTTAGGTTTCAGGTGGGGAAATAAAATCAGACCACATAAATTACAAAATTGCTTTAAACGTTAGTACCAATGGTTAAACTACTAATGTCATAAATAAATATTTAGGTAATAACTATTAGGTTTTTGTTTGTTTTTATGTAAACGTTCAAACACATAGTGAGCACAGAGCTGGGAATTAAATCTGTATCTGATTCTACAGCCTACAGTTTTTCCTTGGATCATTTTGCCTTTCTCTTACTGTGATTTTTCTCTCAAGAATTACACATTATAGCAATTAAGAAAAATTATTATAGAATGGTATAGTAAAAGGCATGAAGATTTAAAAAAAAGCAACTATTACCAATACTTTTAACCAAGACCTTTTTTTTAAATCTAGGATGAAGGAAAAATGTATTTCAAATTTTAATTTGTCTGAACTCTCTCAATGGCCTCAGAACAACTAGTCACGACAGTACCAGATGTTCTCAACAGTGATTTTGATTTACCAGGTGGTATTTTCTTTCATGAGAGTTCAGGATCTGACAATTTGCAACTTAACTAAAAAAGAGAGAGAGAGAGAGAGGGAAAGAGAAGGGCTTACACAGATCCCTTTACAACCTTGTCACTCTGTCACTGCACTCCCAGGTAACACTGAGTTCTCTCACGTAACAGCTTGTTTATTTCTCTGCCTTCTGACAAAATAGAAAGATGTTGACATTTTTTTAGGATACTCTTTCTCATCTGTGCAAAATGTCATAATATCATGACTCACCAGGTCTCTTGCAGGTGGTTTCTGTATGACTCCAATTTTTCCTCTACCAACCGAGTTACTGAAATTGAGTAAGCGTGGGGTCCATTTAAGCTAGGATGCAGAATATTTGCCCATCCTCATTTTAAGAAGGTATACGTAAACTTCCTTGTCTTATCTCAGATGAAAATTAAAACATACAAATTTAACTTAAGGGCAACGAAGGATGACAAGTCACAAGACAAATCTAGAACCTAGCGTGAGAGCAGCCCAATAGTTCCCAGCAGGTTCGGAAGGAATTAATGCAGATGCAGACACTGACCAGGTAAAACGTTGAGAGGATGAAGAATTTCTCATACATAATTCATTACAATGCCTACCAGAAACACCAGGGTGGCTACAATGAGGTGTCAGAATTACAACCAGCGTGTGCATTTACTACCCTGGGCAATAAATGGCTACCCACTCATGAAGGTGAACACTTGACATTTAGGAGACGTTTCCAGCACAGAAAGAGACCTCGTGCCTTACGCTGATTCGGCTCAGAATTTCTCAAATAGCAAAGTTGTGAGATTGTAGGTAAGATCAGCATTAAGGGATAAGAATAAAGCACAACTGGAGGTGAGTGAATAATCAACGACTGTAGGGAAAAGAGGTCCCTAGAAAAGGTTTTTGTGTCACTGGAATCATGTCTGATAAACAGCAAAGGAGCGCTGCAGAAATAAATTTCAACTCTAGCAGAGTGCTGCAGCTGGGATATTCTGAGCAGCAACAAATGAAGCTAGTCTCTTGCAACAGTTAGCATGTTTGTAAACTGTTTTTGTTTTGTTTTGTTTGTTTCCTCTTAGGCAGGTCTGTTTCTTTATGAAAGCTCAGATATTTGGAATATGCTGGGCTACAGAGTCAGGGAGATGAGGTTCAGTTAACACTTGTTTAAAATATTTTAAATAAATAGCTGTATTCATTTTTGGAATTGATTCCCCCCCGCCAAAAGGCAATCCATAGAATTAGAGAATAAATGAATGGTTGCTTGGGGTTGATTGTGGAAATAGAGAATTACTACAAATGAACGCAGGGATTTGTTTTTGTGTTTGTTTTTGTTTGTTGGTTTTTTGTTTGGTTTGCTTTGTTTTCTTGTGGGTTTTGTTTTGTTTTGCTTTTTGTTTGTTTGTTTTGACTAACGAAATTTTCTAAACCTGGACTCAGATCTGGTTGCTGTAAAACTCTGTAAATTGACTTCGGTTCTGGGACGTAGATGGTACCTCAAAAAACCTATTTTAAAAAGTCTTGAGCGTTTAGACTTCTCTTAACAGACCTTGCTCCTCACCAATTCTTCTTCATAATACACTTTTTTTCACTAATTATCCTTTCATTTTGTGTGATCCCTTGTAGTTCATAAAGACCTTCAAGAAAAACAAAACAAATACAAACCAGACCTACGATTCCTTGACATCACTAGAAATTATTTTTTTTTTCTTTTCTCACGGAAAGCAGAATGAGAAAACAGATGAAATCAATGTCTATTTGTTTTAAGCAAGATACAAAAGACCTCTGGGCTCTTATCAAAATACAAGCCTGTATTCTGTAATGAAAGAGAGTCTTTGCAATGCCTGTGAATCTCCTTTCATAATTCTTCTTTATGTTAAAATCATACTGGCCCATTTTTTCACACTTCCATAAAAGAATAGGAATAAATTACCCTTTTGCACCTTTTGCGTGTGAGAGAATTGAGATAGAATTTACCACAGACTAACCTGCAAGGAAAACAGAAAAGATATCAGAACAACCCTTCTTTCCCCTGATTCTTGCCCTGAAAACTACTAGGAAATAAGTTTTATAATATGCCCTTCCAAAACTCTCCTGTAGCCCATCAACATAACTTCTTTATCTTCTGCTCTAGTTATATATATGTTTTATATATATTATATATTATATACATATAAAACATATATATAACACACATATATAACATATACACACGGTAATCTATTGGCTTCTCATGGTCTTCTGCCTCTTCAAAAACACTGTTTTCCCTTTTCTGATTTTGGTAAAAAAACACATAAAATCTACCATCTTAACCATTTTTTAAAGTTTATTTATTTATTTATTTGGAAGAGAGAGGGTGTGAGCAGGAGAGGGGCGGAGAGAGTGGGAGAGAGAGAGAGTCCCAATCAGGCTCCATGCTCAACGTGGAGCCTGACTCAGAACTCGATCCTATGACCCTGGGATCATGATAGGAGTAGAAATCAAGTCAGACACCTAACCAATTTAGTCACCCAAATGCCCAATGAAACTCAAACTTATTGAACAATTCCTCTTTTACCCCTCCTCCCGGCCCTTTGTAACTATCATCCTGCCTTCTGATTCTATGAATCCAATTCCTTTATTTATTCCATAGAAGTGGAATCATACAGTGTTGTTTTCTTTTTACTGGTTTACTTCACTTAAGCATCATGCCCTCCAGGTTCATCCATTTTGTAGCACGTCACAGGATTTCTTCCTTTTTTCCTCCAGCTTTATCGAAATACAATTGGTAAAAAGTGCAAGATATTTAAAGTATACAATGTGATGATTTGACATATATAAACGTTGTGAAAGAATTCCCCCCCCCCGCACTGATTAATTAAACACACTCATCACCTCACATACTCTTTTTCATGAGAATATTAAAGTTCTGCTCTCTTAGCGAATTTCAGTTATACAATACATTATTATTAACTATAGTAACTGTATTCTACATTCATTCCTCATACCTTATTTATCTTATAACTAAAAATTTGTACTCTTTCTACCAACCTCTTCTTATTTTCTCCACCCCCACCTCTGGCAACCACCACTCTACTCTCAGTTTTTACTAATTCTGCCTTTTTTTTTTTTTTTTCTTTTTTTGGATCCACAAATAAGCAATACCATTCAGTATTTGTCTTTCTTCATCTGGCTTATTTCATTTATTTTAATGCCCTCCAGGGTCATTTACATTGTTGCAAATGACAGGGTTTACTTCTTTCTTCAGGTTGAATAGTATTTCATTATAAATAAATATATATCCATCACATTTTACCCATTTATCCACCAATGGACATTTGAGGTGCTTCTACTTTTTGGCTATTGTAAATAGTGCTGGTATGCACATGGAAGTATAGATATCTTTTAGAAATTCTGATTTCAATTATTTTAGATATACACTCAGAAGTAGGATCATATGGTGGTTCTATTTTTAATGTCTTGAAGACACTGCATAGTTTTTCTACGCAGTGCACCATTTTACAATTCTACCAACAAGGTACAGGGATTCCAGTTTCCACATCCTTACCACCAACACTTGCTATCCCCCCCTTTTTTATAGTAACCATCCTAATGGTTGTGAGGCGATAGCTCATTGTGGTTTTTATTTGCAGTTTCCTGATGATCAGTGATGTTGTGTATCTTTTCATTTGCTTATTGGGCATTCAAATATCATTTTTGGAGAAACATCTATTCAAGTCCTCAGCTCATTTTTAATGTGGTATTTCATTTTGTTGTTGTTGAGTTGTAGTGGTTCTTTATATATTCTGGATATTAACTTTTCATTAGATATATAATATGTAAATATTTTCTCCCATTGATTAGGTTGCCTTTTCACTCTGTTGATTTTGTCCTTTGAGCCACAAAAGTTTTTTTTTTTTTTTTAATTTAAGGTAATCCTATTTACTCATTTTTACTTTTGTTAACTTTTAGTGGTTGGGGTCATATTTAAGAAAATATTGTCAAGTCCAATATCATAAAACATTGTCCATAGGTTTTCTTCTAGGAGTTTTATACTTTTAGGTCTTATGTTTAGATCTTTAATCTATTTTGAGTTCATTTTTGTCTCTAATGTAAGATAAGAGCTCAACTTCATTCTTTTGCATGTGGATATCCAGTTTTCCTAACAGCAATTGTTGAATACACTGGTTTTTTTTTTTGTTTTTTTTTTTCTGAATTAAGTGGTTCTGGTACATCTGTTGAGATCATTTGACATTGGTTTATTTCTGGGACTGCTATTACATTTATGGCCCTCTGCAGCATTTAACTCGTAGGGATATATTTGCCAATGAATTAACTACCTACTTGAAAGAGATGACTATATCTTAGAAACAGCAACAATACTCTGTGTTCATAGAGAGATAACCTGAGTCATCAGGGAGCTTCTCTTTTATCACATGGTCTATATTTTGGTATATTGCTTGGCAATCTTTACGACACAAGCAGAGTATTTTTTTTAATCCTTTTTTGTCAGCCTTAACATTAATACATATTTAACTCCCTGACATAATTAATTTTGCATAGTTGTGTGAGTTGTAATCTAATTTTGTAGCTCAACAGGCATTTTAACCAAGAAAAGGTGGAACTTAATCAGGGGACACTTACAAATTTCCTGTTAAAGTAATAGTTGCTTAAAACATAATTGGAATATTTTTAAATGACTAATAAATGTTTTTATAGATTATTTTATAATCTGATATACAGTGACTGAGCAACTTCTGTTATCAGGAAGACAATGTTCTTTTTCTTTTCAAGACATCTTAAGTAGTTTTTTCTTAGCTAACTGCAAATATTAGCTTCTATTCACTTGTATTCTAAAGAAGATTGAAATTTGCATGATTCAACCAAGTCCAGATCTAGATCTAGATTGTTATATAAATCCCATTTTTAGGAAATGTCATGGTTTGTATCTCCATATGGCAAACGTCTTTCCAGATTCATCTTCTGATTCTGCCTACATTTACTCTGGTATAGCTCATTCTCCCTTTAAAAACAAATTTCTGCAAGTTGCTTTTCAAACCGTTCAAGTTACTCTTTATTCAATCATTACTAAATCAAACTCATAAGACCTTGGAATCTCCTTACTGAGGTACATACATATGAGTACCCTCTGGTAGTATTATTGGATCTCTAGTGCCATGGTCACCCTCCTCCTCAATGTTATCCAAACTCTGACTTCACAGAAAGAATCTATCATTGCAATAAGTTTGGTCTGGCCTTCTATATCTGCATACATGAAATACATTTTTATTCCAATTCTATATAATAAGATTAATATTTATTTTAATAAAGCAATAATTTCTTTAAGGCATATAACAACAGAAGTGTTAGATACCAAATACAAGTAATTAAATTTCCCCAAATCTCCTCACTTCTTTCATATTCTTCTGAAACCGTAAGTAAATGGTTGCAGAACTAACCAAGAAAGAAATATAACTTTTTGTTACAATGTTTGACTGTATTTTTATAGAGAAATGCTTCTCCACTCAATAAAAGAAGTATATTTACAAAAACTTTGTTTAATATGCTAAATATTTTCACAATAATTTTGATGCTTCTACGCAATTTAATGTCATGCAGTAGGTGATGAGAATAGAAAATTAATGTACTGTGACTTCAATGGGCTTCTAATTTAATCAAAACAGAAGAGATGTTGATAAAAATACAAGTAAAATATATGCCAAGATATGAGTAGTGAAAAAGACAACAATAAAAGCTAATTATGTATATTATTTTGCTTTGAAATAAAATATGGACATTTATAGCACTGACTATAATTAAACAATTTCAGATAAAAATGCTATTCATGCATCCATTAATCAACAGTATTGCACTGTGACTTAGAATTAATTCATGTATTTTTTCAGACTCTATAGATTACTGTAACTCATTAACTTAAAGTGAAGTCTCCTCTTGAAGTATCAAAGATAAACATAGTATTCAAAAATAGGCTTTTATTCTCGTAATTTACATTTAATTTTAATTTAAGATTTATCTGAATTGCATTTAAGCCCCCAATTAGTTTTTATAACACAATTATAGGGCATGGTATGAAGAAAAACAGTGAGGTTACAAAGTTAGTGAATTCAAATATATATTTTGGCTTAGGAATTTAGGGATTGGCTTTGGATACCGCATTATAAAAGCATTTCCAGGAATCTTGGTATAGGTGGTCAAAATCCTTACTTTTCAAAATTCTGACCTAGCAACTCAGGGAAAGAAAATTATAACAAAAGGTGTAGACTTGAGTCCATTTAACCAGATTATCATATAGTATTTCTAATAACTGCTAAGCATCTTTAATATGAGTATTTTTATAGCACGTGGATACAACATATCCAGAATGGAGTCATCACTCTCCTAAACATTCTTTTTTCATCTCTATTTCTTACGTCTTTTAGTAACATCTTTCTACTCACTGCCCTCTTCTTCTTCCACAACCTCATATCCAATCCTCTATTTCAGCGGTCTTTAAACTCATTACGCTCTCCTAAACTATTGCATTAAACTCCCATAGACTTCTCCACCCCTGTTCTCATTCACTTGACACAATGGTGTCAGATTAGTTTTACTAAAGCCACCCCAATTGTGTTACATTTTGCATAAAATCTTTTAGAGTCTTCCTTACATACCAAATGAAATCTACCTTAATTTTTTATGTGAAATCCAGAATTACCTGTCCCCAAGCTGACTTTTCCAATTTTGTCTAATCATATTTCTTGCTACACAATCTCTCTGTTTTATTTTGCTTCAAACTACAAACCAATTAAAATGTTCACTATATGCTACTTGAGTTACTCTACTTGTCCATTTTGTTTATGAAAGCCCCAGGTCAAAACATTTCCTGATTTACTCAGCTGGAAGCAGATTTTCTAAAACCAAATAATGACTCTTTTTCTTTCCTTTTAATCTTATATTTAATATTATGTTGAATAATGACTTATGTATAAGTCTAATTTTTTCTAAAGCATATATTTCAAGAATGTGAAGTCTATTTCAACTTCATACACACTCAGAATCTATTTAAAACTTTCTTAAGAATAGCCATTAATATTTTTCAACAAAAAATATGAGTTTTCTGTTTCAGCTTTTACTTATTTTGACTCAGTGCCCACAAGCTAGTACATATTATTTTACATCAATAGAATGTATAGAAATGCATTCATTGTATTTAATATTTAATAAACACTAAAATATTTAATAAACACTAGCATGGAACTTACTATTGCCAGACACTCTTTGAATCATTAAATATATTACATACATTTCATGAGAATTTCTTTTTTTTTTCAATGTTTATTTATTTTTGGGAGAGAGAGAGAGAGAATATGCATGCATGCAAGTGGGTGAGGGGCAGAGAGACAGAAAGAGAAAAGATGCAAAGCCGGCTTTGGGCTGACAGCAGAGAGCCTGATGCAGGGCTTGATCCCATGAACTATGAGATCGTGGGGCTGGAACCCATGAACCATTAGATCACAACCTAAGCCAAAGTAGGATGCTTAACCAACTGAGCTAGCCAGGTGCCCTGGGAAATTTCTTAATGTTACTTTATATATGAGATAACTATATATACCTACCACAATATAGTGTATCCAAAGCAATACTGAATATATTAATGCGATATAGTAAAGATACTCATAAAAAACTGAGCTTTATATGTAAATTAGAAATATTCTTCTATCATTATAGAATAAAATAAAATATGGAAATTTAAATCCACTGTAAAAACTAACATTTAGTTCACAATAAGATTGGGGATAGTAGAGGTGATTTTTCAAGATGTTTAAGGTTATGAACTACTGAAATTTACTTAAGCTCTTTATGCAGATACTTTAGTCTTTTATACCTGGTCGTGAAGTGTGTAATATTCTATGCACTGATAATTCATTTAAAATTACTATCTAATATGGCTTTCCCTTAGAAATTTCCTTGAACATTTATGGAATTTAGTTTGAAAATATATTCTCATTTTGAACCAAAACTAGGCTTTCTTTATCTATGGAGAATCATTAATGTGAATTATTATTCTATTTATTCTAAGAATACTCTTTTATTCTTTTCATGTTTTTGATGTATACACAGAATTGGCAAAAATACAAATTATTAAAAGAAGGAAGTTTATAATTATATTTATTTATATATTTATTTATTTTAAAGTTTATTAATTTATTTTGAGGAGGGAGGGGCAGAGAGAGAGGGAGACAGATAATCCCAAGTAGGCTCCATGCTGTTAGCACAGAGACTGACATAAGGCTCAATCTCTTGAACCTTAAAATGATGACCTGAGCTGAAACTAAGAATCAGATGTTCAACCAATTGAGCCACCCAGGCATCCCTAAATTATGTTTAAAACCAAATATCCCCCAAATCAGGTATTAGAGAACACAGGTAGTTAAAATTTGGATAGGGAGGTAGCCAAAAAGGAACTGTCTAAATTATGAAAATAATTATCCTCTGTAATTATTTCATGTTATGAAATGGATATTAATAATTTTTTACTTTATTAATTTATTTAAAATAATTTTTATAATTCTTTTTCATTCAAAGTGACTTTGACTATTTTAATAAAAGTTTTAACAATTAAAAAAAAATTTAATGTTTATCTTTATTTTTGAGTCAGAGAGAAACAGAGCATGAGCAGGGGAGAGGCAGAGAGAGAGGGAGACACAGAATTAGAAGCAGGCTCCAGGCTCTGAGCTGTCAGCACAGAGCCCAACGCGGGCTGGAACTAATCAACTGAGATATGACCCGAGCGGAAGTCGGACGCTCAACCAACTGAGCCACCCAAACACCCCAAAGTTTTAACAATTTTAATAACCTACTTGAAAATTCCCTATAAATGTCATGGTAGGTAACTAATTAGGTATGTATCAGTTTGGAATTTATTTATTTGTAAATAGGATTCATTGTGATATGGATGGGACAGGAAGAATTCTGAAGGTGAGGACTAGAGATAGAGAAGAGCTAAGGCACCACTGTGCTCGCTGGGGCCCTCCTACATTTAGGAACAACGTCATCAATCATCTTCTCTTCCATGACTTTATTCCCCTCAGTCACATAAGACTCGATACCTTAATCATACCTTTAATTAAGATATTCCATGGATGTTCCTAGAAGTATCTTAATAGAGAAGGGTGAAAACTAAACAAACAAACAAACAAAAAAACCAAAAACCAAAAACAAAAACAAAATAAACATCAAGAGAAGGAGTCAGAGAAGTAGGAAAACATCAAGGGGGAGGGTATGTGGTTATAACAATTAAAAAGAGGCTCACCCTCCACACTCACACTGGGCATGTGACACTGTTATCTCCCAGGGATCCACAGTAAGAAAAGAATGATACGCACATTGATTTAATACAACTGTTTTAAATAGTTTATTCATGTTCACATTCTTTAATGCTCACAAAATACCTTGAAGTGGGAAGTATTATTTTTTTTACATTACAGATGAGGAAATTGAAATGTAAGGAGGTTGAGTAGTTGCTAAACACTAGAGAACTCGTTAAGTAATGGGAGTGAGGAATCAACCCAGGAAGTGAGAGAACAACTCAGGAAAGAAGGAACCAATTCAGTCTGGCTCCAGTATTCAACGTCTACAATTTTTTTAACTCCCTTTTTGTTATAGGTTGAATTGTGTCTCCTAATAAGATATTTCAATATCTTATCTCCCAACACCTTAGAATGTGATCTTGTTTAGAAATAGCATCATTGCAGGGGCACCTGGGTGGCTCAGCTGATTGAAGATCCCTCTTTATTTCAGCTCAGGTCATGATACCAGGGTCATGGGATTGAGCCCTGCATGGGGCTCTATGCTCAGTGTAGAGCCTTCTTGGGATTCTTTCTCTTTCCCTCTGCTCCATCCCCTTTTTGCGCTTTTCTGTCTCTTAAAAAAGAAGGAAGGAAGGAAGGAAGGAAGAAAGGAAGGAAGGAAGGAAGGAAGGAAAAAAGGAAGAAATAGCATCCTTGCATATATAATTAGTAAAGTTTAGATGAGGTCATACTGAGTACAGAGAGCCTTTAATCCAATATGATGACTGGTGTCCTTGTAAGAGGAAAGAGTGACAACAGTGACAAAAGAGAACACCATGTGAAGACAAAAGACACACGGGGAAAAGATACCCATGTGACAGTGATGGATGCAAAAATTAGAGTTCGATATCTATAGGCCAAGGAAAACCAAGAGTGTCTAGTAACTATCAGAAGCTAGGATAGAAGCATGGAACACAAAGTCCTCCAAATTAGTATCTTGATATTGTACTTCTAGCCTCTAAAACTGTGAGAGAATAAATTCCTGTTCTTTCAAGTCACCCAGTTTGTTGTACTTGTTATAAGAGCCCTAGGAAAGAGTACATTCTATAGACATTATCTCAGAACTTAGTTTTATTTCACATTCAGTTCTTACATTGAATTATATTATAACCTATGTCTTCCTTCAATAAAAATAGCTGACAGTCTATTCTAAGCAAGGGAAACTGTTGGAAAATTGAGAAATGGCATACGGTTGGAAAAGACAGCATATTTAAAGGAAATGGTAACGGTTCATAAGGCTGGGAGTAAAGAAGACACACAGAGTACTGGTTTCTGAAGTAAGTTGCTTTGAATGATAGAGCAGGAAGTCTGGACTTTGTTTTGCTTCTGAACACCACTGAAAGTTTCTGGCCAGAAAAGTAATGTCACAAGAAGTGTGCTTCAGGAGGTTCAATATAACTGCAAGGAATTAGATCTTACAGAGTAGAAATAACGGGAGGCAGCATGAATAGTTAGGAGACAATAAGTCTCAGAGACAGTGGTGTAGGTAAGACATATGAAGAGAGCTAGCATTTGAGAAGAACCTTTGAAAGGAATTCTGGGGAAGGAAAATACAGAGTATATAATAATTGCATATGCAGAAACAGAGAAGACTAAGATAATTTTATGTTTCAAATCTAGGTGAACGGGACTCTAGTTGTCTCATTACAGAGATAGTACGTGACAAGAGATATATTTTGTTTTACTTTGTGTTTAATGTTGACCTTGTCCTATGTGCATTCCTGGTGATACAACTCAGATGAAGATATCTTAAAGGTAGCTAAAAATGCATAACTTAATTTAGAAAAGAAACAGAAATAAGAGCAGCTAATATCCTTTGACTGATGGTAAACTCTGGGATAGGCAATGTTAACAGCTTTCAAGTACTGTCTTATTAATTCGTAAATACTTCTGTGAACGATAATTGCTATTATAAACCTTTACCAGATGAGGAAAATTGAGGGAGAGAGAGGTAAAATAACTTACCAATGCTACACTATGAGTAAGTGGGGAGCCAAGATTGCATTTCTGGTTGTCATACGTCAAACTGTGGAGTCATCCTCATTTAAAAAATGATAGCTAAATTATCAGATAATTAGATGGGATTCATGGAAGTTCACACAGAGAGTCAGTAGGTCCAGAATCACACTGTTCAGAACATGTGAAGTAATATACTCCAAAGAGAAGACTCTCCAGTTACTTAGAATAGAGTGATGCCTTTTATGCCTAGCCTTGGCTATTTTTATTTTGAAACCAGCCAGTATTTTAGTGGACATGACCCTAAGATGGCTCTAGTATCCATTTTACCCTTATTCAATTATATATACCTTGAATTATCATCTATGTTAAGTATTAACATTAAAGGTACCTTTATATAATATTTAAGAATTTTAAATAGAAAAGACAGACAGCTCTTAGAGAAGGCTAGTCAGAAAGGCTTAAACTTCTCCGTGGTGCAGTCTTAAATTTAATAAATGTACACATAAGGCGCAAATCATTTAAAAGTGTGTTATTCTTTTCTAGGATAGTTTATAAAAAAGTTTCAGTGAAAAGTAAATAAAATAATAATAGCAGTGTGCCAGAAGGGACATGGTGTTCCATGCATGTTATATTTCCCTGAAGATTTTGACTGAATGGATTACCTTTACAACTTCCCCCTCTTAACCAGCTTTGACATAAGTGTGTTAGACTGTTAAGTTTCTATATTTAGCCTAAAGCTGAGTGAATTTCACTGAAGTGTGAAGTAATTTTAAATATGTTTTGTGTAAAATTTTGCTGAACTTTAAAGCCACTCTGACACCACGGTGATTAAAAGGTGCTCAAAACACAAATCAGTGTAGTTAAATATACTGACCATGTGTGATGTTTAAAACATAGCATTATGCTATTATTCTTGGTCCACATTGGAAGCAACATTCTTTTTTTATAGCCACAGCTAAATATTTTGTATAGCAAAGAGATATTGGATGTAGTAATAGTATTTAAACTCAGCTTCATTACCATAACTTTAATAGATGCAATAGAAGAAAAACCCTATAACAGTTAAATAAATATTTCTGAGTTTCCTGCTTTTGTGGAAAACTGTAGTGGTCTTCAGTTTACTGAGAGTAAATTGACATGATTTCTCTGCAAGGCTTAGTCTATTATGAGTATTTTTAGCTAAGCTAGTTTCTGGAGAAATACCTCATCATCATCCACTTTAGAATATTACTTGGTGAGGATTATAGAAGAAACATAAATTATATGCAGAAGGGGTAAATGTTACTGCCATGATTCTATGGCAGTGATGGTTATGATGATTTAACTTTTTCTTTAGCCGTCTGCCAACCCAAGGATATTAACGGGGCAATAGTCTCAAGATGGGTCCACTAGACAAAAGAAATTATATCTTGAGAAATAATAATAGAAATAATAACCTGCTTCACTTATGATTTAACTCTCTAATAACTAGCAATAGCACAGGACATTATAGTGGAATCTCTCTAAAAATGAATAATTTTTTCAGCTGTATTGAATGATAATTGATACATAGGAACTGTATATATTTTATTTATTTATTTATTTATTTATTTATTTATTTATTTATTTATTTTCTCAGGTTAGTCAGCATACAGTGCAGTCTTGGCTTATGCAATAAATTGAAGAAGACACAAAGAAATGGAAAAATGTTTCATGCTCATGGATTGGAAGAACAAATGTTGTTAAAATGTTGAAACTACCCAAAGGAATCTACAAGTTCAATGCAATCCCTGTCAAAATAACAAGAATTCTTCACAGAGCCAGAACAAAAAATCCTAAAATTTGTATGGAACCACAAAAGAGCCCAAATAATCAAAGTAATGTTGACAAAGAACACCAAAGCTGGAGGCATCACAGTTCAGACTTTAACTTGTATTACAAAGCTATAATCATTAAGACAGTGTGGTATTGGCACAAAAATGGACACAAAGATCAGTGGAATAGAATAGAGAAACCGGAAAAGAAATTGCATAATATTAATGTGTGTAACTTGATGTTTTGATGTATAAATATATAGATATAGATATATGTATAGATTTTTTTTTCAATATATGAAATTTATTGTCAAATTGGTTTCCATACAACACCCAGTGCTCATCCCAAAAGGTGCCCTCCTCAATACCCATCACCCACCCTCCCCTCCCTCCCACCCCCATCAACCCTCAGTTTGTTCTCAGTTTTTGAGTCTCTTATGCTTTGGCTCTCTTTCACTCTAACCTTTTTTTTTTCCTTCCCCTCCCCCATGGGTTTCTGTTACGTTTCTCAGGATCCACATAAGAGTGAAAGCATATGGTATCTGTCTTTCTCTGTATGGCTTATTTCACTTAGCATCACACTCTCCAGTTCCATCCACGTTGCTACAAAGGGCCATATTTCATTCTTTATCATTGCCACATAGTACTCTATTGTGTATATAAACCACAATTTCTTTATCCATTCATCAGTTGATGGACATTTAGGCTCTTTCCATAATTTGGCTATTGTTGAGAGTGCTGCTATAAACATTGGGGTACAAGTGCCCCTATGCATCAGTACTCCTGTATCCTTTGGGTAAATTCCTAGCAGTGCTATTGCTGGGTCATAGGGTAGGTCTATTTTTAATTTTTTGAGGAACCTCCACACTGTTTTCCAGAGTGGCTGCACCAATTTGCATTCCCACCAACAGTGCAAGAGGGTTCCCATTTCTCCACATCCTTGCCAGCATCTATAGTCTCCTGATTTGTTAATTTTGGCCACTCTGACTGGCGTGAGGTGATAATAGATCTTTAAATGATCACCAAAATCAAGCTAATTAACATGTCCATCACCTCACATAGTTTGTGTGTGTGTGTGTGTGTGTGTGTGTGTGATGAGAAAGCTTAAGGTATACCCTCTTAGCAAGTTTCAAGTTTACATGACAGTATTGTTAACTGCAGTCACCATGCTGTACATTGTATCTCCAGAAATTATTTATCCTGCACAACTGAATCTTTGTACCCTTTGACCAACAACTTCCCCTTCCCCCTTTGCCCTGCCCGTGTCAACCACCACTCTATTCTCTGTTCCTATGAGTTTGAAAATTTTAGATTCTACACATAAGTGAGAGCATTTGTATTTGTATTTGTAGTTCTGAATTATTTCACCTGGAATAATGTCATCCATGTTCATCCATGTTGTTGCATATGGCAGGATATCTTTTGTAATGTCTAAATGTACACATACACACACACACACACACACACACACACACACACACACACATACGATATTCCTTAATCCATTCATCTATCAGCAGACATTATAGCTGTTTCCATATCTTGGCTATTGTGAGTAGTACTGCAACCTGGGAGTTCACTGAAGAGTATCTCTTCATAATAGTGACTTCCATTTCTTCAGATGGATGGCCACAAGCAAAATTATTGGATTATATTGCAGTTCTGTCTTTAATTTTTTGAGGACCCTCTATATCTCTTCACACAGCTATATCAATTTACACATCTGCCAACAGCGTACATGTGTTCTCTTTTCCCAACATCCTTGTCAATACTTATCTTTTTTCCCCCCCGAGCTGAGGAGAGGAACTGTGACAGATGTCTGCATAAATGTTCTGACCACATGATCTTCCAAACTATTGCTTGTTCTCTGTCAATCCCAGGGTCTTAGTAAATGCTGGGCCCCATTGGCTCTCAGAAGCAGACACGGGTAAAAGCTAGGCCCTTGGGTAGAAAAGTTGAGGGGCTAAATATGCAGATCAACTCCATCCAGGGAGAAGCTGGGGACTTGGTTTTGTTGCTGGAGTAAATTTTTTGCAGCAGGAAGGAGCCTTGGAATATTCTCATATGTCCATCCCAAATCCCAAATGATTAGTGCTTGCCTGCTCATCAACTCAGTGATGAGTGAGTTAGAAAGAAAACAATGGGTTCTAAAAATTAAATGATATTCCCATATATACAGTTTTTCTTTGTGGCTTCATTTCAATAATGAAGTAAGTTTTGAATGTAATTTAATTGCACATAGATCCCTCAGGTTACATTTTATCTTCCTGAGATTACCTTTTTCCTTGAGGTCTTTATTTTGTTTGCTATAAGTAAACATTTTCTATATTTTTAAAATATGCCATCAGAAAACGTGGGTGGTAGAATCTTTTAAATCATTTAGTCCAAATAACAAAAGAGGAAAATAGGAAATTTTTCTAGGATTATTTAAGTAGTTAGAAGAGAACTTGAGTTTTCTAGTTTCTTAACAAAAATATACCCACTCTTTTATTTTCTTTATGCTTGATGGGCAGTTACAAAAAATCCATTTGCTATTCTACTGTGATAGGTGGGATACACTTATTGATAGTATTAAACAAGTAATTTTGCAGTGTAGAAATAATAAACCATCTTTAAAGTTTCATTTAACTCATTCTCATAAACAATACTAATTCAAAAAATCTTAACTGGGAAAAACAATTAAGCAACCGATATCATGACATAATACTTGAAATATAGTACATACCAATGCACAGATTATACTTTTTGAACTATATATAAAGGTGAAGATAAAATATTAAAATTTTATGCATAAAAACTGACTCTCATTTTTAAAAAACAAATTCCTTTATGTGAGAGAGAAAGAGCTGGAGATAGAAAGAAAGGGAGGGATGGTGGGAGGGAGGGAGACAAAGATTTATTATAAAAAATTGACCCATACATTTATAGAGGCTGAGATGTCCCAAGATCTTCAGCTGGCAAACTGGAAGCCTAGGAGAATCTATGTGTAGTTGTAACATAAGTCTGAAGGTCTGAAAACCATGAGAGCCGATGGCATAAATTTCAGTCCAAAAGCCATCAGTTTCAAGATTCAAGAAGAGCAGAAGAGATGCTTCAGACTGAATCTAGAGACTGAAAAAGACCAACATCCCAGCTTCAGCAATCAGGCAGTAGGAGTCCCCTCTTAGCCTTTTGTGCTATTCAGGTCTTCAACTGATTAGATGAGGCCTACCAAGGGAGGTAATTTCTTTACTTAGTCTACTGATTCAAACATTAATCTCATCCAGAAACACCCTTATGGGTACACCCAGAACAATGTTTGACCTAATGTCTGGGCATCTTGTGGCATAGCCAAGTTGAAAAATAAAATTAACCATTATACCATGCAAATAGTATCAGTGGTTTGAACTAGGCTGTTGTCATAGCACTGTAATTGGTGAAAATGGACAAATTACATTAAAATCATGGAGGCAGATGGAAGTACTTACAGAAAATATAGAGTGAGACAAAACTGGGACCATGACAGAAACCTGAGGGTTTTCAGTACTAACATGTAAGAAAGAGGAGGAGAAGCCAAATGAAGAATGCATGGAGAAAGGCAAACAGATAAAAGGGAAAAAAGGACGTGGGTGCCATCGAAGTGAGATTGTTTTTAAAGTTTTTTTTAATGTTTATTTTCGAGAGAGAGAGAGAGGGGGGGAGAGAGAGAGAGAGAGAGAGAGAGAGCAAGCAGGGGAGGGGCAGAAAGAGAGGGAAAGACAGAATCCAAAGCAGGCTCCAGGCTCTGAACTGTCAGCACAGAGCCTGATGTGGGGCTTGAACCCACAAACTGTGAGATCATGACCTGAACCAAAATCAAGTGAGATTTTTTTAAAGGATAAAATGGTTCATGGTATCAAATGCTCTTGTGGGTTGAACCAAATAAGGACTAAGATATATTTCCCAGATATAGCTGCAGGAAAGTCATTGGAGACCTTACCAAGAAGGTTATTAGTGGAGCGTTGGAGCCAAAATCCATGTTGGAGTGTGTTGGGCTGTGAATGGGATTTGATTTTTTTTTTTTTTAGTGGAGAAAATGAGAGCAAGTTGTCATTGACTTTAGCAGTGATGTAATGATGAGACAATAGGCTTCAGTCTTAGAGGGTAATGGGGCAAAGAGGACAATTAAATGAGATGCATTTCCTCTTTAAGGAAAGAGATCTATTTGAATATACTCTGAATTTTTCAAGATAATCAGCTATCCACTACCTTTAAAATAAAGGTACTGCAGTTAAAATATATAAATGTTTCTAGAGAGGTTAGTCTGCAGAACACAATTTCATATAATAGCTTTTTCATTGCTGGAGTTCAAATCCAAAATGTACAGAAGTTATTCCTTATATAGGGAAAATATTGATATATTTCTGGCAAATCTCACCCTGTGTCATATCATTGCTGATTTTCTGTAATTCAACCACTTGCTAAGTCATTTTCCCAAGATGTTCTCTCTTCCTGAAATAGTTTCCAGCACTCTACCCCACCTTTATTCTGTTTTATCTAATTAATGTCTACAGCTCTCAGAGAAAATATAATTTATTTAGAGATGTTTTTTCTGACCCCCCCCCTTACTAAAACAACTTCCTCTACCAAATATCGTTACCTTATTAAATGCCTCTTCTCTTGGAAATTTTCCAAGTTTTATTTTTATATTTATTTGGTGGGTCTTTAATGTATTTCCAGTCCACTATAATTTATTCATATTAAAATATGTTTGATTATATCTTATTTCATTGTCTCCACAGCACCTACACACCCCTCATAAAAATGATACGCTCAATACATATGTGTAGAATGGCTGAATATACAAAACCAATGCGAGCACATCTAGCCAAAAAATTGTAAATGTGGGTGAATAAGCTAGCTAACATAATCTGTATTAGTCTTCACATATAGTTAACTATTGATATTGCATTTAAAAGATGAAGATTATTTTTTAAAATGAGACATACAATATTATTATATTTTATTAGTATATCAAAATATAATATAAAATTGATATTTAATAATGTAGGGGATAAGAACTTGAACAAGTTTTCTTTCCTATGAGCTTTTCTAAAACATTTTAGAGTTGTTGAACATTTTTTTATTTTTTGAGGAAAGCTGAATGAACATCCCAGATGGAACACATCCTATAACCTAAGAAATATAATAACTTGGTTTAAGTACTTTGAATCATCTAATACAAGTTGTATATTGAGAGTTATATATTAAAAATATTTTACTCAATACAATTGTCTGTATATGTTACATAACCAGCTAATGAGTGACACATTTTTTAAATTTTCTAGAAACAAACAGCAAATACATAATCATAGAATCATAGACTAACAGATTTTAAGGAAAACTTATGCCACCAGTGCTATTTCCCTGAGAGCAGGAACCCCATCTACAGCATCTTAAGTAGTTATTCATGTATTCTTTTCTGCAATAATTCTAAATGCTCTGGACAGAAGCCAGTTCTTTGATAAAGTCTCTAATGGTCAAAAAGGTCTTCCTTTTATTGATCCAGCATTTTTCCCCTTGCAGTCTTGATTTTTCATTCCAACCCATCTTCCCAAGCAGCATAAGAAATGTCTGACTATCTTTCTACATCACTCAAATATTTGAAGACCTCTGATTCCTTTCTTTGGGGGTATATATCCTTGTCCCACACAGACAATGGTTTTCAAGCTGCTTATAAAAAACAAAAACAAAAACAAAAATAGTCATTCCACTCTGCTTTAAGTTGCACTTGAGAATTTCACTGATGTTAACTGTCATCCTCTATGTTATCTATTTTTTAACACATTAGCTATTCTAGCTTTCTTTATTCTTTATTTCCTTATTGTAAGTAATATTCTCCGTTTATAATAAAACACTAAGAAAGAATAAACAAATTAAGACAAAGAAAAGTTCTATTAATTGCCAATAGAGTTCTCTTCCATTTTTAGGAAATTGTCAGATTATATAATATGAAACTATTGCTCTATAAAAATATCAAATACACTGGGTAACATCTGAAAAATACACTATTATGTACAAAGATTAGGTTTTAACACAACAAAAATATAGAAATGGCCAAGGACCAGAAATGGAGAGAAAGTTGGAAAACAAAATAGAAATCAAATAACAACAGGTTTGGTAGTTTGAGGGATAGAAGAGTATTCAATGTCTTTGGCAACCAAGTAGTTTGGGCTCTGAAAAAAGTAGGCAACTTTTAAGGGACCAATACTCAGCGGAAATGTGCATTAGGAAAAATGTATGTAGAGGAAAAAGAGAATGCTGGGCTCTAGGAGAAGAAAAAAAAAAATGCTCTCACCTAACAATTGATCACCGCAAGTCCATTTTGATGTCTGCTTGGGTTTAAATTAACATGATTTGCATGGTTTTGGAAATCTTGACAACTAAATCACTATTACATAGTCATAAATTGTTAATAAAATTGATGTGCCTGATAAAATGAAATTCATAATTACTCTATGTTAAAGAAAAAAAAAGATACTAAAGAAAAAAAAGTTCAGAGTGTGCTAACTGATACCATTCTGCTGAACAGGAGCTTATATTGCTTTCTTTTTTAAAAAAATTCTTTAATATTTATTTATTTTTGAGAGAGAGAGAGAGAGCATGAGTGGGAAAGGGGCAGAGAGAGAGGGAGACACATAATCTGAAGCAGGCTCCAGGCTCTGAGCTGTCAGCAAAGAGCCCAATGCAGGGCTCGAACACATGAACTGTGAGATCATGACCTGACCCAAAGTCAGACGCTTAACTGACTGAGCCACCCAGGTGCCCCGGAGCTTATATTTCAAAATAGCAAAAATACACTATAAGAAAACAACAACAACAACAATATGTGTTGGAAATAACAAATAGGAGAATTAGACTGTCAGAAAGGTCAGAAGGTATAAAATGGGTATGAAAAAACTGTATTTCAAGAACATAGGAAGATTGAAAGTTACTATATTAAAATGAGAATGTTTAACAAATAGAAATTATAAAAATTAAAAAAAAATTAGATTAAAAAATAAACTTCATTATATTAAAAAAGTTAACTCAAGGGATGGGGCAAAAGAGCACATGCACCTGAAAAGAGAATTTCTAGCCTACTTTTTGACACTCAATACATTGCACTAAATGAAGGGGTGCCTGGGTGGCTTAGTGGGTTAAGCATCCAACTTTTTATTTTGGCTCAGGTCATGATCTCAGGGTTGTGAGATCAAGCCCCAAGTTGGGCTCTACACTGACAGCATGGAGCCTGCTTGAATTCTCTCACTCTCTCTCTCTCTGCCCCTTCCCTGTTTGTGTGCACTCCCTCTATCAAAATAAATGAATAAACATTTAAAAATAAATAAATAAATAAATAAATCATACATACATAAATCATTATAGTAAATGAAGCATAAATAGATAATGAGATGGAAATTGCAAGAAAAATAGAAGATATGAAGGATACTATGAGAGGATCCAGTGTATATCTCACTGTATTTCTACTGGAAGATAATGTTAGCAAATGATGAACACAGGCAAAGAGAAATTTTGAAAAAAAATGAGCAGAGATTAAAGAGAGAAACTTATAAAAGAATGAAACAATTTGACTGACACAGATGTTCCAACACAATAATAGAAGCTGAGAGAGTAGATAATTTCTTCAAAGTGCTGAGAGAAACAATGTCAAACTAGAATTCAGGATAAGCCAAACTATCATTTGCAATGAAAGAAATAAAGAAATATTTAGATTTTTTAAAAGGAAGATATTTGCAAACCACAGCTCTACAAAAATGAATTTTTAATTGCGAATTTTAGGAATAACAAAATTAAACCCAAAGGGAAGATACTTACTCCAAAAAGGAATGGAAGTGAAATAAAAATAAGTAAACATGTTGGGAAATAAAAAATATATAAAACAAGAATCATGGTGGATCATCTGGGGGCGAGGAAAAATAAAAGAAAATTGTTCTAAAATACTAGACAATAACTCCATGTAGAACGGGAGGGATGATCTAAGGAAAAGTATTCCAAGTTGCTTGTATTGTCTGAAAAGTGACTGGAGCTATTCATGATTGATTTGTTAAATTAGAGATAAATAGTTAAAACATAGGGACATCCAATACAAAAATAGACTTTTAGCTTCCAGGCATTAGATTTTAGAAATATGTAACACAACAGAAAGATTAGAGAAATAAAACAAAAAGAAAGTACAATGGCAAACCAGTATCTCCAGGATGATGTTGCAGCAAGTGGAAGGTAATAAGGGTATGCAATTATTGGTCAGTCATCAACAGCTATCTTTTTCCTGAGTGTACTGCCGTTTACACAGTAGTTCCATATTTCCTTCTTTATTTAAACCTGACAAAAATTCAGTCGTATAAAAGAAGTCATTTTCTGTTGTTTTATAGATAAGATACTGAGCTATTTTTTTTTAATCCAGTGTATATTTATTTGTGGCGTTGATTTATAATTCAAAGAGACTAGAGAAATTGTTCAAATCCATTCCTTCTGTTTCTAGGTCAAGCACCTTTGCCATTTGCAACTCAGTCTACAATCAGTCATTCAATTGTGAAGACATGGGTCATGATAAAACCCACTTTACAAAATTAATATAAGATATACTGCAACATTCCACACTGACATCAGATTACGTTATGTTTTTGCCATTCTCCAAATATAAACCTTTGGAAGAGGATGCAAATTTAGACGTAGATTGCTGCTGATTCTGGAAGTTATGTTTCTTAGAGTGATGACTGCCTCCTTATTCAAGTGGTCATGAAATTTGTTTAATATTCTGTTCTTGAATTTGAAAAGAAGTTAATATCAACTTGACTATCCTGTTTTGTTTTGTTTTTTAAGAATTGTTCTCCCGACCCCACTCCCAATTTGAACAAGAAAGCAATTGGCTTTTCTCTCATCTTCTTAAATTTCAAACTTTAAAAAATGTACATATTTATTTTTTAAAGTTTATTTACTTATTTAAGAGAGAGAGGGAGAGAGAGTGGGGGGGGGAGGGACAGAGAGGGGGGGAGAGAGAGAATTCCAAGCAGACTCTGCACTGTCTGCATGGAACCTCATGCAGGGCTCAAACTCAGGAACCGTGAGGTCATCACCTGCGCTCAAATCAAGAGTCAGACGCTTAACCAACTGAGCCACCCAGGAGCCCCTGAAAAGTTACATATTTAAATAATCACTAAGATATATGTGAAAACCTTCTGAAATTAGGTAGAGATTTAGAAAGTCACTTATGATCATTAGGTGTTTTCTTATATTTTTATTTTTCAGTTTTCAATCTACAACTGATTCTCTGCTCTAAAGTTCAGAAGAAAGCCAAACAGAAAAATCACTTTTCTAAGTATTTCATTGTTCATCATTGTGCCTTTGTCCCAACATTGATATTATTCTCTCATCTTTTTCTTTGAATCTAGACTAAAACAAATGAACAATCACAAAACAAAACAAACAAAACAAAAAACACATTATTTGTTTTCCTTAGAAGCATTTACAATGGTGTTTTCAATTTTGGCTGTTTCTTTTACCATCTTTTAACATTATTTCACACATCGGTTTCTGACTTGTCTGTGTGTACAGTGGTCTGATTTCTGTACATATTACGTGAAAAAATACATCTGTTATAGAGGTTTCTTTGCATCTTCTAATCAAAAAAGAGTTTCGTAAATTTTTATAACACTGTTGTAACAAAAGAAATCATTGTAGTGTGTATTACACTTAAGCAGAAATGCTTTAGTTTTCAATTTGTTCTAAAAGTTGGACAGGTATCCAAAGTGGCAGTATAGCAGTCTCTGGCATGATACTGTTTAGGGTTAACTCCTGCTTCTACAATTACTAAGCTTATGATTTTTCAACTCACCTAAATATTTTGTGCATGTGTTTTCTTGTTTAAATATGGGAATAACTTTCTCATAGAGTTATGGTAAAAATTGGAATCACTGAAATCTCTTTAAATTGTGATCATTCTCCCCTGTGGCCCCCGGCAGCAGGCTCACCTGCTGATGGGCTCGCCTGCTGATGGACCAGGCACTAGGCACAGCCACCTGCAGACATCTGCATCTGGCCTGCCCATCCCCCGTGTTCCCTGAGAACAGAACCGCCCTCCCGCAGAATACAGTACCAAGCCTACCCAACAAACAAGTCTGCCTAAGATCTCTTGTCTAAATTCATTTTTAGGATAAATGGTTAAAGAAATTGTGATATATACATTAATGAAATATTATACAACCTTAGAAAAAGAAATCCTGCCATTTTCAACAGAATAGATGAATCTGGAGGACATTTTGCTGAGTGAAATAAGCCAGTTATAAAAGCATATATGCCACATGACACCACAATATGAGGAATATAAAATAGTCAAATTAATTGAAGCAGATAGTAAATGGTGGTTGCTGGGGTCTGGGGGTAGAGGAAAACTATAAGATTATTAGGCAATGGTACAAAGTTTCAGTGATACAAGTAGAGTTAGTCTCTAGTTCAACATAGAGCCTGTTCAAACTGTTTTAAATAAATCTACTTTTTTCAAATTAAAAGGTGGTATAATTCAATTTCTGCCATTTGTGTGTGTGTGTGTGTGTGTGTGTGTGTGTGTGTGTGTGTACGTGTGTGTGAAATACTTTCTGGTAATATCATGGTTATATCGACTATGCAAAATATTTACTTCCTTCACTAAATTCAACTCTGGGAGTACATTCTTCTCAGATTTTATGTTATGTGGAAATCAATAACTACTTCTTACATTTTCATTAGATTTAGGTCAGAACAGCAGCTCTTCTTGTTACTTTTACCACATATGAATTCAAACCAAGACAGCATTAAGCTACAGCTCTCTCAATACTTACTATCTAGTTGGTAGAACTACAATGCTCTTACCAGTTTGTGTCAATCCCCTCCCCAATTATTTCTATCATCTGTATATCTATCCTTACATTCATGAATTATTTTTCCAGATAGGTGGATGCTTTCTTGGTATATGAAATTATAAGTTTTGGGGCACCTGGGTGGCTTGGTCAGTTGAGTGACTGACTGCAGCTCAGGTCATGATCTCACGGTTCGTGAGTTTGAGCCCCACGTCGGACTCTCTGCTGAGGGCTCCGAGCCTGGAGCCTGCTTCGGATTCTGTGTCTCCCTCTCTCTAACCCTTCCCTGCTCATGCTCTGTCTCTCTCTCTCAAAAATTAAAAAAAACATTAAAAAAATTTTTAAGAAATTATACATTTTCTTTCTTCTATTAGATACGATTCTTTGAATAAGATTCATTTTAATAGTATATGAAGTCATGATCTCCATGCTATACAGTTTTGATATTATCCATGTGATATTTATGTTCTGCATTAAAATTTCATGCTAATTTTTAAAAAATATTTTTAACGTTTATTTATTTTTGACAGAGAGACAGAGCATGAGCAGGGGAGGGGCAGAGAGAGAGGGAGACATAGATTCTGAAGCAGGCTCCAGGCTCTGAGCCATCAGCACAGAGCCCAATGCAGGACTCAAACTCACAGAATGCGCGATCTCATGACCGGAGCCCAAGTCGGACGCTCAACCGACTGAGCCACGCAGGCACCCCAAAATTTCATGCTCATTTTGTTTATCACTAATAATCTATGATTATTTTCATCTAAAAATACATTTTGTCCATATCTTATAATTATTTTCCTTCTGAATTACTAGGAAATATTTTTATTCTATTTTTACCAATCATCTTTTGGTGCCATATCTGTTGTTTTCACTTATACTCAGTTTTAAGATTCTTCTGGGATATGTTCTTTCTCCTCTCCACGTTCACTTTAAAGGTCTCTTGATAGAATAGAGATTGCCATGCCAAAGAAGTGAGCTTATCTTTCTGCCATGGAACTTCTTGATGTAGGTCCAAGTTTGTAAAAACTGTTATTTGGCATACTATTTATAGCCAGCTGTTCATCTCCTTTACTTCCCTTACTTTTTTCAAATCAGACCTTTAACTGGAAGGAAATATGAAAGCTCAACTTGAGCCTTCTGGTTCTTCAGTCTCATTTCTACATTAAATAAAATAATTTTCTAAGTCAAAAACACAGCCTCTTAAATAGAGTTTTATTTCATTATTCTTAAACAAATACTTGTTAATATTTCTCAAAAAATCTTTGTTGAGAGAACAGTGGCTATGACCTCTTCTTTTATTTTCTGTAACTATTATTCATGGAAATATGGTACAAGCATCAAGCAATACAAAGTATCTGTAATTAAATTTATTATGTGATTTTTCCCTTGCTTATTAAGCTTCCATTAAATTAAGTAAAATTAAAATTCTCAGAAACTTGTTCCACAAACCCAGCTGGCCAGGGAGAGGATCTTCTCAAAGGGATGCATCTAGATGTTCTTCCACAGATTGCACATGTAGCCATGATTACCCCTTGATCCACCATATCAGGGGGGGAGAATATTCTGAAAATGGTTACACACGTCTAGCTCCTGAAGTATGTTTTCTGAAATAAACTTGCCAAACTAAACCATTTTCCCCTCTGTGAAACCAATTTTCATGTCCATCCACACCATCTGTTCCTCATGAAAATGGAAAATTAGCTTTGTGCTGACCTGGCATCAGTCAGTTCCATTATCTCCAACCGGTTCATTAAAAAAATACCAGGATTTCTTCTACCAGAATATACCACTTTATTTCTTCCTGAATTCAAAATAATTGTAACCTCTCCATTATCTTTGTGCTTTACCATGTCACTTTTCTCTTCAATATTTTATGATATCAACTTGCTCAGTTTTATGTTCTTATGTAATACCTGCTATACTGGTGACATTACATACCCTATTCCCTGCTTTCCAGGAACTGTAGACCCAGTTTCCATCAGACTATACTCAGTGAAAGCCCACCACATTCTTTCCATGTTAGAATTAAGTTACTGTCTAGGTACATAGCATTATTTTAAAAACAGTTTTTGTTTGAAAATGGTTTCTAATTTTTGTTCCATGATGTTAGAGGATGATACCCAAGGAATATAACAGATTGTAACAAACCAACATTTCTGAATGAATTAAATTATTTTTTTCAGGGGCACCTGGGTGGCTCAGTCAGTTGAGCGTCTGACTTCGGCTCAGGTGATGATCTTATGGCTCATGGAGTTGAGTCCCATGTCGGGCTCTGTGCAGACAGCTCAGAGCCTGGAGCCTGTTTCGGATTCTGTGTCTCCCTTTCTCTCTCTGACCTCTCCCAATTCACACTCAGTCTCTCTCACACAAAATATAAATAAACATTATATTTTTAATTAATGTTTTCAACTGCATCTGATCTGTTAGAACTGAGTTTTGAATAACCAGTCACACTGGAATGAGAAAATGGGTAATTCAAATATAATAAAACATACATATATCTATGGAAATATAAATAAAGCATTGAGTATAAAGAGAGATTATTAGTACTTTAATAAGAATTCCCACTAAATTACCTTTCATGACCTTTCAATAGTACATTTCAGGGGTGCCTGGTTGGCTTAGTCAGTTAAGCGTCCGACTTCAGCTCCAGTCATGATCTCACTGTTCGTGGGTTCAAGCCCCAGGTAGAATTCTGTGTTGACAGCTCAGAGCCTGGAACCTGCTTCAGATTCAGTGTCTCCACCATTCTCTACCCCTCCCCTGTTTGTGCTCGCTCTCTCTCTCTCTCAAAAATGAATAAATGTTAAAATTTTTTAAAAACAAATACATTTCAAATGACTTATTCCTGAAGAAATATATTCAGACTCCTATTACTATTTTTAAATGTTTACTTATTTTTGAGAGAGAGAGAGTGAGCATGTGAGAGAGCGCCTGAGCACCGAGCAGGGGAGGGGGGCATAGAGAGAGGATGACTGAGGACTTAAAGTGGGCTCCACATGCACACACAGCAGCCAGCCTGATTCAGGGCTTGCACTCACAAGCTGTGAGATCATGACCTGAGCCAAAATCAGACACTTAACCGACTGAGACACCCAGGCACCCCTCACACTCCTATTATTGACTGTCAATAGATGTTTGTTAATAGTGGGGGAATTTAAAAGAAATTTCTAAATGTCATGAGGACAATGAGGAAACATATATGATCTCGATTGAAATGGTCATATCTTGAAAGGTGAAAGAATTGTCTCTTATGAAAAATAAGGGAAGTTTACAGCAGGTTTATTCATAATTGTCAGAATTTGGAAGCAATCAAGATGTTCTTCAATCGCATGGACAAATAAACTGTGGTATATCTACACTATGGAATTTTATTCAGCACTAAAATTAAACGAGCTATCAAGCTATGCACATACATGGAGGAAGTTTACGTGCATGCTAGTAAGTGAAAGAAGCCAATATGAAAGCTTGTACATTGTATAATTCCAACTATATGACATTCTGGAAAAGGCAAAACTATGGAGATAGCGAAAAGCTCTGTGGTTGTTGGCGGTAGGTTGGTGGTGTGGTGAAAGAGTCGTAAGAGAGAACAGAGTTTTTTGTTTTTTGTTTTTGTTTTTTTAGTTTACTTATTTTGAGAGAAAGAGAGCGAGTGAGCAGGGGGTGGGCAGAGAGACAGGGAGACAGAGGATCCCAAGGAGGCTCTGCACTGCCAGCACAGAGGCTGACATGGGGCTCAAACCCACAAACCATGAGATCACGACCTGAGTCGAAACTGAGAGTCAGACGCCCAACCGACTGAGCCACCTAGGCCCCCCAGAGAATAGAGAATTTTTAAGGCAGCGAAAATACTCTGTATGATATTATAATGATGGCTATGTGTCATTATATATTTGTCCAAACCCATAGAATATACAACAGCAACAGGGAACTGTAATATGAATTGTGAACTCTGGATGATGATGATGCATTAAATATAGGTTCATCGGTTTTAACAAGGTACCACTCTGGTGAGTGATGTTAACAATGGGGGAGGTAAGACATGTGTGGGGACTGGGGGGGCGTATGGAAAATATCTATACTTTCCTCCCAATTTTGTTGTAAACCTAAAACTACTCTAAAAAATAATTCTTAAAGCAAAAAAGTAAGGGGAAGACTGGGAGTTCATACCAGCTCCACTTGTTAGGATGGAATTCATACTGACAGGAAATGTTTTAATCAGCAAAGTGAAGAGCACAGCGCCTAGGTATGGAATCTCCACGTATGGCTAACAAAATTGTCATCGTGATTCGGAGAATAAACAGCATGTTAAAAAATGGACAGATCTTGACAGCAAGAAGCCTTTGCCAGCTCCTAGGATATCCAGGTGTATGGCCTCCCACACAGGAAGGTGGAATAGGCTTGGAAGGGATATACCAGTGCTCTGTCACAGTAGAGTGGCAGGTAGAATATAGATCAGGAGTCCAGGTTTTCAGAAAAACAGCACTATGGTTGTAAGGAGGAGTGCAAGTGGAAAATTACAATGTTTTATTTGCCACTTGGCGAGTGATGTGAGAGGTAAGAATGCCCTTGTTCTAAGTCGTTCTACCTATAATGATTGATTCCTCAATGCATCCCAGTTCTTTCTTGATTGATACTTTCCTTTTTCCTACCTAGTCTGTCACAAATGTCTAAAGTTCTCTGATTTTAGTGATTTTATTTCCTAACTATAAAGATAGTATATCCTCAATTTAGGACACTTAATTCAGAAAAGGATAAATGCGTTTCATTATTTTCATGCAGTGACTATTTCCAGAAAGAACAACAACAACAAAAAACTTGGAGACCAGAATCTCCCCTTAAAGACCATTTCATTTATACCCTCTCTTTTGTTCTCTGAAAATGCCTTACCAACATGACATTTCCACTCTACAGGGTTCTGTATATTTATCTAGTTTCCTATTGATTCAACTTTCTCTTCACTAAGAATGTAGCTGGGAAACACCCTTATCTTCTCTCAGTTGGGCTTTCTCCTTTGAAGAAAACCTGTTTTATAGACTATTGAAAAAGTAAGAGAGCCTGTCTAAATATCAATGTATTAAACTTGTATTTTATGAGCACCTTTTTCATGCTATTAACCACATGTTACAGCTTCATAACAAATATATCACTAACGGATATGGCTGTATTTCTCTGATGACTTGATGGTTCTGACATCGATAAGTGTGTGAAGAGTAAATTCAATATTCTGACATCATTAAATATATGAAAATTAAGATGTTGCCATATGGAAATAAAACCATGAGCACAAGAAAAATTTCAAGTTGGTTCACTTATCCTAATTTCTCAGCAGAGGTAATAATCTTTTTGCTGCCTCGAAGCCCGAGGCATGCTGGTGGGTGTGAGATTGCTTTGCAATCCAAGTCAAATGTTTGCTATCATAGAAACTTATCATAAATACAGCAATTTCAGACTGAAGTCAATCTCTATAATTAGGAATTGTGTACTAGTTTCTTATTGTTGCTATAATAAACCACCACGAACTTAGTGGTTTATTACATCCTATTTTTTTTCCCTTCTTATATTTGGAGAAGTCAAAAGCTTCAGATCAAGGGGTGCGTTGGTGGTTCAGTAGGTTAAATATCCAGCTTCAGCTTGGGTCTCACAGACTGTGAGTTAAAGCCCGCATTGGGTAAGATGGAGCCCCACTTCAGGATTCTCTCTCTTTCTCTCTCTCTCTCTCTCTCTCTCTCTCTCTCTGCCCCTAGCTTACTTTCTCTCTCTCAATAATAAATAAATAAATGAATAAATGAATGGATGAATGAATGAATGAATAAATAAATAAATAAATAAATAAATAAATAAATAAATGTTTAAAATTAAGGTGTTAGCAGGGCTTTGTTCCTTCTGGCAATGTCAGGGCAGAACCCATTTTCTTGCATTTTCCAGCTAGTAGAGTTCACCTGCATTTCTTGGCTGGTGGCTCCTTTCTCCATCTTCAATGTGCATCACTCCAACCTCCTTCTGACATCACATCTCTTTTTAATCTCTGAAACTGACTCAACTACCTCCCTTTTATAAGAATTCTATAATTACCTTAGAGTCATCCAGATAATCCAGGATAATTTCCTCACCTCAAGGCCCTCAACTTAATCACACCCAGAAAGTCCCTTATGCCCTAATAAAGTCACATATTCACAGGTTCTACTGATTCAGATGAGGACATGTTTGGAAGCTTCTATTCATTTTATTATAACATGGAATATGCAACTTTTATCACCAGGCCTTTTTAAAACACAAATTAAATATGCAAAATGGAATAAAATTGGACTGAAAAATTCACAACCTAAGCCTAAAATAACTTAAAAGCCTTTACAATTCTAGCATTTTAGATTATTCTTTTCCTTGAACACTGATTAAAAAATATTTACACCACAAATCACAATATGACAATATATATCACAAGCATATTAAATTTCACTTTTTCCTGAAGACAAAATATTTTCTGTATAAAAAATAAATCTCTGAAAAATGAGAATATATAATATATGTATCTATATTAAAATTGTTCACTAAATTCAAGCAAATATTGGAAAAGACAGTTTCAAGTCAAATGTCAGAAACATTTTATCACCCTTTCAATCATTGACAAAAATAATAAAAATAAAAGAGCTGAAAATCTATCCCAAATCATGTATAAAATGTGAGAACAGAATGTCATAGAGAAATATAAAAAGAAATTCAGGAGATATTTAAATATTAGAATCAACAAAACATATTTATCTATAGGAATTAGAAGTATGGGGAAAGAAGCATAGAAAAAGATTCCTAGATAGTGCTATTAACCAGAATAAGGGGGTTAAGATGGGAAACAGTTTGACAGACAAAAATGTCTATTTTCTGATGTTCAACTATCTTTGGAATTTCCAGGCTGATATATTCAAGGATATATGCATTTCACGCAGCATCCCGGCTTATCTCTTTGTAGCCATCTATCTCCATCCAGAGGCTACAGAAGCTAACTTTCTGAAATACTCTGTTTTTACCAAGTGATGTAAAATATGTATCTCCAATTAGATGTACTTCTGGAACAATCAGAATGCACAAGACAGTTGGACAGAGAGACCATCTTTCAGTTGATCGACTCTTCCCCCATCAAGTGTAATTGCGAGGACATTGAGTCCTAAACCAATCTAGTCCCTATCTTCATGCATCAACAGATGGGGCTGCAGGTAGGGACAATATTTTGACATGTGGATCACAACTACAGTTGTGCATTCTTTAACTCAACAATTTCTGTCATGGCTTCTGGGTCCTAGCATTGAGCTTGTGCCTCCAGTCCTTCCAAAGATTTTAAAAGCATCTGATTACTGAGTTGAACCCCATTCTGTTAAAAACAGAATGGATAATGTTTCCTGTTAATGGTCCCTAATTAATAAAATTTGGATGGAAGTTACCCTATGAATCCGGATTTTAAAGCAAACAATAAAATGGAGGGTACGCGTTGGAAATCATTAGAGTATAGATCTTAGTGATGGACAGGAAACTGAATGAGGTCATCCAGTAAATGTTACATAGAAACATTGCAGAGCATTGATGCCATAGCTTCCTATGTCTTATTAAGGCATTGAAGCCAGTCAGAGAAGCTGGCAATGAAAGAGAAAGTATAATATCATGTCTTAAAGAAGATTTCAAATCTGTTTCAACATTTCCTTTTCCGTTATTTTACTAAATTTCCTCTTCATTGTCCCTCAGTGATTTCCAAACTTTCATTATCTCTTGACGTGGTCACCCTATTTCCAGCTTTATTTGCCTATGCTGGGGCCAATGGTAAACCAGTTCAAATATGCATACTCTCTAATCATGAAATTATTCTTTTATTCACTGTTTTGAAATGATTTCTTGTCAAACTGTAAGCCAAGGCATTTTCAGATATTATATTTCTCTTGATTTTAGACAGCTGAGCAATCATGTAGAGATTTACAAAATCAAACTCATTCAGTTCTCTACAAATTCATAACATCTAATATCAAATGTTCATTCAGCGGTGCTTGATAAGCCTTGTGCTGAGGTTATAACTTAGGGTTTTTTCCTGTTGACACACATATACATGCATGCATACATACACACGTTTACTTTCTTGTCTTTGAAAACAGTGTGTTCATTCTTTCCAAGCTAATCCTTCTTTTTACTTATCATGTTTCTTTACATTTTATCCTAGATTCATTCATTCATTCATTCATTCATTCATTCAAAAGTTTTATTTAAAGACCATAAGCCACGCAATGGTTTATGAGGTAGGGTATAATCGGAAACTAAATATAGAAACTCTGGTACTGGGCTTCTTAGAACTGCTGAGAATATACAATAACAATCAAGTTAATCCTGTTAGAGAGATTTTCAGGATGCTCTTTTTTTGTTTGTTTGTTTGTTTTGTTTTTTTTTTGTCTGGTTGTCAGGGAAGACCTCTTTGATAAGGAAATATTTACAAAGAGACCTGAAGTTAAGCCTTCTTTCTGCTGCTGGGGTTTTATATTGATTTATAAGAGCTTTGAGTTTAAATGTATGTATTTAAAACATACATCTATTTTTTTTTTGTAAACATACATCTATTTCTTATGTGTGATACATATTTCCCTTCTAACTTAGCTTATGGTATGTTGGATATATAATAGTCTTCCAACTATATAGCCTAATTTTATCAAACTTTTATGACTTCTGGACTTCAGAAGAGTGTTCAAATTAATTTCCTAATCAATAATTTAAAAGATTAATTAGTATTTTATTTGTCTGTATTTAGTATTTACATTGTAGTTTTACTATTCCTTTGTTTTTTTTATGCTTAGAATCGGATCCACTTGGAATTTGTCATAAAGTATAAAACACTAATCTATATGTATCATTGACAGATAATTAGATGGATAGAACTACAAATGTTTCTACAGTAATCTTTGAATAATCAATTCTTTTCATACTGATTTGAAATGTCATCTTAATTTTAAATGAAATGTCTATGTATATGTAAATCCATTTCAGTCCATTATATATAAATGCCCTACCTTATCCCATTGTACAGTAGGATTATTACTAAATGTTAAGTTAAATAATATTTAAATATAATACATTGTTTTACTAAAGTTCATCAATCCAGTGAAAATATAAAGTAGTAGATAACTAACTTGGCTATATAAGCCTTAGATTAGAGATAGGTAGATGGCTCTAATAAAATCTTGTATTAACCAGTAAGTATCAAAAAACCTTCCCCATGACAGATTATTGTTTTTGTAATTTCTAGTTCTTAATCTGATTAGGGTTCTCGTGACATTTACAGGTATCATAAGGTCCACTGAACATAATGTGAATGATTTACTGCATTTTTTTGAAGTAACATTTCTGCATAAAACTTTTGTTCCGTTTTGGTAAGGCGCTTTAGCATATGCTGGTTAAATTCTGTCTTCTTGTTACAGCCTAAATCTGTTTTCATTCAGGTTGTTTGCTTTCTGCCTCCAAGCTAAAAAAAGATATTTAAAATCTTGGGAGAGATGATTCACACTCTCTTTGGCAGCTAAAGCTACAATCTTTGCCTTTTGCTCACTCCTTGGAATTTGATGAACTAAAAGATTAAGACAGCCATACCACATGTATAAACCAAATGCTTTTAGTTCTTATACTGACAACACAATTGCATGTGGCTTCTCAGAAAAAAAGTCACTCATCCCTGTTGTTAAAATTGTTTTCATAGACCAGAAGTGATGGGAACCTGTCTAAGAACTCTTTCTTTTTTTTTTTTTTTTCTTTTTTAAAGTGATGCATAACAGGTTTTTCCTATTGAAGAAAATGATAAAGGTCAATTTTCAGTAGAAACTGTAAAACCTAAAGTACACACAATTTGCTACCTGGATTTTTTAGGATCCCCCACCTAGGACCCATAAAATGTGATAAAATTTGTTTGTCAAGGAAAGTTAATCATGGGTCAAGTAAACACTGTGACATGTATCTATAGATCTTAGAAAAATAATTCCAAAAAGGAAGTAAAATATAGGTAGTTTGGTTTTCACCATATGCAAATTGCTTTCAAAATTTACTGAACACTCAGTGTGTAGAAAAAAAAAATATTCGTTGATAAGCTCTATGGAGAATGTAGCAAATGGAAATTAGGGTGATACTAAGATTTTAGTAAATGTATCATTTAGTTCACAAACTAGGTTTATTATCTTACTGAATGATTAACAGCACTGCCATGTTAAGTGTTACAATGTTATAAATATGAGAAAAAAATCCCAGAGAATTTACATCTGTTTCCCAAGTTTGCCACATGGAGTGAACGAAAAGTTAAATATAAAGCAAGGGCCTGTACCATTCTGGACCCGTTGTCAAAATAGTATTGCAAAATAATACATTCACAGTCTCTAGAAACAGGAGGTAGAATCCTATTGATATAACACGCAGGTTGATTGGGCTTGGGCAAGGCCCTTAGCCACTTTGGGCTAATAGAAACAGCTTCATGTGTTTTTGAGGTAATACTCATAAGAATGTATAAGATATCTTGTAACATAAATATACAATGAAATCTAGCTATTTTCATTATTCTTATGGTATTCTTATCCACAGAGTTAATAGACCTGAGTTAAGAAGACGTATTGTTGTCCTTAAGGATCTTACAATTTAGGATTTGAAACACATTGTCTAACAACCACAGTACACAATTTCATCTTATGAAATGATAAAGCCAAGATGAATAATATAGAGGAAAGTATTCTACAGAAACTAAGAAAGAGAAATACCGGTTCTATGCTGATAATGAGTCAGAAAGCTCTTTAAAAATCAAGAGATGAGCATTCTGAGATCGAAAAGAAAAGTTGGCCAGGTGATAGCGAGGTTGTGATGGAGGAAAGCTTTAGGTATAGGACAAAACCACAGTATAGAAATACTTAAACAAAAATTGTTGAGAAAATGTGTCTTCAGTGGAATCTATGAAAATTCCACCAGTATTTGTAAAATAATCAGTGAAACTCCAGTTTGGAACTATTAATTGGGCCAGTATGAGAGGAGCCTCTCTGCCAGTCTGTGCTATGGCAGCCTGGCAGTATGATCATCAGCATTACGTGCTAGATGAACTGCAATTTGGCATTAAGAATTGCTTCCAGAGTTGATTGCTCTGAGATTTATATTTTATGTCTTTAATGCTTGTTTGTTGCCAAATATATGACAGTAGCTAATATTAACATGCTAACACAGCACCCCTTAATTTAACAATATTGTCCTAGACATATGCCACATATTATGGGTAGATTAACACAAATTATTTTCTTTATGAGCTTACAGATGCTTTTGACAAGCATTTTGTAGAAGGAAACTTTTGCCAACTTATTCATATTTGTGGTAAAATTATGTGGCCAATAGAAATCTGAGCTATGAAATACTTGTCAAAAATCACAACTTCATTACTTTCAAGAATTCAGTGGTCTTTTATTCTTGTCCAACTCTCCCTCTAACTAGCTACATGACCTTGCATTTGTTATGCAAGCTCCAGAGATCTTTCTTTTCCAGTATCTCTAAATAAATTCTGGACTAACTGATATCGCTGGTCGTTTGTGGCCGAATCATAATATGATTGTAGTTACAGCAAATACACCTCTGACAGGAATAAGAGAATTAAAAATTAGGATATGTGAATCAGGGAATTGAGAGAAGGGCAATAAACAGGGTATAAATGGATTTCTTTAAAAATAGACATTTTAAGTTTATGGAAAGGCGATAGCATCAAATTTCTTGTATAAAGGTAAGAGCAATAACTTTCAATAACTTCCCTCTAAATTAAACTTACACTATCTATTAAGGAAATTTTTTCAAAAATTTGCCAGTTTTATGCTTCCTTGTATCTGATACATGTTATTTAAGCAGTGCTCTCCACACTTGAACATACATGCATATCACCCAGGGATCTTGTGAAAATGGAGATTCTGATTTAGTAGGTTGGCCATGGGACTGAGATTTTTCATTTCTAACAAGCTTTTAGGTGATGCCCATGCTGCTGTCTGAGGATCATATTCCCTCTAGTAAGGTGCTGAAAGACTTCTCAAGATTTCTTCCTTGAATGGCTTTGTGGCTCTCTGAGTGGTGGCTACTATTCATGTTTTCTGAAATTCCTGACTGAAATCCATCTGATCCAGTTGTTTGGGCCCAAAACCCTGGAGTCATTCTTTTTCCTAGGTCCAGTGTCCAATATTGTTGGAACCACCTGGACTCATATTCAGAATATGACCATTTCTGTCTTCTAACAATACTTCAACCACACCATAATGCTACTGTATTGGTCGAAGTCCTTCCAACTTCCTCCTGGAATATTATAATAGCTTCTTAAATGCTTCCATGCACATACCCTTGCCCTCCAAAGTCTATTCTCAAGATGGAATCTTGGGTGACACTTCTGAAATCTAAGTCAAATCATGTCACTCTCTTGCTCATAAGTATCACACAACCCATTTCATTTCAAACGAAGGACATTTACCTTACAATGTCCGACAAGGTTTACATAATCCTGCTTTCCATTACCTCTGTGAATTTATCCTTTGCTATGCCCTCCCTTGCTATAGCCACACTGACCTCTTTAGTATTCCTTGAACATGTTAGGTATGCTTCTCTCTTTTTCCCAATAAAGTCAAGTATGACCACTCAATTAAAAATTGTAACTCACAGTGGTGCTGGGTGGCTCAGTCAGTTAAACATCCAATGTCAGGACTTCAGCTCAGGTCATCATCTCAGGGTTAGTGAGTTTGAGCTCTACACTCTCTGCTGTCAGCACAGAGCCCACTTGAGAACCACTGTTCCTCACCCCTCTCTCTGCCTCGCCCCCACATACACACATGTGCGTGCGCTCTCTCTCCCTTTCTCTCTCTCTCAAAGATAAATAAACATTTAAAAAAATTGTAACTCATGTTCCAGGCCACTCCTTAGACCCCTTACTGTACTCTTCTTCTTTTCACTCTTTGTTCTTTTTCTAAAATGTATATGAATATATCACTTACCACTCTTCACATACTGAATAATCTATCTATTGAGTATGTTCATTGATTTGGAAAAAAAAAATCTGTTCAGCCCAGTAGAATATAAACTACTCAAGGGCAGAAATATTGCCTGTTTCCTTTATTCTTTCCTCTGATGATTTAATCTAACCACATCAACAGTGCCTGACACATATTGTATACTTATTAAAGACATGTTGAGGGGGGTGACCAATATATGACTTGGGAACCTAAGCAGGAGAAGTTGCTTTGATATCACTGAGGCAGATGTTAGATACTAGTAGATTGTGAAAGAAATAAGAGATGAAGAAATTGAAACAGCTTATGATTAGAAGAAGCAGGCCTGGATGAGAAGCAATATGAAGGAATTAAAACAAGATATGTGTTTTCCTTTTTTTAAAAAGAAAGTAAAATATTTGATCATAGTTGTAAATTGAAGAAAACAATCATCAGATACATCAGATATACAGATGGTACCTGATGAAACCATGTTTCAGAGGTTATTTGAGAAAACCAAAGGCTCAAGTAAAGAACCTGCCCTCAAACAGGAACAAAACTTGTATTTCTTCAGAAGTAAAATGGGTAGAAATAAATATATATTTATAGATTCAGGATCAGGACTTGGAAAAAATCCAGTTTATTTCACTCTTATTAGTTAATGGAGGTTTTACGATAGGGATAGTGAGAAGGGAAGGAAGAGAGTAGGGTAACTGAGCATGTTAAGGGTTTGCTGCTTAGGGTAGAGAAAAAGGCTAAAAAGTAATGCCTGTTACAAAGATCAGTCGCGCAGAGTTACATGATGATCACTTAGCAAGGTGTGGCTTTCTGCATTGCTGGAATGATGCTGAGTCTGGGTTTGCTTAGCAAGTACAGCAGTAGAACAGAAATGGTTCAGGAGATCAAATATTGAGTCTACACTAAATGGAGAGTTGCTAAAGCCGGAGTAAAACTTATCAACTATCTCCAGGACTGGAGTCAAAAATAGAAGGAATAAGCGATTTCACTTAGAGCCTGAGATATTACAGTTTAAAATACCTTGAGTGGATTAATTAAGAGGGACAATATTGTCCAGGTTATGGCCATAGATGTGTGTGATTAACGAGGGTTGGAGGTGAAGAGGAACAAGAGTTAAGAAGAATAAGAAAGCACTGTGAGAATGGTGTTGGTTTATCATTTATAAGAGAGTAGTTTTACCATGCATCCTGATCTTCTCAGGATAGGTCTGTTCTATGACTGTTTTTCCATTTTAAATATCAGTAAGCTTTAATTTATACTCCAATGGTTCCCAGTTTGAATGAAGAACTATTAGGTAAACCTATATACAGGATGTATCACTAGAGATAGATGCCAAATTCTTAATGTTTGAGAGTATCAGTGAGTCAACAAACCACAGTAGTGAGGAGGAGTAGGCAGGTAAATAGTGCAAGGGATACAGACATACACACTTCAGATTAGCATAATTTCTTCTTTACATAAATCTTCCTAAAAGTGTGGTGAAAACATTTCTCTGTATTTAATATATGTCCCTCATAAATCTATCAACACATTTATTCAAAACCAAGTAAATCATTCCTAAACCATCCAGGACTTTAAATATGAAAAAGCAGATATAGTGACCAGTGTGATTCTATTTCTTTAAGCTAAGCATCCTCAATTCTGTCCAGTGCTTTCCATTTAAATAATTTTTAATTGTTTACTGCCTTGATCATTTTTAAAAGGTTGTGATAAAAAATAAATACAATGCTTTGTCTTGTCTGATGAATGAAGACTAAAATGGGTTATAATAGCTTTTACTGAATGTTACGATTCCTACTTACAAAGCTCACATATAAATTCATTTTGGGTGCTCTTTTGGTTTTGATTTGTTTTGTTTTTGGCTGCCATAATACAGTTCTAGTCCACCATTTTATTGGTTTGGCTAACTCTCATAGAGTTAGTTTTGTATCTCCCTAGAGTTTCAGACTCATATAGTTGACTCCTTTTTTGATAGCTCAACCGGACTGTTGACAAAGTATATTAGAAGGGCCCAAATAGAATTATTTTTTTAACTTTAAAAAAATTGATGTATAATTAACATCCAGTGTTACATTAGTTTCCGGTGTACAATATAATGATTTAACAATCCTATACATTATTCATTGCTCATCACTAAAAATTTATTCTTAATCCCCTCTGTTTCACCCATCCTCCCGCCCACCTGCCCTCTGGTAACCACCAATTTATTCTCTGTATTCAAGAGTCTGCGTTTGTCTCTTTTTTGATTTTTTTGTCCATTTGTTTCTTAACTTCCACACATGAATGAAATCAAATAGCATTTGTCTTTCTGTGTCTAACTTATTTCACTTAGCTTTAAATCCCCTAGGTCCATCTATGTTGTTGCAAATGGCAAAATCTCATTCTTTTTTTATGGCTGAGTAATATTCCATTGTACGTATGTATACATGTGTAAGCATGTATGTGTATATGTATATATGTGTACGTATGTATGTATATATGTGTACGTATGTACGTATGTATGTATGTATGTATGTATGTTTGTGTGTTACCACATCTTTTTTTTTATCTATCCATTGACAGACATTTGAGTTGCTTCCATATCTTGGCTATTATAAATAATACTGCTATAAATATAGGGGGTACATATATCTTTGAATTTATGCTCTCATTTTCTTTGAGTAAATACCCATTAGTGGAATTACCGGACCATGTGGTAATTTTATTTTTAATTTTTTGAGGAACTTCCATACTGGTTTTCACAGTGGCTGAATTTACATTCCTACCACCAGTGCATGAGGGTTTGTTTTTCTTCACATTCTTACCAACACTTGTTATTTCTTGTTGTTTTCATTCTAGACATTCTGATAGGTGTTAGATGATACATCATTGTGGTTTGGGTTAGTATCTCTCTGATTAGTGATGTTGAGAATCTTCTCAAGTGTCTGTTTGCCATCTATCTGTATGTCTCATTTGGAAAAATGCCTATTCAGATCTTCTGCTCATTTTTAATTCTATTTATTTATTTTTTTGGTGGTGTTGTATAAATTCCTTATATATTTTGGATATTAACTTCTTATCAGATATATCATTTGCAAACATCTTCTTCCATTCAATAAGTTGGCTTTTAATTTTGTTGATGGTTTCCTTCACTGTGCAAAAAGCTTTTTATTTTGATGTAGTCCCACCCAATAGTTTATTTTGGCTTTTGTTTCCTTTGAATAAGGAGGCATATCTCAAAAAATGTTTCTATGTCCAATGTCAAAGAAATCACTGCCTATGTTTTTTTGGCAGTTTTATGGTTTCAGGTCTCACATTTAAGTTTTTAATCCATTTGGAGTTTAATTTTTGTATATGGTATAAAAAAAAAGTGGTCCAGCTTCATTCTTTTGCATGTAGCTGTTTCGTTTCTCCAGCACCATTTACTGAAGAGACTCTTCTGTCTATTGTATATTCTTGCCACCTTTGTTGTACATTTATTGACCATATAAGAGTGAGCTTATTTTGGGGGTCTCTATTTTGTTTCATTGATGTATGTGTCTATTTTTGTGCCAGTACCATGCTGTTTTGACTACCACAGCTTTGTGGTATATCTTGAAATCTGGGATTGTGATACCTCTAGCTTTATTCTTCTTTATCAAGATTGCTTTGACTATTTGGGGTCTTTTGTGGCTCCAAAATAAATCTTAATATATTTGTTCTAGTTTTGTGAAAAATGCTGTTGATTTTTTATATGGGTTGTGTTAAGTCTGTGGATTGCTTTGAGTAGGAATGGAAATTCTAACAATGTTGGTTTTTCCAAATTAAACAGAATTTTTGATCCAACTGAAAAATAAAATCAAAACTCAATTATTTCTCTCTTTCTTCATTGTTACAATCCTTCTTCAAGACGGTATCAGTTCTTGCCTATCTTACAACAAATACCATTACCTGTCCCTTATCCTTCCAATGTCTGTGTTTGTCTGTGCTCTAATAGACACAATGTAAAACAACATTTAGGAAAAAATATATCATCTGTCAGTGGTTTCTACTGTAGTTATGAAAAAAATAGAAACTCTTTCTCATGCCTTTTAGTCCCTACATAAAATTGCCTACCTCCCCAACTTTATCACATCCCACTCTTTCTTTTTACTTCACCCTTTTTTGGCCAAAGTTATGTCATATTCATGCGTACTTTACAGTCTTCACACTTTATTCCGCCTAAAATGTACTCTGCTGGATATTCACATCATTGGTTTCAATAAGAATATAATATTTCAGATAGTTATATTATGGCCACTGAATCCCAAGTGGCACTTTCCCCTCACTATCCATTATAATAGGCCGTTTTAGTTTTTTCCTCACACTTGCTACAATCAAAAATATTTTCTTGTGTGTGTGTGTGTGTGTGCGTGCGTGCGTGTGTGTGTGTGTGTGTGTGGCTATTAGACTCTGCCTTCTGGCCAGAATAAAAGCCCCATAAAACCAGGATATTGTCTTTATTGTGAATCTGTATTCCCAGTATCTACAATGTGTCTGGGATGAAGTAGCTGTTTTAGTCAATATTTAGGAGAATATGCATTATTTTTACATAGAGAGAATGCCTGAAACATTCAAAGTTTCTGACAATTGCACAACTCTGGTAGAAGATTACCATTTTTTATCATGTTTCTTTAAAAGAAAGTGGAAATAAGTTGGATTTCCCCCTGATATTTAGTGGAAGTGGGATTAAGTAACCTAGCATAAATAACAAATCTGCTTCTTAGTATTCGAGATGGATTTATAACTCATTTAAATCTTTGTAGGTTTATGAGAAAAGCACAAATATGAGAATTATGGAGAGGTTTTCCTATTAAAATCAACAAGGATTAGAGATAGCAGTATTCTAAAGAGCTTAGGTAGGACATGGTTTTGGGATTTCTCCACTTGGAAGACCTCTGAGCATTCCTTAATATATTTGATCAGGGATCAAGAATTAAGTAGATATGTTACACAAAGATTGACCCAAGTCTTTTACCATGGACTAAATAGCTCAGTAATTATATTAATGGAACCTAACATCCTATAGTAATTAAATTTAGTATACATATTTATATTTTCTTATTTATATGATTCTTAAAAGTTTATCTTTGCCAAACCTATTTAATTACTTTTTTTTTCTTTTTCTGCTTCTTGTTCTTTTGTACATCAGGTGTGTGGAACCAGGTTAATCATATTTTGTTCATAGCACAATCATCATCAACACGTAGAAGCACGTTTTTCTTCTGTTATTGCTGTTATCTGTGTAAAAGTTCTTTTTTTAAAAAAAAAAATAATGTTTATTTTTGAGAGAGATAAAGAAACATAATGTGAACAGGGGAGGAGCAGAGAGAGAGACACAGAATCTGAGGCAGGCTCCAGGCTCTGAGCTGTCAGCACAGAGCCCTATGCAGGGCTTGAATCACAAACTGAGATCATGACCTGAGCCTAAATTGGACACTTAACCGACTGAGCCACCACACGTGCCCCTGTGTAAGAGTTCTATAGTTGATAATGCCTTTTGTTTTTACCAGTGGATATCTTGAAACATTTTTATAAAGTCTTTCCTGTGTATGTGTATGCACATATGTATGTATGCATATGTGTGTATATGTGTTAGAAATAAGTAAAATGTTCTCTTCCTTTGAAAATTATTATTAATCTCGCATCTTTATTATCCAAAATTAATCAATGATATTAGGAAACTCAGTATGTGTATATAAGGGATGAGAAATCACAGACAGGATTATGAAAGGAGGATTTCTAAGTTTCTTCATTATATTGCAGTTGAGTCTGTCAAATCAAGAAAAATCTTTCTTCCTTTTCCCTTCCTTTCTTCTTTCCTCCCTCACTTTCTTTTTTTCCCTTTTTCTCTTTCTTTTCTCCCCTCTTCCCTTCCTATTTAATTGAGCTATAACTGACATAACACATTGTGTAAGTTTAAGGTACACAAACTGTTGATTTGATACATTGATAGTAACAATATGGTTACTATCATGGTATTAGCTAACATCTCTACCAGGTCACATAATTATAATCTCTTCTTTGTGGTGAGAACAATAAAGTCTTTTAGCAGCCTTGTAGTTTATAATACAGTATTATTGACTATAATCATTATTCTGTGCATTAGTTCTCCAGATTTTATTTATCTACTAGTTGCAAATTTACACTTTTAAACATCTCCTCAATTCCCCCATCCCGTAGCCATTCTACTCTGTTTTTACAAACTTTTTTTTTCCTTCAGATTCCACATGTGAGATCACACAGGATTTACTCTTTGTTTGTCTAACTTTTCTTACTTAGCCTACTGCCTTCAAGGTCCATCCATGTTGTAAATGGCAAGATATTCATCTTTCTCTCAGCTCAATAATACTCCATTTTATATATACTTACCATATCTTCTTTATTCATTTATTCATTGATGAACATTTAGGTTTTTTTCACAATTGGGCTAGTATGAATAATGCTTCAGGTAAACATGGGAGTGCAGATATATTTTCAATAACCTATCCTCATTTCCTTTGGAAATATACTTGGAAGTGGGATTGTTGGATCATATGGTAGTTCTAGTTTTTTGTTTTGTTTTGTTTTGTTTTGCTTTTTAGGAATCATCATACTGTGTTCCATAGTGGTTGAACCAATTTACATTCTCACCAATAGTCCACAAGGGTTCCCTTTGCTCCACACTGTACCAACAACACTTATTAGCTCTTTTCTTCTTGATGATAATCATTCTAACAGATGTAAGACAATATCCAATTGCGTTTTTGTCTAGCTCACTGATACCTTAATGTTCCACCTTTATTCAGCTATTTAGCCCTTTCTACTAGGGTTACATCACTTCTGCAACAAATTACTACACACCCTGTGATTAAAGGAATGCAAATTATCTTAGAGTATGTAGTTTAGAGAGTCTAACAAGTATCTCATTTGATTAAAGTCAAGGTGCCTTCACAGCTGTATTCCTTTCTGGAGTCTCTAAGGAAGAATCTGTTTTCTCTTCCTTCTTTCAGTTTCCAGAGGCCACTTACATTCTTTGGCTAATGATCATCTTTAATCTTCAAAGCCAGCAACAGTGGATAGAATCATTAGAATCACTGTTTTTCTCTGACCTCTTACATTGTAACATCTTTCTCTCTTTCTTTTCTGCTTTCCTCTTCCACTTAAGGACCGTTGCAATTATAATTATACCACCAGATAATCCAGTATAATCTCTCCATTTCAAGGTATGTTCTTTTAACCACATATTGCAAGGTTTCTATAGCCATTTGAAATAGCACATTCAAATGTGCATGAGACTGTGGCATGGAGATCTTTTGAGGGTATTTACCACATCCAACCAGTGAAAGTTTTATTTCAGATATTTACTATTCTGGTCTGAGAATTTTCACTTGTATTTGTATTATATTATTAATTTTAGCAATTTATGCCGCAACTTACTAGATTTTCATTTATTATAGGCATATTTTCCTTTTTATTGATAATCAGAGTTATGATTGCTTTAAAATTTTTATCTGTGAATTCCAATACCTGTGGTTAGTCTCTGTATGCTGTGCCTTTCCATTTTAGGGATGATTATGTTTGCTACTTCTTCATATGTTGGGTAATTTTAAAATGATTCCTGGACATTTTGAACGTTACATTTTTAGAGACTCTGGATTCTGTTATATTTCTCCAAACAATATTGATTTTTTTTGTGTATTGGTTTTATTTTGGCCGGAAATTAACTTGATTGTACTTAAACAATAATCTTTGTCTACTGGACAAAAACTCAAAGTTCAGTACAGTGATTTTAACCTCTGTTATGTCACTTAAGAGTGTGCTCTGTGCATGTGGTACATGGGTCAAACAATGATATGAGCATACATTATATACATAATTTGTCATTTCTCCCCTCTTGTTTGTTAACTTTTTAGGGTTCCTCCATCACTTTAAAGCAGAGTTGTTTGTCCCAAATTCTATTCTCTGGTTTTTCAAGGCAAAATTACTGCAGTTTTTCTGTGAGAGTTTTATTTGCCTCTTAGACTGAATGATCAAGTGAACAGATACCTTATTCAGGGCCATTCCCTTCTTCAAAGTGTCATTCCTTCTTCCAAATGTTTACTCTCCATCTGTTAAAATCTCCAAGTCTCCCTCCCTCCTTCTATGCCTCATCCCTCCTCCTCCTCCTCTTCCTTCCTCCTCCTACTTCCCCCACCCCTCCTCCTCCTCTTTGTCTTCTTCTCTTATTTTGTCTGTTGGTGTTTGTAATATCCTGAACAGGATATATAGTTCTTCAGGAAGGTTGGTATAAGAGTAAACTTTTAAAAAAAAGTGTCTAAGAAATGTTGGAAGTTTGTCTTTATACATTTTATGCTCAGAGTTTGCATTTTCCTTATTTTCAAGTTAATTCCCATTGAAATTTAAAAGAGTTTGCAAGGAAGCATCTTTTCTGCTCAAAGCCTAACTGAAAATAGATTTTCATTTCATAATATGTTGAAACATTTTTAAAGACATCATCAAACAGAGACTGTAATGGCTCAATTCATGTCTGATGTTCTTTTTGTTAGATACTAATCCTGGTATAAATAGAATCTACTTTACTCACTCATTTATTTATTCATTCATTCACTTAACTAATATTTATTCAGCTCTATGTGCAACATATTTTTTTGAGTGATGAAAATATAAAAGTGACCAACAAATGGCATAGACACTATAGCTTAAAAGAAAAGAATAATGTTCAATGGATTTGACACACACACACACACACACACACACAAATTTCCAATAGGATAAAAGATCTGAAGCAGAGGGCCATGCTTATAAGAAAACATATATTAGATTGAAATAATTTATATATGGAGGCTAGGGTAGGCTTTCCTGAGAAAGTCACTATTGAACTAAGGTTTGACAAAAAGTAAGATTCAGTTAAACAAAGATTGGATACAGTGGACGAGTATAGAGAGAAAATTTCAGGCAAGCTAAATAGCTTGGAGTGTTCAAGATGGAATTGAAAGAGGTCAGAATAGGTGGAGCAGAGAGCATGAGAGTATAATGCAGAGACAGAGTATAATGTTAAATGACACTTAGGAGGCAGATGGAGATCAGATGATCCAGGTTCCGTGGGCCAAGCTGTATCTTGGTCTTTGTCCTTAGAGCAAAGAATATCAACATACTCCTCGTTGTTAGCTTTCACAACATTCACAGGCTGACAGTATGTTTTTCTTGTGTTTTCAGATAATTAAGAATAAGTCCTTCATATAATCATATCTATATTCCAACTCACAGGAATGTTACTATCATGAACAATAAAATAGAAAAAAGAACATAAAATTCTGCCTGGAAAACAAAACAGAGGAAAATATGTGAGCATGTGTTTTATTTAGCAAATTATATTTATTTATTTAATATTCATGGAAGGATGGCTAATAGTTTGCTGGAGTATTCTACATATACAATGTCTGTGTAAAAAATTGTATTTAAAGCATCCTGATTAAACACATGTCTGAGCATAATTATAGCATATCTAGAAGAAACTGAGTGACTGCAATATTTTTCAAAATCATAGTTTATGAACTCACTGGGGCATGGTCATGTCTTTTTCAATCTTGTAAGAAATATAAATTATGCTCATCGTTTTAGTGGGGTCTCAGAGGGGTAATCACATAGTTATACATGAGCAAACTTGAACCTATTACAAACAGTATTTAACAATGTATTCATTATTTCTGAAATGCCAGCTTATATACATGAAAATTACCAATATTCATATTTAAGGAAAATGAATAGAATTTATGATTAATGAGTAGACTAATACCTCAAACTCATCCAGATACTTCTCTTAAGTCTGAGGGAAATGTGCACCATTGATAAGTATCAGACCAAATCCAGCTGTATTTTAATCCCATTTCAATCTATCATCAAGAAAATATTGACTATTTTTTTCCTCAGTCATGCAGCTGTCAACTATCCAACTATGGTCTAGATTTACATTATAGTTTTATTTCCTACCTATTCATTTTCATCTAAAACACTTGTTCCATGAAACAGCTTTTGCTATCTGAAAAAGGAAAGCAGGATGTGTGGTCTCATCAAATCTGCCATGAACGTTTGTGGGCACAATAAATAATATTTGCTAAATTCAAGGGAATACATTTCTACCTGAAGAAGTGGTAAAATCACTATACATTCATGTGTGTGATTAATGTAATGCTTACTATTCCAGTGAAAAGATTTTCATCTTGTGCCAGTAGTTATAAGAATCCTCCCCCCACCCCAGGAGCCTATCACAAGTTCAAATACCTGCAAAGCTTGTGTGTTCACTTGGAAAGTAGGCCAAGTTACAAAAGCCCCTGAATAGTTGCATAGTCTTTAAGGAAAATTTAAAGAGGCTTTGTAAGCAGTAGCGGAAAGGACATATCCATGAGAATAAACAAGAATGTAGTGAAAATTAAATCCAAATATAATGGCTCAACAAAATAAATTTAAAAAAAAAGTATTTTTCTCATAAAACATTTCTTGGCGACTGGTCATGTTGATGGGACCACTCTCTTCTATGTTGTTTTGAAGGAATCCTAACTCCTTCTGTCTCATAGCTCAACCATCCTATAGGATATCAATTTTAATTGGAGCCAGTCATTGCATGAGGAAAGAGATCATAGAAGAGGCATATGGACTTCTTAAAAGCCTGGCTTCGGAGATACCACATCAGTTCCATTCACTTTCTATTGGGAAGAACCAATCATATGAATACCCCATAACTGTGAGGAAACTGGAAAATATAGTCTTGTCTAAGTATTGATTTCAAAGCACAGTTCTATATCATGGGGAGGAGAAAAGGTTTTGGTAGATAGCTTCTTATCTCTGGCACAGAGAAATGTTTCTATTCAATCGTTCTGCATATAAGAGGGTATTATATTTGTTTGTTTATTGGATTTGCTTGTTTTCCTGGCCAACTAGGTATATGTGAAGCTCTCAAAGGCTAAGTAATGTATACTAGTAATTATAGTTTGGAATAAACCCATAAGAAACAAAAGCCAACACATAGAGCTCAGATTGCTAAACAAAGGAAGAAATTATAACACAATATCCCACATCAACCTAGAAAAAATAAAGCATGGATTTTTGTGAATAAGGTTATTTGGTATTAGGGTTTGAGATTAATGTAGCATTTCCAATAATGATATAATTAAATATTTTTATTACTTTACTACATTTTTATAAAGGCTCATTATTTTACTATGTAAATATGAATACTGCTCTATATTTTCCATATTCTGGGAAATTTCAGTAAAAAGAAATATGCCCCAAGCAATTATGCATGAAATTAATTATCTTCAGAAAGTAAATGCAAAATCTAGTTTAACATAGTTGCCACAGAGTATGACTAACTAAAATAGTTTTATTTTTAAAAGTTTTTTTAACGTGTTGTGATTTTTGAGAGAGACAGAGCACAAACAGAGGAGCGGCAAAGACAGAGAGGGAGACACAGAATCCGAAGCAGGCTCCAAGCTCTGAGCCGTTAGCACAGAGCCTGATGTGGAGCTCGGACCCAGAGACCTGCAAGATCATGACCTGAGCCAGTCAGACGCTTAACCAACTGAGCCACCCGGTGCCCCCAAATAGTTTTAAAATTAGAAATGCTTTCTAATGTCCTCTGCCCTACTCTTCTAATCTTATTTCCACCAGCAAAAATAGTGAGTAAATTCATAGATTATTTCGAACAATAAACACCTTTATTCCATGAGCTAAGAGACGGAGGAGGGTTTGTTTGCATCTCTGGACTCGGATTTTCCTCACATAGAACTCTAGTCACATGCACAAAGCCATCTGCTCAGCCACACCAGGCAGGCTTCAATACCAAAAGCTTTTCCTGCTACTCTTAGTCATCCAGAAAGTCAACGATCTTGGTTATCTTTTTCCTTTCACCATATTTTTTTCTTGGATTTTATTTTACTTCTCTTTGTTTAAAGTTTCACCTTACTCAAATGTAATACCTTTCTAACGACCTGAAGGCAGTGTTCAGAGAGACTCTTTTATCTGCAGGTACAGTGCAGGTACGGTGTGCTGCTGACGAGCACAGTGAAGATCTTTATGAAATGACTTGTAAATTAGGTCCATGGTCCCAGTTTTGTGAGTATGTTTTTGGAACCCCCAGATCCCTGCTCCAGGACAGGCTCAGAACATAGTGCTTTAATACATCACTGCCATGGACTGACATGAAGGAAGGACCCAACTTATATTTTCTGGAGGGCATCACAGCACATACCTTAATTGCTTGTGGTGGAGACTTCTCTTGTGTCCTTCTTGTGGTGCTTGGAAGATGTCCACTGCTCAGTTATAGATGAAAAGAAAAATTTGAGGGGTGCCTGTGTGGCTCAGCTGGTTAAGCACCCAAGCCATGATTTTGGCTCAGGTCATGATCTCATGGTTCATGAGATCAAGCCCCATGTCAGGCTCTGTGCTGGCAGTGCACAGCCTGCTTGGGACTCTCTTTCTCTGCCCTGCCCCTCCCTGCTCATGTGCGCTCCCTCTTGTCTGTCTCAAAATTAATAAGCATTTAAAAAAAATTAAACAAACAACAATGTGACTAACAATGACAGCTGTTTTTACTGTCATGTGTCTGCCCTCTTGCACTCACCTAGAATAAACCTAAAAGTTCATGGAGACATTTATGTTTTCCTATAAAAATTTATTTCAGAGTTTTATAGTCTGCAAATATCGTACAGGTAGATTGAAGGGTAAGTGTTGTTTTAAGGGATAAATGGGAAAGATGGAAATCATAGAGTACTACATGTTCATTAATTATCACTTTATGGCAATAAATGGAACATAGATTTATATATAAATTTAACCATTTTTAATGATATTTTACCCTTCTGTATCAACCAAAGAAGGCTGTGGCTGCTCTTTCTTATTCAAAGTCCTGTACATGTTAGTGATGAAAATGTGATCAATCCAATAGCCTAAGTTCAAAACTGAGTTCTTCAACTTATTTGTTGTATGTTCTTGGGTAAATTACTTTTCTTCTGTTTTTTCTCTGTTTCCCTATCTATAAATGCAGGTAATAATAACAATAGCACATGACTCTTGGTTCAAGTGAAGATTGAATATATTCATACATATAAGAAACCCAGAAGTATGCAAAGAACATAATAAACTTTATATGTTATTATTGTTGCTTTGGCTAATAGTTTTATTAAAGTCAAAGCTATACGAGGAAGTTTTACATTTGCTTAAACAACAAAAATATAAAACCAGTGAATATTTATAAAAATAGACATTAACCATATGTAGTAATGAAAATATTCTCCCAATTTATTAAAAAAAATAACAAATTGCCAGTGGAAGTATAAAAGTCTACCACTTTCCATCTTGAAAATATTCAAAAAAGTAGCACAATAAAGGCATATGTGGAATTAGTGCAACATATCCAACAATAAGGTGAAGGAGAAATGATCTCTTTAAACAAAATGCAAAACACACATTTTATAGATGGTAACATGTAAGTAGGTATAAGACAGTCTATTAATCAGTCTCTGAGATTTCAAATGTAATAACATTTGCTTATTTCTTCCATATTCTAACATTCAGCACTATCAGATTTTGGTTATAGGAACTTAAGCAAGAAACTTTCATTTAGAGATGATTTTCCTACAGTTAAGTAGACATTTCCATAACCTTTTATTATTTCAATGCTAAATGTGTGTAAGAGTCCCATGATCAATAGACCTCTGAGGACAGAAGCCACCATTAAAGACAGCAAATAAAATGAATAGAAGCAAAGAAACTCAGATGAAATAAGCAAGTTTAAAAAGAGTTGTAAATTTATCTTAAAAGGTAATATTCTGAGAAGGGAATCAAACATAAGATGCTATAAAAAGGGAAAATCAGAAAATTAAAGGAACTAAGGAATTTAAAAGTAATATAAATTTAAAAAAATCAAAATTTCAATATAAGATAGAAAAGTAAACGGGTAAAGAAATTCCCTTCTAAGTAAAAAACAACCAGAGGACAGTAGAGACAGTATAAAGAAATTGAGAACTAATACAGGAATTCAAACATACACCTGACTGAAATTCTATAAAGAATATTTCAAAAGTTAAAATTGAAAGTTGTCACAGAAATAAGGTAAACATTATCCTCAGCATTAACTTGAAGGAATGAATATATATACTCAGCATATAGATGAAAAAATGTCTCATTATGGCATGTAATTGTTAAAAGAGAGAGATAGAGACAGAGAGGGATGACAGAGAAAGAGAGAAAGAGAGAGAGAGATGAAAAGCTTTAACAATGAGGGGGGGAAAAGGTGTTGATTACAAAAATTTTTGCATATAAGAATCCTAACAGCAACATTGGGAGCTAGAAGGAAATAAACAAATGTGTCAAAATTTTGAGGCACAATTAATTTCAATCTCGAGTTATGTACCTACATGAAATAATTCATCAATTTTGAAAGTAGAATAAAGACAGTTTTACATAAGCATGTCTCCAAAAATTTCATATCTGTGGCCTCTTTGTTAGGTTGGTGATATCCACAAAAATCAGTGTTTACACCTAGGAAAAGGAAAATGTGTAATGTTGAAAAGGGAGCATTTGACAAAGGCAAATGATAAGGAGACTCCTCAGAATGGAGATTAAAGGAAATAGCAAGAGAACTGGGGCATTTTGGCATGCATAATTGGTCCAGAGTTGAGCAAGAAAACAAAAGATTTCACAGGAGGGGGAAGAAAGTGCACATAGTAAACAGGATAATGGAGAGGGTTTTTAGTTTAGGACACTATAGTGAGAGGCTCTTTGAAGGGAACAGTGTGAAAAATTAACAATAGGTACATGAAGAAGTGAACATAAATAAGAGGTGATTGATTCCAGAGAAAATGAAAAAGTTGTAGGACTAAAGAAAATGTAAATGTATGCATGGTGAGTTACTTGAACTCAAAGTAAATGATATGTTCATGGCCATAATATCTTATATGCTAAATATCAATTTAACCAAAAATTATGATGTAACTGTATTGGGTAGAAGCAGGAGAGGGAAAGCAATGAGATCTAGTAATGTATGTGAACTGATTAAACCATAATAAGTCAAGAGAGTGCATTCACCAACATTAAACAAAATAGCAAGATAAGAATTACCATTAAAAAGTGGAGGTAAATACCAGATGAAACAAATATAATAATCAAGACTTAAGTGTTTGATTTCACTAACGTTGAATTAGAATTTATTTTTTTATTTTTATTTTTTTACCTTTTAAACTTGATGCATGTTTTAGTTAAAAAAATATATCTAAATTTTTTTACTTTCTCCTTGGTAATTGGCTTAAAGAAAAGCAGACCTTCCATTTTTCAATAGTTCCAAGCCGAGCACTGTCAAACTTGCTTTCTATTCTGGGTCTTAGTTAATTATCCCCTCTATGGGATGTGGAATAAGTGAACACTAGCAGCTTCTCCAAATGTGGCTAAGAAACCATGCAGAGAGTCATTGCCTTGACAGGAGGGATAAAGAACGAAGGCAAATCACTTCCAAGTTGTCGGGGACCTGAATTAGAACTGGAACAGATTTTTAAAGTATGAGCCAAGGAGCTTTGTGGATTTCTAGCTTGGGGTTGACAGATCAGAGTGGTCAGTTCCCAATTTCCATCAGTGTTTATTGCTTATGGCCAGAAGAGAAAAAAGAAAGAAAATATCAAATAATTGACTGAAAATTGTCTAAAATATATTTCAAAGTTTATACAGATAACAGATGTCAGCAAACTATAACCTGTCAGCCAAATCTCGCCTACTGGTCATTTATGTATGGCCATTTACATTTTCAAATGGTTGAAAAAAATGCAGAAGAAGAGTATTTCGTAATACAAGAAAATTATTTGAAATTCAAACTTCAGTATCCATAAAGTTTTATTGGAACATAGGCATTTCCAATCATTTTCATATTGTCTCTGGCTACTCTTGCACTCCAACACACGCTCGAGCAGTTGCCAGGGAGACCGTAAGGCCCCAAAGCCTAAAACAGCAACTATCTGCCCCTCTATAAAAGAAGTATGCTGACCCCTGCACTGTAAGAACATGCATCTCACTGAGATATATAACCTCTTAATCTCTTCCATGCGTATTTCACAAGGGGAATCTGAGCACTATTGATCTACAGTGAAGTTACTGAATGAGTTCTGAAAATAAGTTGCAACAAGCCTTAAATCTTAGTTTCAATACTCACTGTCATTTGATAAGTCTAATTGACAATGTGAAAGCTCACCCAGAACAGACAGTTAGTTAGATATCTTAGTTAGACAGATATCTTAGATTTTGGAGATGGTTAAGGATTTACTTTTTCTGGACAAATTCAGCTGCCCAGGAACTAGAGATCTGTGTGAGCTGGCATGCTCAGAGTGTTTTAGTGGACCATGGAAAGACTCAGGCAAGAAGAGGAACACCTTGAGAAGAAAGGTTATAAAAACAACCACTTTGTTAGGTGGATGTCCTGGGTAATTGGTCAATGGGCAATTCGTATATATTAGCTTCTTCCAAATGGAGGAAGTGACTATTCAATTGGTGATTAAAAATAAGCAAACCAGGAATTGAACTGGGGAAGGATCTCATGAAAGATGTGGGCCTTAGAGACTCTGAACTTCTCTGTTACTTTCATGCAGTCATTTGAAAGATGGCCAAGGAGTCAAATAATCCAAATTGAAGCAACACTGTGACAAAGTGCTCTTCCAGAGGAGCAAGGCTCATGTTGAAGTAGAAAATGGCTATTTTAGTTGTCTTATGTTCAATAATGCTGAGTGGCCCTGATAAGAATCCTTTCAGATTATCATAACTTCTTAGTGGGATCATTTTTCATCTTTAAAAAAAGTATTAGTTATTCCCAACTCAAGCCAGCATCCCCTTCTTCTTCGTAGACATGAAAGAAAAGCGAGGAGACAACCCACCAGGAGAGCTTCACAGTCGTGCAGAAACTGGACATGCACAAAAAGAGAAGACAACATAGTAGAGGATGACTGTTTATCAACTGTTGCTGGAAGCCTCAATGAACAGTCTATAATCTGCTTCCACTGATGAACATCTGTTGGATGTCTCAAAACTAAGTCCTTCCTCATTAAACCACAGGTCATGTCTAGTATAGGATGCCTCATGTGAAGTAACTACACAACTAACATTGCCTTCAGCTGTCTAGCACACAGATCCCAGGCGCTAACTCCCTACCCGCCCCCTCCCCCCCCCCCCCGCCCCCCGCATCCAATAGTTGTAAATCTGGAGACCATGCCACCTGAAAACAAAACTTCATAAGGGAAGGGTATGGTGTTTGCTAGGAAGACAAACACACATGCGTACATACACATATTAGTTTGTTTATTCATCCAACAAATGTTTTTTGAGTACCACTAGGTAACAGATAACATAAGAATTTCAAAATGGAGGCACACCTAGTGGGTACTATTAATTAAAGAGGTGTTATCGACTCAGATAAAGAAGAAAGCATTTTGGCATCTCTTCTGTTGTGATCTCGGCTGTCAGTTCTGTAACCACATTTCCTGATTGTAACTATACAAATCCTGAAGTAAGAGGAATTGGAATTCCAGGGGAAAAATATAGCAAAATTAAAATAGTTAAATTTAAAAATTCTCAATATATGAAGACCAAGATTTCAATAAATACATTTATATAGAACTATGAGCAGAAATTTATTGTGAAGAGATTTTGAAAATATCCCACAGCAGGCAAAAAGAAGATGTATTTCATATTTGCAGGATGAAGAAAGTTAATATGCTCATAAAATTACAGTGATTATTTTCTTCAGAATTTCTGTATGCTTGTTTATTCTACATTACTCTGGTATATAAAGGCCTGAGTTGTTTTATAGATGTCTAACATCATATTATATTTCTATCAGAAGCTCTGTGAGTTTCAAACATTTTTACATACATCTATATATATCAATGTACGGTTCCATTAACACTCACAACTTCATTGTAGTTTGCTCCTATACTCATTTTAAAGCAAGCTCACTCTTACTTTTTAATTTTAACTAAAATGTATCTGACATAAATATTGTGATGCCTGAGTTTTAAGGTTTTCATTTACTTAAATCATGTTGATTATTTTCTTAATTTTAACTTTTAAGGTCTTTTAGTTTTTTGATGTGGACTATGAAGTCAAAATTACTTTTCCTCTTCTAAAGTGATTTTTTTTCTCTTAAAAGATAAGTTTATCATATTCATCATAAAACATGTTTGAAATTTTTTATGTTTCTGCATATTTTCTGTGTATTTCTCTTGTTATTAAATATTACTTTTGCCTTTTACAATTTAAGAGCTATAAATTCTGCTTTCTAATAAAAGGGATGGTATATATAAATAATAGTTATATATATTTTTAACTTTGCCTGTCCAGAAGGAAACATTAACAACTGACATTCTTAAGTAAAATAGGAAAACATTCCATATTCTTCCTACCCCTCTTCTCAAACCCTTTGAAAATCATTTTCTCTCAATCTTTTTCTCTCTCCTTGGAGTGGGGGGAAGAGTCTTAATCTTTACTTTTAGTCTATAAAGATTAAATGCTTCTTTTTATTATTTTTTTTCTTTTTTGAAGCCATAATATTATAAATTATTTAGAATTGATTGAGCCGGCTTCGGCTCAGGTCATGATCTCATGGTTTGAGCCCCACGATGGACTCTGGGCTGACAGCTCAGAGCCTGGAGCCCGCTTTGGGATTCTGTGTCTTCCTCTCTCTCTGCCCATCCCCTGCTCCTACTCTGTCTCTCTCTCTCTCAAAAAGAAACATTAAAAAAATTATAGCTTGATTTCATTTCTAAATTCACTGACTTCTCTAAATTGCTTTGCCATTTATGTTTCCATTATTGAGATGTATTTTTCTGTTGGGTGGCTTAACTCTTCAATTGACTTTTTAGTAATCAAAGGCACAGCATTCCTTAAATCCCTTAAAATTGTGTTTCTATTTGCTCAATCATGAATAATAACTTAGTATAGAATTCATCTCAATCTTTCCTTCTTCAGAAATCTACAGACGCTGTTCCTTTGACTTCTGCATCCAATACTTCCAAGGAGAAAGTTAAGGATGGTGTGACTTTGTGTTTTTTGTTTGCTGTTGTTTTTCTGTTTTGTTTTGTTGCTTTTTAGGTGACCAGATTCATCTGAAATGGTCTCTGGATTTCGTTTGTTTGTTTGTTTGTTTGTTTGTTTCTGTATTTTTAAAGATTCTTTCTAAACTTTAAGTTTGGCAACTTTACCAGGTTCATCTATTTATCTATTATCTATCTATCTGCCTATCTGATCTATATCATCTACCTACAGTTTTTCTCTTTCCTTTTTGCCTTTCTCGGAATAATTTTTTTTAATGTTTATTTATTATTTTGAGAGAGAGACAGAATGCAAGAGACAGAGAGAAGGAGACACAGAATCAGAAGCAGGCTCCAGGCTCTGAGCTGTTAGCACAGGGCCTGATGTTGGGCTCGAACTCATGGACTGCGAGATCATGTCCTGAGCCAAAGACCGATGCTTAACTGACTGAGACATTTAAACTCATGGTCATTCAAATCAGGAAAGGCTGATAAAATTTGGATTTGATTTTGTTGTTGTTAGCATTTCTCTTGATCAGGTACACCAACAATCTCTATATTTTCCTTTGGTTATGCTCCTAAATTATAATTTTGTTTTATGCTTCTAAATAATTTGTATTTTTTCCCCTCAAACATTGGTGAGATGTTTTTCTCAAACAGGTTCCCAATTTCTGTGATTTGTTTTGGTGCTTTAATTCTGCTCCCTGCTGTTCTTGATCATATTTCCAAACAGTACAATAGCATCCCCACCTTAATTCCTCTCATAAATTCTCTTTTCATTGCATTCTATTACTTTATCACTCCTTGTTTTTAAGAATACACTTTTTTCTTGGAGAATTCCTGAGAGAATGAGTCATTTTAGTCTGCAATTTCATTTTATTCCTGTTGTAATGCATCCAAGACATGTTATTCATCTCTCCACTGTCTGACATTTCCTGTTTCCCATTTTTCTTTGCTGCATTTGAAAAGGAACTATTGGAGATTGACTTTTGTTGCTGTGTTTTTCCTTCAGTTTACTTATCTTGGAGGACATGTGGTTCTATCTGTGGCTAATTTTTTATCTAAAATATTGTTATTGGACTTGCATTTTTTTCTTCTTGTTTATGTGGGTAATTTTGAATATTTCTTATAGAAATTGTAAGTGGGTAATCTCTGTGTTGATATTTTGTATATTGCATTTGGTACTTGGAATGTCTTGGATTGGAGGGAAGAAAGGAAATTTGGATTAAATGAAAACCAATACACTGGGTAACTGTCTTGTAGAATGATTGTCTCTGTGTCTCTCTAAATTTCATGAAATTTTATACTATACCAAGTATGGAAACTCTTTGATTATGATGTAATCTTCATTAACATTTTTTTTCCACAGAATTTAGTTCTCACAAGGCTTGTGTCCTTATTTAGAAGCTCTTGTGTCCTTGATCTCTTTCAGCTTGCATGGTACCGTCGATGTGAACATCAGCAGAGTCCTAAGCCCTTTTTTTTCCTTTAAAAAAACAGGAAAAAAAACTATATTGGGGCACCTGGGTGGCTCAGTCGGTTAAGCATCCAACTCTTGGTTTCTGCTCAGGCCATGATCTCATGGTTTCATGAGTTCAAGCCCCACATCAGTCTCCATGCTGACAGTGCAGAGCCTGCTTGGGATTCTCTGTCTCCCTCTCTCTTCCCCTCCCCCATTCCCAAGGTCTCCATCTCTTTAAAAATAAATTAAAAAAAACAAAAGAAAATTATCAAACAAAAAAAAATTAAAAAAACAATATGGAATGAATTTCAAGACAAAGAAGCTAAATACCAGTCACGGCTTACTGATTTTCCCAGTTATTCTATTTTCAATAAAATATCACTCAACTTATAGAGATGGAAATATTTTCATCTTTCTGTTTCAGAGAAACATCTTTCTTCCTACACTAGGTTCAATATAATATGCAATAACAATGTTAAATGGAAACAGAACAGAAAGTTATTATCTCTAACTAGACATGTACTTCAAAGTAGGGAAATTATTCTTGTCTTTTCATGATATTACTTGGTTTAGAAATGATCAAACATGTGTTCTAATCATACATTGATCCCTTTTTTAGTTATAGTTTCACTAGTCATACACTCTTTATTATATGGTATTAATATAAAGGGTAAGTGCCTGGGGGGCTCAGTCAGTTAAGCATCCAACTCTTGATTTCAGCTCAGGTCATGATCCCACTGTGGTGAGATCGAGCCCTGCATCAGGCCCTGCGCTGTGCATGGAATCTGCTTAATATTCTCTCTCTCCCTCTCCCTCTGCCCTTTCCCCACTTGTGCTCTCTCTCAAAAAATAAAATTAAAAAAGATATATATATAAGGAGCACATTCGAACTTTTTCAAAAACAAATTTGTATTAACAAGTTGGAAACTATGTAATCATTAACTTTTTATAATAAAGTAAAATATTCCTTTCTCAAAGTTTTTTTTTTTAATTTTTTATTTATTTATTTATTTATTTTACTGTTTATTTCTTTTTGAGAGACTGAGAGACAGCATGAGTTGAGAGACTGAGAGACAGAGCATGAGTTGGGGAGGGGCAGAGAGCGAGGGAGACAGAATCTAAAGCAGACTCCAGGCTCTGTGCTCTCAGCACAGATCCCGATGTGGGGTTCAAACTCATGAGCCATGAGATCATGACCTGAGCTGAAAACAGATACTTAACTGACTGAGCCACCCACATGCCCCTCCTTTCTCAAAAAGTTATGATGTTTATCAGTTACATTTGTTTATTTTAATTTTTATTTCCTGAGTAATTGAAAGGAATCACCATTACAAGTACAGAGTCTGAAAGGGTTGCTGGATTTTGTATGTAGTTGGAATTAATATATTTTGGAACATGGGTGGGGAAGACAACGATCAAATAAGCAAACTATAATTTTTGATAGAGAACCATGCTGTGAAGAGTAATAAAATTGAGATTGAGAAGCTAGTGGAGTTTTAGAAAGTAAACCTCTGATGAGGTCACAATTTATCTGAGGTTTTGTCAGTAGATATTTGGATTAACATCTTTGGTACATAAGTGCCTGTGAAATGTGTTCTTTAATACACAAACTTTGCAGATCATTGGATCATCGCAATTAAGAGAACTGAAAATGGACCCATCAAACTCAATTTTAAGTTCCATAGCCATTTGCATCACCCCTTACAAAGGAAAGTAAAACTTGAGAGCTTGACTGAACTGTAAAAGGAGATGCTTATTATAAACACAACCAATCGTAATCTTACTGTTTAATTTTGCTAATGGTATCATAAGTAAATCTTAAAACAGAGATACTTTATGGAAATAAAGTAAACTAAAATTTGTTTTCAGATAGAAACAAAAGTATTTTCTGGTGCCTGGGTAGCTCAGTCAGTTAAATGTCTGACTTTTGATTTCAGCTCAGGTCATGGTCTCGTGGTTCATGGGATAGAGCATCTCATTGGGCTCTGCACTGACAGTGTGGAGCCTGCTTGAGATTTTCTCTCTCCCTTTCTTTTTCTGTACCCCTCCCTTGCTCTCTCTCTCTCTCTCAAAAATAATAATAACAATAAAATAAAAATAAACTTAAAAAAAGTATTTTCCTCTAGAATAATGACTAGAATAATGGCACCCAAAGATGCTTAAGTTCTAATCCCTGTACCTGTGAATATATTACCTTACATGGAAAAAAAATATACATTTGGTTAAGAACTTTGAGATCTTCCTGAATTACCTACCTGGGCCTAGTCTAATCATATGGGTCTTGAAATGAAAAAAAAATTTTCCCAGATGTGGTGAGGAGATGTGACTATGGAAAAATAATCAAGAGGTGCAACATTGCCGAAGTTGGAGGTAAAAGGTAAAGGGCTGTGAGTGAAGATATGTGGGAAGCTAGAAAAGGCAAGGACACAGATTCTCCCCTGGAGCCCCCAGAAGGGAATACAGCTATGGAGACACCTTGTGAGAGCTGTGAGACCTGTGGCCCACTTGTGGCCTAGACGGCTGTAAGATAACACTTTTGTGTCATTAGAAGCCATTCAACGTGTTTTAATTTTTCACAGGAGCTATAGAAAATGAACGCACCTGGTAAAACTTCCAAATGAAGAACCAGATGCAAGACTTCGGCTCAAACACAACGAGAACTAAAAAAAGTCAAGGGTTATCCTGTAGCTATTCCAGATAGCTAGCATTTCTAGCTCCTGCTCTGTCCTCAGCTACATTCTTCAGGACGTTTTGAGGTAAGAAGTTTGATGTCCACACGTGCTTGGAAGAAGAACATGGAAGGCCCAGACTGCATGCAGATGATTTCAGGGGAGAGGGGACATCGGACTGGGCAGGATGGATGACACAGATATTTCAGTCATAGGGCTATTCTTGGGGCTGCCCCAGATAGGGGGCTTATCTTGGAAGAGACACATCCATGTGGTGAAATAGTTATAAACATTTGGCAATATATACCAGCACCTGCTCCTGTCTTCTATAAGATTTGTTACGTAGCTGCAAAGATAGCTCATCTCCGGGCCTCATTCCTCCAAGAGAGGAAGCTAGATATGAGACATGTTTTTCATGTGTATTTTGGCAAAGTGGTGTTTTTTTTTTTTTTTTCCTCCCCTCTTTCATTACTGATGGCAGTAGGTATCCTGCCAACACTCCCGGCAGTTTGGCCTTGTCTCTAACCCATACTCCAAACTACAGGATAGACTTAGTTGTGTACTTCATATTCTGGCTCACATCCTTCAGCACAGCACCTTGAGTTGTACTAGAAAAACTACAGGTTGGGGCGCCTGGGTGGCTCAGTCGGTTAAGCGCCTGACTTCGGCTCAGGTCATGATCTCAGTTCCTGAGTTGGAGCCTCATACTGCTCTTTGTGCGGACAGCTCAGAGCCTAGAGCCTGTTCCAGTTCTGTGTCTCCCTCTCTCTCTGCCCCTCCTCTGCTCACACTCTGTCTCTCTGTCTCTCAAAAAATAAATAAACGTTAAAAAATTTAAAAAAAGATTTCTCGGAAAATCCTTTTACATCATGTTTCTTATACTGTACTGCAAATAACAGATGCTGTTTAATGATTACAATATAATAAAGTTTTGGGTTTTCTTCTAAATAATGCCTCCTGATTTTTGGTTGTTTTTAAGTATACTACAGGTAAGGGGATTTTTAAGAATTACTTTTAAAATAACCATCTTTTCCAGAAATTCCAGGAAGCTTGTTAAATTGTGCCTGTAATCGAAAAAGAAGCACCTTCTGTACAGTGAAAACTTCCCAAGTTATCCAAACCTTTTACCATGTCCATTGGAAAGGGTGGAAATATCTAGATTGTGGATATAGAGAAATCATTAACGAATACATAATTGGGTCAACATAATAAACAGGATGAACTAAAATTTAGGCACCGAAATAAAATGTAAAGAATGACAAAATGATGGGACTAGCATATCTGCTCTGTGATATACCTAAAGCTTGATCAAGATTTAAATGATCTCTTATATGTAGACTTAACTAAGAAATAACTACAGGGCACCTGGTGGCTCAGTCAGTTAAGTCTCCGACTCTTGGTTATGGCTCAGGTAATGATGTCACACTTCGTGAGATCAAGCCCCACGTCAGGCTCTGTGCTGACGGCACGGAGCCTGTTTGAAATTCTCTCTCTGCCTCTGTCTCTGCCTCTAACCTGTTCATGCTCATTCTCTGTCTCTCTCAAAATAATTAAAATATTAAAAAGTTAAAAAATAAAATAAACAATTACATTTTTGGTATTTTCATGCTTCCTACCATTCTACTTTTAGTCACACTGGGCATACGTATTTTAGATAATTTTTAAATGTAAAAAATACTCTAAAACATTATGTAAAACACCACAGTTCTGCAAATAAGATCATGTCCTGCATGGGCCTTGGATAAATATGAAGCGTCTCGTGCATTTTACCATGTAAAGCTGCTGAAATGGGTATTATTGCCCCTGACACAAACACCTTAATGAAATTCCGATATAGGTTCAAGTGAAACAAACATTATCCCCTTCCCCCACCTCCCCTCAAAAAAACTGTCTAAAATAATAGCTGCATTTCTAAAAACAGAAGATTATTTTCATCAGGTTTCACTGGTGATTAACACAACATGTTGCGGGGAGCACGTCTGTTCCAAATCCCACCCTTGTGTATAGAATTTGACACCAGATGGTTTCATACTAACAAGGAATTAACAATTTGTGGGTTGTTAATTGTTCCATTATAAAAGTACTCTTGTGAAGTAAATAAGAAATACATTTCCATGGCATACAGCTGTAACTGTAGAATCCAACAAAATGTGAATACACGTTTCAGTAATTGCAGAAATGTGAGGGAAAAGTCATGGTGCTGCATCGTTTTTATAAATCACTGTTTTTTGTTTTCATCCTTTTCCTACTTGGATTTTTTAAAAATTATCGTCAGCACCACCATAACTTAAATATAAATTAGATGTTAATAAATGCAATACAGTATTTTATTGAATTTATCCCCTTGCCTATTTGAAGTGTCATCAATTTTACTTTCTGATATGCAGCTATCTTGTTTTTATTTGATGACACTGCGAACACTAGGCATTCCGTCTGTGACTGTGACAGAGACAAGAGTCTAATGCCAAAGATTTTAAGAACATGCTGATGATTTTTATTATAATTACTTTTTATAAGAAAATGCGTATGTTTACAGGAACTAGAACCCTTAATGAAAGGCTAGGAGAGTGCTCAAAAGTTTTTGTTTCAAGATCTTTCTGTACTCTTAAGATTGAGGACCCCAAAGAAATTTGTCTTATGACTTATGCCTTTTATAATTTTCCGTATGAGAAATTAAAACAGAGATTGAACATATCAACTGATTTATTTTAAAAAATCAAGATTAACCCATTACATGCTGACCCAAATAATGTACCATTCTAAAAATATATTTTCCAAACCAAAAACAGTTGGTAAGAGGAGTAGTATTTTCCCACATTTTTGCAAATCTCTTACATATTTGGTTTATTAGAGGCTAGCTAGCTGGATTCTCATATATAGTCTTCTGCATTCAATCTGTTACAATATGTTGTTTTGGTTGAAGTATATGAAGAAAATTCAGCTTCACATAAAACTGTAGTTGGAAAAGAGAGAGGTATTTTAATAATGTCAAAGATAAAACTAACTCGAGACAAAATTAGTGAAGGCTGTTTCTTCATGAGCTTGTGGCCTTAAAAGAACTCATCTGCGACTATGCTCCTTTCAGCAGAGTTCAAATTTGTTTCAAGGAAGAATCAGTTTGTGAAGGAAATGGAGATCCTGAGAGAGTCTCTGATTGGCAGGTGATCTATTAGATGGAATTTCTAGAAGCACTGAAAACTTTCTACTTGGTCTTCAGTTACATTTTCCTCTCCTTGGTTGGTTGCAAGAGGACAGATGAGCAATTTGGAGACATTTCAAAAGAGAAAAAAGTTGCTCAATCTTCAGAGCAAAGAGTTCTCTATAGCCAACTATTCTGGAACAAGTAGGGGTTGATAGAATACCTCTTTTCAGTCAAAAACATGATGTTCTTTATGACAGGCATTTCTCAATACCTTTAGGTGATGCTAGATACTCTTCTTTGATACTACACCAAAACTCCACAAGAGGTAGTTTCTTAAAGTTTAATTGCAATCTGTGATCTGCAAACATATCAGTAAACTCATCTTCTAGTACCTTAAACTTCATTGGTCTATCTTGCATTTAAATGGATATATTACCTGCATATGATTTTGCAAGCTGTACATTTGCCAACTGGAAAATATTGGCTCACTGAATTGCAAACCTTCTAAGCATCAGTACATTTAATTATAAACAATTTTTTAAATGTGTCCATTTACATAATCACTGACCTTGTCAGAACAGACTACAAGTACTGGAAGTCTGTCAAGCTTATAATAATGAATACACATTTTCTAAAATTTTGATTTGCACAAAAATTCAAATTTTATCACTAGCAACAAATACTTTTAGCTATTTTACTTTGAATGGAACAGTCATTTTGTTCATTTTCTAGAAAATGTCAGCCATGTACCCAAGTCTGAGTGACAATAATAAGATTGTAAGCTATTCTTTAAAATAAAAATTCTGGGGCGCTTGGATGGCTGAGTTGGTTGAGTGTCTGACTGTTGGTTTCAGCTCAGGTCATGATCTCAAGGTTTTGTGAGTTTAAGCCCCATATCAGGCTCCGTTCTGTCATCACAGAGCTTGCTTGAGATTCTCTCTCTTCCTCTCTCTGCCCTTCTCCTACTCACACTGTCTCTGTCTCTCCCAAGATTAAAAAAAAAAAGTTGAAGTCCTAAAATTTTTTTTTTAAATAAAATGAAATAAAATAAAATAAAATAAAATAAAAATGCTGTTCAAAGGGGGAAAAGTTGCCTAGTTCAGCTTGAAGCTCCATCACTCGAGTGCTTTCTTCATAACTTCCAATTTTATAATACATAGTGTTAAAAAAACATATACTCAAAGATCACTGCTTAATAAATCAATCTTATTTTTTACTGCTTCAACAATTACAATTTTTTTCTCCTTCTGATTCTGTGGAGGTAAATAATAGAAAGACTGGTGGCGTAAGTTTGTCTTCACTGCCTTGGATTTGTATGAAGACACTAATACTTTTACCTGCTTTTGTACCTTGAGACCAAATATCAACACAGTAAAAAAGGTAAATGACAGTTTAGAATCATTGTAGAAAAACGTTTTCCTTATATATCTGAAAACATCTTGGGTACACCAAACATACATGGTTCAGATATTAAGAACTGCTGTGCTAGAGTGTAGACTTGGCTCCATGTTCTATCTCCCAGGGTTGTTGAAAAACTAAAAGGTGTAGTTAGTCAACATAAATTGTACTAATTGCAAAGGACTATATAAATGCAAGTTAGTAGCAATAGTATTGATTAGTTATTATGGATAGATATATTGACTTGACACATGAAACGTGTATGTATTATAACTGCAATAAAGCCTTAAAACTAATTGTAGTTTGTAATTGTAATTATAGTTTCCATTTTTCCAATACATTTGGAAACCCTTATTGTATCTTGGAATTATTCAAGTATATTAGCACTTTCTTCTCAAAGTAGATCCCGCAAATGTTCTTTCACTACCTCCTTCACATCCTGGTCACAGGCACATGGTCTAGGCTTCACCAATCAGATTCACTCAGGTGAAGATTCAGTTCCAACATGAGCATCTTGGGGGAGGTGCCTCTATGGGAACCAACTTTGTCAACAAAGGTAGCTGTAGAAGCTTGTCCATAATGCAGAAATCAATGATTGCATCACTGGGTTGCTCAGGTAGCAGCAGTGGTGTGGATACTGATAGCATCACAGAATGCAAAGCGAGTCACAATCCTGGGAGCAGCGCACACGAGTGACCTGTGACAGTCATGGCAGAGGTAGTGATTTTTTGCTCAAGCAGATCTGCCTGTGGTTCTGAGCATCATTTCTAAATGTTTATACATAAACATATTCTGGTAGTCATCTCAAAGGCATTTTGGACTCAATATTCCCTTAAACCACTTTAATGCTGAGTTATCTAAAATCACATTCCTCTTTCAACAGAGTATCCTATCTGAAACAAACAAACAAACAAACGTTTTGTGTTGCGTCATTCTTGTATTAGGTACTCTCTGAGAAACAATTTCACATCAGATGTCTCTTTAGTGGAAATAAAGCCTCATAGTGAACATAAAGAAATGTGCATCTTAACTACTTTCTATGGCCAACTTTCAAGGGTCCAGGTCATGAAAAAGAAAATTGATTTCAAGGTATAATCCTTGCTAAAGTGGTGTTAAATACAGCATACTTGCTTAATTCGATACTTTGATCTCATCTGTCAAAGGAATCTCCTAAGCCCCAGTGCAATATTTACAGGCACATTTAGTAAAATGTATTTAATAGTTCCGGCTTGGCTAACTTCATAAGACGGACTCTGTCTAAAAGTAAAAGGTTAATGGGAACTCTGTGAAAGATACAAGAACTCGTGTGGTTTATTTGTTTGCTGTTTTAGGAATTTTCAAAAACTGAAAATATGTAAATAATTGATAAATAGTACTATAGTGGTGCCAGACATTGGTTTGCTGTACTTAGAGGGTATTTTGTGGATGGAGACTGACAACTATTTCATTAAAGAAAGAGCTGCCTTGATACTCAAGAGATTATTGTTCAAAGGTAGGAGCCCACAGTTTTGAAGGAGTAATCTTGTTCTTTTCAAAAATTTCCTTGTGCAAAACATTCATTAATTCATTTTTTATTGATCTAACAAATTGTATCAAAGCATTTTCTATGTGTCTAGAATCAGAGTCCTTGTTATCCTGAAAGCTGTGTGCAAAGGGCCTCCCACTCCCATTCATTGAATTGCTAAATCTTCGCTGCTTTTCCTTTCCATTTTCCCATTGGGAAAATTGGAGGGTGGTTTGAAGTATAATTCTGAACTAGTTTCAAGTTTTGTTAAGAGAGTCTTTGTCATAATAACATATATTCTTTTTTTTGGGGGGGTGCTAACAAAATTGTTGGAAATCAAAGTGAGTGGATTTAAGTGTCACATACAGTTCACTGATATCTTTCATTATGAAAAAAATTCATTCACCACATCTATAAAATTGTATCAATTAGAGGCAGTATAAGATAAAAAAAATGATTGAATACGATTTGAAGAACTAAAATGACATAAGCATTAATTATTGTCATTAATAGTAAGGTCCTTTGAGGGATTATTATTTAAGTAAAATAGCAAAGTTGTAATGATGCATTCTAAATATATCTGTAATGAAGTTTATTTGTCAGAGTATGTACCTTCCTGAAACTTTGGACAGGATTTTGAACCTCAGTTTGCTTAGTACAGAAGAGAAAAAACTCTGTAACGCCTTAAAAGTACATCTAAAAAAGGAGGGATTTTCTCTCCTTTCTCCTGTGTGTGTGTGTGTGTGTGTGTGTGTGTGTGTGTGTCTGTCACCTGTGTGGAAGATGACAGAAGCAGATAAAGCTAGTGAAGTTTTCTAAAAATAAAATGCACTGCAGAAAAGCTCTGTGATCTTACCGAGAGTGCCAAAATATCAGTGCATCAGTAGCCAAGGGGATAAAAAGGGTATAAAAATTCCATTTCCTTAAACTCCACACTTTCCTGGAACAATGTAGAGAGAACAGTACTGCTAAGTAAGACCTTAACTTGAAATGCCAAAGTCTCTCAAAAGCAGTTTCTCAAAGATGGTATTTTAGGGCAAAAGATCAGGAAGCCTGCACTTTTCTAGTGTTTCTTTATCTTATTTGTGTGACTGCTAATGCTGAAAATAATAAATTTGGAAATCGGTTTCAAACATAAGAAAACAAGGTATTTTAAGTGGCAAAATCAGACACAGGTCACCCTTCTTGTATTTACTCCTTAATACTGCTTTAGGCATCCATCAGTTTATATATTTTAATTCAGACCTGTTCCTCCATAAAGCCATCATCAGTTCAGCAGAAAACCTCTGTCTTGATCACAGGAATTCCAGGAACATGTATTTGTGGCAATTCTCACATGGTTGCTTTAGAGACCCTTGAATAACTAGAGTAATGACTTGGAGTCCGGGCCTCCTTTATCAGGATGAATTAGCAGAATGAATTAGCAGGTTTTTACTACAGTAGTTAATCTGAGATAGAGAATGAGACCAATAATCAGAATTTAAATCTTTTCCAACATGTTCTCATTCATGATATCACATTTAACTCAACAGCCATATCCTGTGGATCTTTTCCAATCTCACTTTTTAAGTCTAATCTATTATATGCTCCATGTTAGTGAGTGCTTCCTGGTTGTTTTCTTTAGAAGTCAGGGAATTATGTGTCTGCTCATGCAGCTTTCCCTTAGAGAAAGATGGTTTCCACTGGAGAAAGATATGTCAGTGTTAATTTGCAACAACTATGACACATTGGTCAATCAGCTTGAATTCTTTTCCCCAGAGTGATCTGCAGATTAAAGCTTCGACTAAAACACATGAATGTGTGGGGTGTGTGTGTTTCTGTGTATACTTAAAGTTTTATATATGTATAATGTAAATATAGCAATTTACATATAAAAATCTATGTATACATATAATATGCATATAATTTTGTATATGTGTACATGCAATTTTAACTTTATGGTTCTAGGGCACATAATAATCATCTAAAGGGTTTAATGAATTTCCAAATAATTACGAATGACTTTCATATGTGTGTTATTAATTCTTCACTACCCCAAAATTTCTCACATTTGACAGTTTAGGTAAGCCATTTCTTTCTTGCCACGCACTCTATGAAAAAATTTCCACAGTGTTTGACACCATACTCCAATATTTGGTTGTCTTCCTTCCCACAAGACATAGAATTTTGAGGCCAGAGTCTACATCATTTTTTTCTATTACCTTGCAAGTGGCATATAATCTGATATATGAATATATATGTATATGTATATGAATATATATGTATATATATATATATATTCATACACACACATACCATAGTTCAATGAAATGAATAGTTTTTGCTATACATTTTCTTACGTATCAGTTTGTTAATTATGGCATATAGGAAGTGAGTGAGAAAGAACAAAGAACTCCCAATACAGATGTATTTGGGGATGAAATTTTGACTTATTATTAAGGTCTTCCAGGTATTTGTCTTTTTTTTTGTGGTATCATCAATTGTTTTTTTTTTCTTTTTCTTTCACTAAAAGGGGAGAAACTTGTGATGTGCGTTTACCCTGTGCAACATTTAGTAGAGTTGTCAGGAATGAGACGTGAGGGACCTCACGCTGAGACGGGATCATTTCTTTTTTCACTCCAGGGGAAACTCAAATATGACAGGCTACCTTTGCGGACATTTAATCATCAGTCACATTTCCTTTACATTTCAAGAATAAAACCTATTCTTCTGAAGAATTTTTATCCTAATTATAAAACTAGCTGACATTGCTCAACATAGGTTATTAGTATCTCTAAGCTGTAGAAATCTCAAAAAATATGTTCATCATCGCCTTCCCTCTTTACCTCAAATTCTTGTTTCCAATTACCTTCTGAACATCTCTATGAATTTTTACATTTGAACAACTAATTGCACATATTAATTAAAAAAATACTTTCTCACCTGGATCAGGTATGTTTCTTTTCTTTTATGTATGTTTCTTGGGGCCAACCTTGTCTGTTTCACCCCATACGACCCTGTGTCCTCCCACTACATCAATTGTTTTGGTTTGAGGCCATCTCTGAGTGACCTTTACATAGCCTTCATGTGAAGTACCCCTCCCCTGTCCTAAAGTTGCCAGGCGTCTCCTTTCTGGATGCAAATCATTATAATCACTTTTCTCTTCATTACCACTGCCAGTATTCTAGCTCAAGACCTAATTATTTCCTTAAAATATTGAATTAATATATGTTAATTCTGAAGACATTTGCCAATTTACTTAAAAAATTCAATGCAGTAAAAGGCTTGCCTTTTCTAATATATAGTTATAATTACTTAGCATCTAGGATTTTATTGTTTGACTTAAACCATGCTCCACTTTTAAATTATCTATGTTTCAAATAAAACCAATAACAATATTAATAACTTAAGAATTATCATCATTATTGTCATCATTTATTGACTTAAGATTTAGACGTGTGGTTTTCTTTTCCTTTTCTATTTTATCAGCTGAAACTGTAAAAATAAGATCCTGAATGAATCTCAACATGTATAACAGATAAAGTTCTGATAGATTGGGGTTGAGGATGCAGAGACTGTATGCTATGATCTTTCTCCCTTGTTCCACACAAAGGCACCTACTAAAGGGCCATGATAAAACATTAGGACTCCAAAGAATGTTTCAGAAACTATGGCTGTAAAAAACTGACATTTGCCGAAACAGTTGTGGGTAAGTTATAAAGCTATTTCAAAGTGATATAGAAATTATTTAGATAACTAGCTACAAGGTAGTCATTTGTATTCGTAGTAAGTTATGGTCTATAAATTACTCACAAACACTCAATTAGTGAATACCGAACCACCACTCTTCGGAAAATACAGGCTGTGTTTCCTGTAAGCCTCTGGTCACAATATTTTCATCACCAATCAATACATAACTTTATTTTATGTGTGTTTCTGTTTAAAGACAACTTATTTAAAACATATTGCTGAATCATTAACACTGAACTCATACCCAACAGCATTATAATTCATGGCTGAACCAATCTTATCTAACACACATATTTTCTTAATATGAAACATCACAGCCTTCTCGTATATAGGAACACTAGACAGCATTCCAGCAGTATGCTTGGGAGAAAAATATTTTTAATTTTTTAAATTTATTTTTTGAGAGAGAGGGGAGGAGGAGCAGGGGTCGGGTAGAGAGAGGAAAGAGAGAAAATCCCAAGTAGGCTCCGTGCTGTCAGAGCCAGATATGGGGCTTGAACTCATGAACCGTGAGATCATGACCCAAGCCACAATCAAGAGTCAAACAGTTAACCAACTGAGCCACCCACGTGCCCCATGCTTGGGGGAAATTTTAAACAATGAAATCACCTAAAAATGTGTATAAAAATTTAAAAAAATTGTGGCACTAAATAAACCACAGAAAGAACACATTTAATATGAGAACTGATGTAAGAAGGCAGAACTTCATCTTGTTCAACCTCAGCAGAATCACATATTTCAGGTGACTCAGATTTTTTCACTTGTCTGTGCATATTCATGAATGATGGAGAAAGCACCATGATTATTGATTTGAGAATTCTAAATATATCTTAGTGAGTAGGCAAATTTATAAATACAGAATCCATGAATAATAAAGATAGAAGGTAATCAATTTCATATATCAGAAAAGAAAAACATGTTTGATGTTGACATATCTTCAATGGTGGCTTCACTTTAATGAATATTATCCAGCTCCTTAAGAGAATGCAAAGGTAGCCCTCTGCAGAGGAAGTATAAATTACTTCATAAGTGTTCTCATTAGCATCGCCTTGAAGCTTTCGTTTAGATAATAGTTTATGACATAGAATTAATATATTCTTTGAAAAACATGAAAAATAAAAGAAATAACTCATAATAATCTATAATCCTAGAAATTAGAAAAAAAATCAATGATATAAAGTTTATTCTAGTTGTTCATTTCAGGATATTATAAAATTTGGATAAAACTAGTTGTTTTCACTAAACTTCATGAATTAAACGACTTTTCAAAATATAAAAAATATAAAGCAGAATTTTAGGTAGCTACATTGTGTTGCCTAATATGATTGAGTTATATATTTGCCCAATCAACTACTTTTGGATATTTAAATGCTTCCTACACACTTTATTATTTCAAAGGACTGTGAGTAAACTTGTCCTCTGATGCTTAGCAAATTATGTCTTTAGGATGCAGTTCTATAGGTAGGATTTATACTTAGATCAATTAAGATCCCATCCGTGAAACAAAACTCATGCCAGGTGGTTTAATAGAGGCCATGCAAAATGAGGAACTAGTTACAAATCTATTTTCAATAACCTGTTTTGAAAGACAAATGGGACAGTAAAGCAACTCAAGAATTAGCACCATCTTGAAGCTCTTATCTCCACTTGGATTTAAAGGACAAAAGAGGAGATAGTGTTACTTCCACCCAAGAATAGAGGATGGCTGCTGGATGGGGGAGGGGTGTGGATCTGGAATCACAGCTGGACAGCACAAGAAGGATGTGCAGCTACAGAGATTTTCAGTCAGATTTAAGGGTAGAAACACTCTTGCTACTTTCTTTGTCTGCCTGAAATCTCCTATCAATGTTTCTCCTTGATTCAACCTCCCTGAGTAAAGTGTGGGAAGGATAGGAGAACAGATCTACCAGAAAACAGGTGACTTCATACCACTTCAAAGGGTTTGAAAAACCAGGATTTCTACACTGTTGCAGGATTTTTTTTTTTTTACCTCAATACCCTGGGTTCGTTGTGTCGCTGCTTCGAAGACTAAAGAGGTAGACACAAAATGAACAACAGGCAAAAGTTTATCAGAGTATGAGATAAGAAAGGAAGAATAGTATGAAAGCTCTGTTTACAGAGAGGGGGCATTTGAAGGTAAACACCTGCACCAGTAGGTAAGGGTCTTTGTTTTCAAAGGTTCTGGTCACCCCTCCCCTTCTCTTCCCCCTTATTCCTTCTCAGGTTCTACCCTTATTTGCTTGATAGCTCTAGGTGCTGGGTTGTCCATTCCTGATTGGCTCATTTCCATTGTATGAGGGGCGGTCTATGGCCATACCATTCCTCGTGGGTCACATGTTTTCTGGTCAACTTATTTTTAGTCAGGTCTTTTGTCAAATTCCTGAGGGGAACCCCAGGAGGAATAGGTGGTGTCTGTTACATTCTTAAGAGGGACCTTATGCCAGAGGTCGTTTGCTGTGGTTAGATGCTCCCAACACTCTTCCAAAATATGTGTTTCTCCCTACCCAGGGGTCTTAGGTCCTAATCTTTCCCTCTCTGCCTTTTATATCTTATCTTTTCTGTATCATATTACTATGTGTTTAATTATGTCATGGTATTACTCTAAAGAATGGTTAAACCAATTTATAAAGTCCCTGAAATAGTGTAAAAGAGCCCAATTCTCCATACACTTATACTACTTGTGAATATTATTTTGTGATTTAGTTTCCAAACTGGTGGACAAAAAGGCAATCTCATTTCCATCTTCATATTTTTTGGTGATTACTATTGTGGGTTAGTACTTTCTCTATTTTTCTCAGACTATTATCCCTCCTACTAAAGTCTTTTTAGCTATCTTCATATGGGCCTTGAGAATTATTATTAAAATTGTTCTTAGTTTGCTGTGTGAGTAGGAAATTGCATTCCGTTTCTATTTCCTAGCGACTTATTTTTAATTATATTTTTAATTTGAAGAACATCAGACCTTCATAATATTTGCAAAAGTATTTCAAATAGCTCTTATAATTCCTTTACCTAAGTTCACAGATTCTTCCTGTATTTCACCTATACTGTGCTTTTTTAGATTATTTTTTTCTGAAAAATTGGCAAGTAAGTTGCAGAGACCATGCACCATCTTCTTAAATTCTTGCACATGCATTTCTTAATAATGAGGATATCCTGCTACAAACCTGCAGAACAAGGATAAAATTCAGAAAATGTAATATTGGGGGCTCCAGGGTACCTCAGTCTGGGTGGCTCAGTTGGTGAAGCCTCTGACTTTGGCTCAGGTCATGATCTCACGGTTGGTGGGTTCAAGTCCCACATCAGGCTCTGTGCTCACAGCTCAGAGTCTGGAGCCTGCTTCAGTTACTGTATCTTCCTCTCTCTCCGGCCCTCTCCCCACATCCCCCTCTCCCCCTCCCTCAAAAATAAATACACATAAAAAAAGAAAATTTAATATTATTTTAAAATTATCCATATTATAATTATGTTCATTTTTGCAGTACTGTCTTTTGTAGCATCAACCCTTTTTTGTTTTTCTCCCCATTCAGAATCATGCATTTTATTTGACTGGCTTGTCCTTCGTAACATTGATGTTTGGGTACTGGAGAGGCCTCTTGTTTTCTTGTATATCCTTCAATTCCTTGTTTCTCATTATTCGAATTTTATTTCAATTTTGAAATATTCTCAAACTGCAGAGATTTTTAAGTATAATACAAAGAATTTTCTTCCTGACTACTAGAGAATATGGTGTAGACATGATGCCCTATCACCACCCAGTACTTGAGTGTGCAGTTTTTATAACAAAGATATTCTCCCATAGAACCACAATACAAACATCAAAATCAGGAAATTAATTGATTACATTTCTACCGCCAAATCTTCAGAATATATTCAAGCTTCACTAATTGTCATTACAAAAAAAAAAAAAAAGATTCTATTCAGAATCACATGTTACTTTGTTTTAGTCTCTATTTAGAATAATGCCTCCATCTTTCTTTGAATTTCAGGACATAAACATTTTTGAGGGTTAATGGACAGATATTTCATAGATTGCCCTTCAATTTGGATTCATCTGATATTCTTATGATCAAATTCAGCAGAAGTGATGAAACATTTTCATCGTGTTCTATCAGGGAGGACATTAAAAAATGTCCCAAAGTGGGTGATGTGAACTTTGCTAACTTGATTGGGAGGTGTTTGTGAGGCCTCTCTGCTATGTAAATACCAAAATTTTACTTCATTAATTTATTTATATTTGTGAGCTCATGGATTCCCATTTATTCAATAGATTATAACTGGTAACTATCATTAGTTATTTGCTGTTCATATTGTCCCAGATTTGGCTGCCAGTGGGAATACATTTAAGCTAGCTTCTATGTCTTTTGACATGTCCCCAGCATTCTCATCCAATCCCTTGAAGGCCTTAAGAGTAAAATTGAAAACAGATGTTAAAAAAGATATAGTCCCACTACCTGAAATACAACACCTGGCAGAACATTTTGAAAAGATTTTAGAGCAACAACAAAAAAGACAGGATCCAAAGTGGACTTATGGCTCTGCAGATCAAACAATTAGGTGGCCCACTTCCCTTACCACCTATTGGCAGACACTTGTAGATATTGTAAGGGACACTGGAAAAAGTCAACCCATCTTACAAAAGGAAAACCAAGATACAGGAAAAGCCCTCAATTCAGATCAATGAAATTCTCCAAGGTAGGAAAAGCATCTAATATTGTGCTTTACCTTTAAATAGTCAAGGTAAATTAACTAAACACAGAAAGTCAATATCATTATTTCCTAGGGGATATGGGCACTACTCTTTGTACATTAAAACCTGTCACTTTTAATCAACTTTTTCCTAAGAGTATACATACCACAGAGGCAGTAGGTATTTCAAATAACCCCAAAATTTTCCCTACCTCTAAGCCATTAACTGTAACCCTTGGGTCATTAACTGGAAAAAAAAAAAAAAAAAAAACAACTTTCTATTCTGTGATTCCATCCCTGAAAATTTAATAGGGAAAAACTTTGTAAATGGAATCGTGGTGTTAAGTGCACATCAGGAGAAACTATTTTTCAAGCTTCCAAAGGACACTTCTATTCACGATCAAGTTATACCTGCTCGGGGTATACTTTAGCCTTCTCCATTATATTTGATGCAACTCCAGATAAAGATTTGACACCAAAACTGACACGCTATGGGTGAAAACTTCCAGTGACATAGGAAAAAAAATAATTGGAACAGAATCTATTAAAGTTCAGATAGACCCCACCAAGCCATTACACAAAATTCTCTAATATCCGTTAAAGCCAGACACAAAGGAAGAACTTTACCTATAGTTGAAGACTTTATCTCAAAAGGCCTTTTAACACCCTGCACGTGTTTTGTTGACCCCTCCCATCCTACCAGTAAAGAAATCAAATGGACAAAGACATGGATCAGCTAGTTCAAGATCTAAGGGCTATCAACAAAATTCTTAACCATCACTTCCCAGTGGAACCTAACCCACATCCATCCTATCATTAGTTCTTCCTGGGTCTTCCCTGTACTAGATCTTTGATTTGTCTCTATTCAATGCACCCCTAAACTAGGAGAGTCAATACCTTTTGTCTTAACCTGGGGAGGATAACAATATACCTGGGCAAACATGTTCAAGAGGTTCATCAAAACTCTTTCCTATTTTTCCAAAATCCTCAATCAATATGTAAAATATTCAAATTACCCTTTTGGATGAGTTCCAATAAACCATATAGAAGATCTTCTACATTTTTCAGAAACAAAGTAATCTGTAAAAGTAGAAATCCATTTACTTGCTCTGAGCTATGGGAGAAAGTTACAAAGATTAAATTATAATTTTGCTAAAATAGTTTACTATTTAGGAAATTGCCTGTCTATGGAGGGAAAGCTAATCTCTCCTAACAAACTACATACTATCCAAACTTATTATAGACCCCTCACAAAATGACAATGGAAAGTATTTCTAAGTGCAGCTGGATATTTCAGACAATGGGGTGCTGATTTTTACTGCAATTGTGGCAATTCTTTATTAATTGACTAAGCTCTTAGTAACACACTCCCTCATCTGGGAACCCGAATATAGCCCTGTGGTCATACTGTTTACTTTCTTCAGAACACATCATGTATCCTCCTATGAACTAATAATTGGAAGGTCTGTGTGTTAAGAAATTTTACCTCCAATACTAGAGTCTGCCCTGCTGCATATTGATGTGGCAGCAAATTATGAGTGATTTATATACTATCTCATCATATCTCCAACAGGTTATCTTCCTACATCATCTTAAGTAGCCTTGTAATTATCCTCAACGAGGAGATTTTGTTTATTTAAAGAGGTTTTTTTGGGGGCGCTTGGGTGGCTCAGTTGGTTGAATGTCCAACTCTTGATTTTATTTCAGGTCATGATTTCATATTTAGGGAGTTCAAGCCTCACATTGGGCTCCATGCTGATAGCGTAGAGCTGCTTGGGATTCTCTCTCCCTCTCCCTCCCTCTCTTTCTGTCCCTCTTCTCATGCTCTCTCTCTCAAAATAAATAAATAAACTTAAAAACAAAACAAAGAGTTTTTTTTTCAAATAAAAACCAAAAGGGACCTCATTAGAAGAGACTTTATCAGGTACTGTTTACAGATACAGCAGTGAGCCTCCAGGAAGTCAGTCGTTGGGTTTATATTTAAAATTAATGAAGCGATTCAGAAATACATACAATAGGAAGGCTAATCCAATAGCTGACCTCAAATTGAATATTCTCAGCGATCCTCTAAAAGCAGCCAATCTTTAGAAGTAGATAACTGACCCAAGACCTTTGGAATAAGCTGATTACCTTGGATAGTGGATAGCTTCTACTTAGGACATAAGACCAACATTACTGTCTAATTCTTGTTTTTGGTTTTCATCTGCTTACTTATAACCCTTTGTCTACTCATTTTCATTTTTTTCATTTTTTTAACATTTATTCATTTTTGAGAGACAGAGAGAGACACACAACATGAGTGGGGGAGGTGCAGAGAGAGAGAGAGAGAGAGAGAGAGAGAGACAGACAGAATCCATAGCAGGCTCCAAGTTCTGAGCTGTCAGCACACAGCCGGACGTGGGGCTCAAACCCAGGGACCACGAGATCATGACCTAAGCTGAAGTCAGACACTTAACCAACAGAGCCACCCAGGTGCCCCATCATTTTATACAAATCACATAGGCTGGAAATTCTGACTCAGACGTGACCTCTAAAAAAAAGTATTCTCCTGTTTATTCAGGCACCCAGTCTGGGGGAAATTATTGACTCATTGTTTATGAAAATAATCAGACAATTGTTTCCAAGGGTACAAAAATTTTAAGAAACATGTCACTAACTCTGAAAGAAGTCACTAATGACACTATCTCTTTCTTACATGGAATACAAACTGTCTCAAGTCATGGGCACAATGCATTCCTCTAGATGTTTGTTGGCTAGTCATGATGGTATCTGTGCAATTGCTAATAATTTTTGCATCAATCAAACAGAAATGGTAGATTGGACTATACATTAGAAATATCTACTTGACTCTCTTAAGTTTTATATTCAGGATCTTTGCAACATATTATCTTGGCCTGAATTGGGCAACTGAGTTCCTCAGTCCAAAATATCTTATAGTTTCTTACAGTGAAGTCTCTTCTCCTAAGTCAGTTTCTGATTTACCTCACTGACCTGCCTTACCGAGCTGCCTAGAAGTTTGAACTTCTAGATCCTATTCTAGTCAGTCATTTTCATGTGGATTTTCTCCTAATCAACTTGGGGCATCAAACACCGAGCTCCAGGCTGCTTTGGCCTTTTCTACACCAGATATAATCATACCTACAGGTTTAATAATGGAATTGTTTCAGAGGAAAGGGGAGTAAAGAGAAAGGGAGGGATAAAAGCAGAGATGGAAGATCCAAGTTATTCATTTATACTAAGAATATACATGTGTAATATGGCAAACTTCTTAGTCACTCATTGATATATTTTAGGGACACAGGGGAGTTCTCTCTCCCCTAGAGTTGAGTCACCAGTTTTGTGAGCCTCAGGAAATACCTCTACATCCTATAACCTGGCCCTAGATTTTGCAGTTCCATCACTCTGTGAGTACCTAGAATGTTTCAGAAGAATTTCTCTAGGCTTCCATCCCCCACCTCCTGCCCTAGATAACTGAAAGCCGAGAACACTTAGGAGAGATGTCTCTCAGCTTTTTTTTTTCCTCAGAGTCTGTGGTAGCTGAGAACTAGATGTCTCTATTTACCTAAACCAAATAGATGTCCCTTAGGTTTCCTGATGTGCCCCCATTCTTTGACCTCTTACCATGTTTTCAATGAAGGACCATGGAATACACTAGGTAGATAAGGGGATAATTACTCTATCACTGAGGTCTCTCAGAAACTTAATCTATTCCACCAGCCCATACACAGTCAGACCATGTGGCACCATTTCATTCTATGACAGGTATAACTAGTTTCTCTGTACTACCAAACATGGAAGATTCCTGTTCTTCCTCTTCTTCTACCCAAGAATTGTGCTATTGTCTCTATCATTTCCTCTCTCTTATGAAGGGTTCGTAGCTTTGTAGAATTTATTTAGGTTTCCTTGAGTCCTCAGTTCTTTAATACACTAAAAACAACAGATTATTTTCCACATCTTTGCATTTGTATTGGTGCTTAGAATGACCTCTTCTATCTTCTACAGAGTACGTAGAAAGAGAAGTTCTCATTTTTTTAATGTTTATTTATTTTGAGAGAGAGAGAGAGAGAGAGAGAGAGAGAGAGAGAGAGAGAGAGAGAGAGGAAATGAGCCAGGGAGGGACAGAGAAAGACAGAGAGAGAGAATCCCAAGGAGGCTCCATGCTCTTAGCACAGAGCCAGAGACACGGGGCTGGAACCCACGAACCATGCAGTCATGACCTGAGCCTAAATCAAGAGTCAAACACTTAACTGACTGAGCCACCCAAGCACCCCAGAAGTTCTCATTTTTTAAATTTGGTTTGTCTTAACTATAAATGTATTGGTAACTGGTTACCAAAATCAAATCTGTTTGACAGATTCATACCCCTAGTGCCCAACACTGACACTGGTATTCCTTTGCACAGTAACCTACACATTTCCCTACTGCCTTTTGAATAAATTAATGATTCAGCCTTGTATTCTTTGCCTTTATGGTCCACACTAATTCTCTTACACACTAGTCTTCAAGCATTTTCTGTTCATACTGCATTTATTTCTGTCCTACAAAAACATTTATACCATTATCTGAAATGTTCTTTATCCTAATCTTACATGCTCAAATTCTACATATCATTGAAAAATCAATTTAGATGGCAACTTCTCCAACCCGCCTATCCTCAGCACACACACACAACAAATTTTCTTGCATCTTGAATTTTATTAAACCATTTCTACAGATCTAATATGCATAATTCATCTTTCAAAAGTATTACATTTATATGTTTATCAGCTTTATTGTTTTTATTATATCTTATATCTTGTAGAAGCAAATTCTGCCATTTCTATTTTCCTATTATCAAATGTGCCTTCAATATGAGTAAAACAATATTCTGAATGCATACTTGAAAGAAAGAATATTAGAACAAATGCATAATTTACCTTTTTACTGATCTTTTATGCACTGTCCACTGCCTATCACTTAGTTAATGGATGTTTGCTATAAATGTATATATTTGTTTATCGTTGTTTTCTGTCTTTTTATTGTAGCCTCATCAAGAATAAATAATGTTTTATTTCATTTGTAGGTGTTCACAATGTGGATTATATAAAGGTAAATAATAAATGTACATAGCAAGAGGTCAAAAAGTAGCATTTATGGTGTTACAACTTAAAAAGAAATCAGTATTTGAGGATATTCATTGTATCCATCTATCCAAAGTTATGTGAAGCATTAAGTACATTATCTAGAAATTAATTATTTTTAATATATGCAATAGTATGAGTACATACAGATGCTACATTAACTGAAACTATTTGTGAAGTAAAAAACAGTACCACAAGTTATTAGAGAGAAAATAATCCTGACCAAAAAACTCATACTTTCTTTACATAACTAAAAATAATTACTATTAATAAAAATGGTAAAATGATAAATAGACACATGTATAAGGGCCGATTTGAAAGTATTATTAACATCAATTATCTGTGTTTTCTAAAGTGTATTTTGGGGCTATCATCTGCATGATAGTTCCATTTTTAATTAAAAAAAATAATGTTTATTTATTTTTGAGAGAGAGACAGAATGCAAGCAGGGAAGGGGCAGAGAGAGAGAGAGGGAGACACAGAATCCAAAGCATGCTCCAGGCTCTGAGCTGTCAGCACAGAGCCTGACGCAGGGCTCAAACTCACGAACCATGAGATCCTAACCTGAGCCGAAGTCAGATGCTTAACTAACTGAGCCATCCAGGTACCCCTCCATTTTTCATTATTAAATAAGTATATCCATATCTATGTCTGATTTTCAGTAATATATTCATGCCTATAGCTAACTTTTAGTAGCATGCACTAATATAAAAGAAAGCAGTTAAATACAACAGTGCTTATTCCAAAAAAAGCAATTCTATAAAGTTTTGTGACATACACCTAAAAACAGAATAGTTTATAGACAGACACTGACACATAACCCGTAACTTTCTCTACCCATTGATATTTCTTCAGGATAGATTACTGCACTTATTGCTTTGAAAGATGACTAAACATGTTATTTCTGCAAAGTAAGGTCTATTTAATACATAGGATTAATAAATTACACTAAAACTTAGTACAGATTTGCTTTTATTTCTGCTATTATATGTAACTTTGTAATGACTATTCCTCATACAAATTATTGTTCTCATATTGTACTGCTAATTACAATCAAAGAACAGATTCCTAGAAGTGAAATTATACTTTTAAAAAAAATTGGGGTCTGTTTAAAGGATTTTGATGCAGTTTCCAAAATTTCTCTCCAGATAAGATGCATTGAATTAGATTTCTGACAATACCTTTAGAAGTATTCAGTTAACTGGCCACAGTCACGTTTAATAATTAGCAACCATTGGTAATTATTATAAATTTGATGAAAATTTACGTGAAATATTTGGAAATTTAAAAATTCAAAATAATACCATGATTAAATGTATTTTTTCTAATGTTTTTAGAATATTTGTGTGTGTACCCTTATAAATTGTTTATAATATTTGCAACTTTTCTAATGGAGTTTCTTACTTTTCTTATTTAACTCTCTAGGAGGTACAGAACATAATGTTCACTAAAATAATTAAAATTACTTTTGCTTTAATAGAAGTTCAATATTTTGACTGAAATAAATTCCTGTCACCTTCCCATTCCAGTCTTTTGAGCACTGCATACTCTGAGAAATAAAGTCAGCAAAAGGGTTTTATTTGTGTCTTTGTAGTTTACAAATTACATATCATATAGCTTATTGTCTTCATTCACTGATACTATTCTACTCAGAGAGTTGCTTATGATGTTGATTTTGCTGCCATTTCTTGAGAGAAATAAAAAAAGTCTTAAATACTTATACTAAGGTTTCTTACTCTTGCATATACCCTAACCCAGACACCATTTTCCTTAGAAGTACTTTGACATAACTGATGAATGCTTATGATTTCTAGAAGCTTCTCCTCAAACTCACTTCTTCGCAGCATGAATTTGTTCAACTCTTGGTCATTTATTTTATATACAATAGTTGCCGTATTCAACTCTCACATCTCCATATACACTAAGGATTGCACATTACATGCCTAGTTTGTGTCTAATATTTCCTGTAAAAAATTAAGTATTGATTTGTATGTAAATTATCAGTAAGCAAAAAAGCAAATGAGGGCATATCAATGAGGAAAGCCAAAGATTAAGCACAACATAACCCTAGTCTTTTCAGTTCAAAATTATACTATATATACTCGTTTGCTATGTCAACACACCATCTCAGTGCCAACAGTCCTAAATTTATCCATGTAATAGCTTAATTTTGTCTTCTTTCTTTGTACATATCTTATATCCCATAAGATAAGAATTGTTTTTGCATTTTAAAACTCTTTTGGAGGGAGAAAGAATACATGACAGAGACTATATGTGACCTTCAAAACCTAACGGTTTAAAATCTGGCTTTTTCCAGGAAAATTTTTCCAATTCTGGTCAAAAATACATGTGAGGCTTTTAACCTACTTATGATGGAAAAGTACCTTCATGATTTAATCTCATTCAATTTAACACCAAAAATGTACCAGTAATAAATTACATTAACTGATACATTTAAATAGACTTATCTAAATTAAAATCTAAAATTAATATACTATGGAATAATAACAAAATATAACCTTAAGAAAGGCTGTCCATATGAAGGTAGTCAAATATTTAGCTCCTTCAGGTTAATGGAGAGACTACTGTATGTGAGTTAATCAACTGGAACCAGGTTCATGGTTTGAAATCGAGGAATAGTATGGTGCCCCCTAGACCACAGAATGCAGCTCAAAAGGAATATCCCTTGACTAATGCCTACACTATGGATACAATAAAGATTTGCACCCAGGTAGCTGAGAGGAAATAGGCTTCAACTCATTGCAAAGAATGTTCTGAGCTACCATCTTATTCAGTGTCTAAGGACTAAATATGAAATATCTACATAATTTGCTGAGATAAGAAGACAGTGCCACAAATATAAGATTATCTTCTGACTAGGTAGTCTGGGATAGAATAAACCACTGGACAAGCAGACTGAACTCAAAGACAGAGAGAAAAATAGAAAGAAATTTAACTTTGGGGTCATAGGTGGCTCAGTCAGTTAAGGGTTCAGATTCAGCTCAGGTCCTGATCTCCTAGTTCGTGGGTTCAAGCCGCACATTGGGCTCTGTGCTGACAGCTTGGAGCCTGGAGCCTGCTTCCAATTCTGTGTCTCCCTCTCTCTCTGCCCCTCCCCCGCTTGTGCTCTGTCTCTCTCTTAGAAATAAATAAACATTAAAACATTAAGAAATTTAATTTCAAGTAAAGATGAAAGAGAATCAAAAAATTTCACACAATTAAAAACAATACATGCTCAAAGCACTGACAAAACAAGATTATTTTTTAATGAAATGTAAAATATATAGCAGTCTAAATTATTTTAAAATAAGTCTGTTGGATATCTTCAATCTCTTAAAAGATACACTGTAAATATTGAAATAATTAAGGATTATGAGCTGAAAAGAGCAAATGAGATGAGAACAGATTTAAAAAAAAGAAAAAGAACCACCCACTTAAACAATATGAAATGATAAATACATAGAAAAAGGAGTTCAATATATGAGATAACATCTAATTTGAGAATAGTAGAGAAATAAATTCATTGATAATTGCAACAAATTATATCATAATATTATACAAAGCAATAGGAATAAAAATATACAGGAAATTAGTAACAGGCATGAAAAAGACATGGAGAGTTTATACCATAGGACTTTGAGAAGAATCTGTAAATAGGTGGAATATTTGGGACTATATTTAGAAAATAATGACTGAGAAATATTCCAGAACTGAATCAATAGTTGACACAACAATTTAAAAGTACATCAAGTTCCAAGCAACATGAATGAATGAATGAATGAATGAATGAATGAATGAATTAGAAACAAGAAACCTATCATGGTTCATCAGACAAGGAGAAACACTATCAGTGATGTACAGTAAGAGATTTATTGTAGTTAGAATATACACAATGGAGGAGTCAGTTAAGAGCCCCGTACTATCTCTGCTTCTGTGTATGGTATGGGCCCAATGTTATGAGCCAGCCAAGCAGGGGTCAGGAAACGGATAATTGTGAAAGAACAAGAAAACAACCAGACAAACTACAGCTTATGAGGATAAACTGGATTCCATATCTGACTCACATGACCTCCGACCATCATTATGTGGGTGAATTATAGGAGTGGCTAGAACCCTTTTCCGTGAAAGTGCACATTCATATTTTTCCCAAGCCAACAGAGAGATCCTATAGAAGGCAGAGCCACAGAGGCC